>NC_080083.1:3663490-4024343 GCF_949987535.1 Balaenoptera acutorostrata | reverse complement strand
GGGGTGACCAGAGCACACGCTGAGAAGCACTGGTGTGGAAAAATGTTCCCGTTTGTGAACTCGCCGGGAAACGCCCCGGAAGGAGAGGCCTGGGGGTGGAGGGGCAGATGGGTCCCAGAGAAGCTGAGCAGCAGTTTCGTCACCATGAACAATTCCCGGCGATAAACAGAATCTGGGTAATAAAACAAAGTCTAACCTTTCCTCTCCTCTGTGCTGAGTCCAGTCTCTCTCGCTCACAGCGGGCCGCGGGCACAGAGCTCGCACGCGGCCCTGCAGCCCGGAGTTCCCGGTGGGAAACGGCTGCACCTGCACCTCAGCTCGGGGCCGTGCGCAGAAGCGCTGCGCACGACACTCAGTCCAAGATGGCGGCGGCGGGCCGTGCGCAGAGACGCTGCGCCCGACACTGAGCTCTCGGTCCGCCCCCCCCGAACCCCGCCCCCTCCCCGCCCCCGAGATCCTATAAAGCAGCCCTGCGCCTGCGTGGTGGGGAAGCGCATACTCTAGAGCAAGTTCGCCACTCTCCGTTCTCTGATCTGAGAACAACCCTTTCCTTTGCTTCTGAACCGAACTCGGTCTCGTTCTGTTGGCTCCAAGGACACCGGGCAGGAGGACCCTCATTGGGGTCCCACTCGAAAGGTAATCGTTATATATACGAGTTTGCAGTTCCTAAGGTAAATTAGGATTTCATTCAACTTTTGCAAACTTTTACACAGTTAGCCGATATTTAACAGTTTGTTGGAGGGTCCATTTCTAAGGACAATACCGTAAAGATCAAGACAAAAGATCTCAAAGCCTTAGCCTGTAATTCTCAGTGCGCATGCCTCTGCTGCACCGTTCTCAGTGGCGTGTGCTCTGGTCAGCCCTGGGGGACCCTGAGACCCTTGGAGGGCATCTGTGAGATGAAAATTATTTTCGTAATAACAGGAACACATTATTCACCTTTTATCATTCTCATTCTCTCCTGAGCATGCACGCAGTAGAGTCCTCCAGAGACGACGTGACATGTGATGTCACAATAAATTGAGTGTCATACAGAGCAAAGTAAGTCAGAAAGAGAAAACAAATATCATATATTAACACATATATGTGGAATCTGAAAAAATTGGTATAGACGATCTTGTTTACAAAGCAGAAATAAAGACAGATATAGAGAACAAACATATGGATACCAAGGAGGAAGCGGGGGTGGGATTGACGTATATACACTATTGATACTATGTATAAAATAGATAACTAACGAGAACCTACCATGTAGCACAGGGAACTCTACTCAGTGCTCTGTGGTGACCTAATTGGGAAGGAAATCCAAAAAAGAGCGTATATATGTATATGTATAGCTGATTCACTTTGTTGTACAGTAGAAACTAACACAACATTGTAAAGCAATTATACTCAAATAAATTGGGTGTAGGAACAGATAGGAGAATACTGTTGTCTTCTATTAAGCTGCGATATTGTAATAAGAAATATATATTTAGTCTTTGTCCCCGGCTCCTGGCACGAGACTTTTATTTTAAATCTTCAGGGGTTTCCTGAGTGATGGGGGTGAGAGGAGCATCTTTTGTTTTACAGAATGAGCTCCTTCCAGCTGTACCTGGGTTTATGCTAATGAGGTGACTCTTAGTGGTCCCCACCCAGCCTCAGGGTGGGAGCTGGTTGCCAGAGGGACCAACCACGTGATTAAAGGGTTGCAACTCTCAGCCCCAACTCCCCAACCTCCAGGCAAGGGAGAGGGGCTGGAAATTGAGTTACTCACCAGTGGCCAATGATTTACTCAATCATGACTTTTTTTTTTTTTAACATCTTTATTGGAGTATAATTGCTTTACAATGGTGTGTTAGTTTCTGCTGTATAACAAAGTGAATCAGCTATACATATACATATATCCCCATATCCCCTCCCTCTTGCGTCTCCCTCCCACCCTCCCTATCCCACCCCTCTAGGTGGACACAAAGCATCGAGCTGATCTCCCTGTGCTATGCAGCTGCTTCCCACTAGCTATCTATTTTACATTTGGTAGAGTATATATGTCAATGCTACTCTTCTTAATGAAACCTCTTTTCCAGCTTTGGGATTGGTGAACACACAGATGTGGGAGGGCAGTGTGCCCAGAGGAGGCGTGGAAGCTCTGCACGCCCTCCTCCCCACTTGTCCCTGTTTGGCTGTTCATTTGAACCCTTTATAATAAACCAATAAACACAAGTTTCCGTGACTTCTGTGAACCATTCTAGAAAATCATCGAATACAAGGAGGGGGTTGTTGAAACCCTCATTTATAGCCAGATGGTTAGAAGTACAGGTAGCAACCTGGGACTTAATTGGTGTCAAAAGTGGGGGCAGTCTTGTGGGACTGAGCCCTTAACTTGTGGGATCTGATGCTAATTCCACGTTAAGTAGAGTCAAAATTGCAGTGAATTATAGGACACCGGGCTGGTGTCATAAAAATTGCCTGATGTGTGGAAAACCCACACATCTGGTATCAGAAGCTTTGTGAGTGCATGAACAAAGGAGAAACACAGGGGTGTGTTTTTATCCCCAACAAGCCCATAATATGTCATGTGTGTGTATTTCCCAGTTCTGTCCTCTGAGAGAATCTAGAAACACAGGCACCCCAAAAGCAAAGCGCATAGACCGTCCAGATCTTGATTTCTAAAAACTATCACGTGTTCACTACAGAAACCAGGGATCCTTAGAGAAATGGTCAGGGCAGGCGGCCTACAAGGTGGGCTTGAAAAATCTTGCTGTGTCAGAGGAAAAGAAGGGTTCAAGCTGATGGGCTTGTGCGGGAAGGTCACAGGAGCTGCTTGAAAAAGCCCCCACTGGCCACATTTAGGATGCTTGGAGCCTGAAAAACAATATACTTGAATAAGTAAAAATCCACGATTCTACACTGATAATAATAGAGAAGAAAAGAAAAATTACTTTTGGCTTAGATGATACAAATATGATGAAAAACTTTAAAAAAATCAATTTTCCAAAATCAGGGTAGTGGTTGTCTACAGGGAAAGGGGGAAGGGAGCTGACTAGTGCATAACACAATTTGCTCTATTTACATGTTTTATGGATGTTTCTGTATGTATCTTATTTTTTTAAAAAACAAACAAACAAAAAAGACATCTGCCACAAAATATGTGATCCATCGAATAAAGGCTAGAAAGATGAAAGATCAAAATTAGTTACCGATGGAACTATAGATGATTTTTAAATTCTCTTCCTTTTGCTTTCCTTCTTTCCTAATTTTCTGGGGTAAATATGCATTACTCTAGTAACATGAAGAAAACAAAGCCAGAATGTTGCCCTCGGCACATACAATGCACATGGCTAGCACAACCTGCACGCAACAGCACGAAGTGAGATGTATCACTCTTTCATGATTTCATTATAGGCACCTCTGTTTTTCTTCTTACGTATATCTTTCCACTTTTCCTTCTTTTATTCTCCAACAGATGTTGTAGAAACAGAAATTTAGTTATAGATGCCTAGATGGAGCACAGCTCTTTGATTAATGCACTTGGAATACTTCATTCGGATCAGAGTTTCATTTCTGACACAATGGAAGAGAAGAGAATATGAAAATGTATGTGGTTGGACTGCGAAATAATGAGACTTGGATTTTTTTTTTCAGTACCAAAATGTATCTGGAACTCCTCTTGAGTTCTTCGGAGTTCAAGTCACATTTCTTCAGGAGCTTCGGTAACATAAATCTTTCAGCTTCGAGGGTGAATTTCATTTTTGGAAACAACCAAAAATCACTCAGAGCCAAGTCTGATGAATAAGGTGGTTGATCGAGCAGGAAACTTTTTTTTTTTTTTTTTTTTTTGGTTAAAAATGAGGTGCAATTGTAGAGTGATGAGATACAAAACATAAACTAGCTCAGAAGTCACTCCAAAGTGGAATTCTTTAAGCGTTTTTTTTTTTTTTTTTTTTTTTTTTTTTTAATGAGGATCTTGAATCAGATGCGTATGTTTGATTGATTGATTGATTGATTTTGGCTGTGTTGGGTCTTCGTTTCTGTGCGAGGGCTTTCTCCAGTTGTGGCAAGCGGGGGCCACTCTTCATCGCGATGCGCGGGCCTCTCTCGTTGCGGAGCACAGGCTCCAGACGCGCAGGCTCAGCAGTTGTGGCTCACGGGCCCAGCCGCTCTGCGGCATGTGGGATCTTCCCAGGCCAGGGCTCGAACCCGTGTCCCCTGCATTAGCAGGCAGATTCTCAACCACTGCGCCACCAGGGAAGCCCTCTTTAAGCGTTTTGAGGCAGTTTTGTGAGGGAAAAAATGTAGAGCCCCCTCAAGAGAGTATTGTGAAAGAATAGTCATTTATCATCATCCCCTATCCATTTCTCTCAACAAATGAGGACATAACAGTCTCAGCCCCCATATATCCTGGGACCACCACTAATCTCCCCGAAGGGGACCCCCTCACGTGGCACACCCATGTGCCCTCCCCCATTCTAGAAAGTGGTTTGAAATGCTGTCCTCGCCTCACGGAATTGAGTACAATCATCCATAATGGTCAACTCTTCCACACTTCCTTAAAATGAAAATGTTGGGGTTGGGCATCCTGAGCTCTCTGGACATAATCTCTAGCCATTTATTCCAACGTCTTCCATTCTCTGAATCCCTGTCTCGGCAACTAAGGAGTAATTACCTCTTGTTCACTAAAACCAACCCGAAGGACCTGTAGCAGTCTCTGGGTTGGGTTCCTCCCTTCCTAGGATGACTGTTTGTTCCTGGGGTCATTTTCTACCTGGAGTCTTCTCTCTGTGCAGCTGGAACCTGGGGGCCAGCGCAATTCATGTCAGAAGGTGCCTCTTTCCAGCTTTAGACTCTGAGCAGTTTCTTCTGTATCACAAACCCAGGCCACCCCCATCTCAGTGTAACCTTTCCAACAGGACACTCTGAGGCTGCAGGGGGACCAATAGCCCTGGTCCCACAATCTTCTGGACACCCTCTTTTTAAAATTTTTATTGGAGTACAGTTGATTTACAATGTTGTGTTAGTTTCAGGTATACAGCAAAGTCAGTCAGTTATACATATACATATACATATATCCCCTCTTTTTTTAGATCCTTTTCCCATATAAGCCATTACAGAGTATTGAGTAGAGTTCCCTGGGCTATACAGTAGGTCCTTATTACTTATCCATTTTATATATAGTAGTGTATATATGTCAGTCCCAATCTCCCAATTTATCCCTCCCCCACCTCACCCCCTGGTAGCCATAAGTTTGTTTTCTACATCTGTGACCTTACTTGTGTTTTGTAGATAAGTTCATTTGTACCCTTTTTCTAGATTCCACATGTAAGTGATATCCCATGATATTTGTCTTTCTGTGTCTGACTCTCTTGATGAGAAAGTAAACCAGCACCTGGGACTGTGGCTGATCTGAACAGGGTGAGATCAAGCCAGGTCCCAAGGCTCCTTCTCCCCCCACTCAGAGCAGAATATCATGACAACGGCAGGTTGACGCAAAATAGATAAACCCCCAAAAGTTCCTAATGCCTAAAAATTCCATCGAGCTTTTAAGTAATTACGTTTCAAAACATGAAAGGAGTGGGTGAGGAGTTAGGGCTGTGAAGGCCACGTTGGCGGCACATTTCCACAACCAGAGTCAGCGTGCGCCGTTGGTGGAACTTGGTTCTGGTTCCAGCAAACAGTATCCATTTCAAAGCCTCCCTTATTTGTCAAACTAAGTTTATAAACACAGCTATTTGCTCATAAATGTGACCTTTAAATCACATCGCTCTAAACACAGACCCGCTCTTTGAGCAAGCTGAGGGTGGGTGGACGGCAGGGGCTGCCTGGAGAAAAGCCTTGAAGGAGCCGCACGCGGCCTCTCCCCGCCGCTCAGGCCTTAAACAGACCTCCGACGGCCCACCTCTGCCCACAGCTTCGCCAGTCCTTCCAGTGAGTCCATAGATTTCCTTTTAATCTCTTGAGTATTCACTACGTGCAAGGTGCTAGGTGGACGTAGTAAAGGTACACAACTTGAGAGAACAGTCATTGTCTTTAAGGACTGCATGCGCAGCCATAAGACACCCACACAAATAGTATGAACTGTGGCAGCGTTTGAGAACTACGGTCTGAAAGGTGTCTGGATAAAGTCACACTCTGAAGGGGAAGAGATCCATCTCGCCGGTGATGAGATGGACCGGGAGGCTTTGAAGAAACTGACTTCTGAGTGGGTCCTGGAAGAATGCTTATTATTTTGGAAAGCAGAGGAAACGTGAAGATCATTTTAAGACGAGCAAGCAACATGAGTGCAGCTAAGGAGCAAGAGGGGTGAATTAATATTTATTGAGCACATCATGTATACAAGGCATTATGCTACCTCTCACGGGAAAAAAAAAGGACAGCAAGTTTCATCAGAGCAGATTGTTCACTTATTTGGAAAGGGAAGGTTTATAATCTTAAACAGCTCTGGTATCAGAACTGCATAAAGCAGGAAGTGGTAAGATAATAGATTATACCACAATCGAACACCGTTTAAAAGACTGTCAGCTCATTCAAAGGCATTATCTGTAGTCTGTGACCCAAACTGTAGGGGTAGGAAGAGAAATAAGGCTGGAAAAGGTGGTTAGAAGTAATTTGACGAAGTATCTTGAATGCCCAAATTAGAAATTTATAGTTTGGTTTGAAGACCCTGGGAGTCATTAAGTGTTTGAGGGTGAACGCAACTCTAAGCGATGTTCGGGAAATGAATATAGCCTCAAAGTAAACAAGTAAATATTCCAAATGAGGGAATACTGAAGAAAGGAAAGCCAAGTAAGTTTTGGACGAGGGCTTTCGTTTAACATTTATATACCAGGTAGTGTTCTCTTTACATCAATTTACTTTCCATTCCATTGAAAATTCTATTTTGGCATCCTTGTTTCCTTTCCTCATTGCTTTAATTCCATCAGCAGTCTGTTCATTTCAGTCTGCCGTATTTTCCATCCCTTTTTCTGTTCTAGAATTGATTTCTCCACCTCCTGAGGATAGTAGTGTTCTCAGCTCTTTACATTCATGGACTAACTTAATAACGGCCATCTGAGGAAGGTAACTGCTCTCCAACGCCTAGAGTCATGCTCCAGCACCTAAAACAGCTCATTCTATCATCAGTGCCTGAAAAATATTTGTTAAGTGAATCCCATTTTACAGATGAGAAAACAAAAGCATGTAGAGGTTATATAAGCTCCTCAAGGTCACATCATTCTAAATTCTGGAGCTGGGCTTCCATCTCAGACATGAAATTCCTGCATTCTCATCACAATTCTTATCATAATTGTTTATCTCTTTTAAAGATGTTCTTATTCACCTTCATCTAGCCAATCTCTCATTTATCAACTCTTTTCATTGGCCTAGCTTGGTATTTACCAATCCTTATCAGTTTAGGAGTCAACTCATCCAAAAATTTCTGAAATGTTCCTAGAGCTCAGTGATGTGAAGTATCTTCATTCTCTGGTTGGGAGTATTCAACATATTTTCACAGTTCCGTGCACTGAAAACGTTTTGGGTTTGGTGCCCCTTTTCTCTAGACCTCTATTTCTGGGTTTCTTGGTTATTACACCTAGAGTTATGAGAACCAGAAAATCATTCATCAAGACACAAATAACAGATGGATTGGATCATAAAAAGGTGATTGAGAGGAAACTGGTTAGAATTCCAGTTCCTATGTGTTCAACATACAACACACACACACACACACACACACACACACACACACACAACTAATCTCTATCTGCAATTACTCTGCCATTGCCTTTATGATAAACAATCTGTTCCCTTACCCCTGGCTGTATGCTTAGCACTCTGAGTCCTTAAGTATAGGATTGATTACACTATTGCATAAGTTTTTTTTTTTTAAGTTTCTAGGGGTTTTCATGAGTTCTAGGTATTTGGTATTTATTCTTCCCCAATAGATGTTACAATCCTTGAAGATGAGAAGCAGGTTTCTTTCGTATAACAATTTCTCTTCCATTTTCTCTCAGCGTGTGCTGGAGTGTATAGAGGATGCTAAATAAACTCTCCGTGCACACACACACACAAGCACACATGCACGCACACATACACACACACACGTCACATGCACACACACACACACGTGGTAGCAACCTGCTCTCTTTCAAACACCAGTTATCTAAGTTGTATTTTGGACCTGGCTTTTCCTCCTTTGTTGACTGACTCTCCTGTAAAAGTTTCATCAAGAAGAAAGTAAGTGTCTCAAATGAACTTATCTACGAAACAGAAACAGACTCACAGACAAAGAGAACAGAGTTGTGGTTACCAAGGGGGAAGGGGATGGGGGAGGGATGGACTGGGAGTTTGGGGTTAGCAGATGCAAACTATTACGTATAGAATGGATAAACAACAAGGTCCTACTGTGTAGCACAGGGAACTATATTCAATACCCGGGGATAAACCATAATGGAAAAGAATATAAAAAAGAATGTATATATATATATATATATATATATATATATATATATCTGAGTCACTTTGCTGTACAGCAGAAATTAACACAACATTGTAAATAAACTATACTTCAATTTTAAAATATATTAAAAAAAGAAGAAAGTAAGTGACTTAGCTTCCTGTATAAGCTCACATTCTTCAATAAACAGCTTTACTTCTAGCATATTTGAACCAAGGACTATGTATGCCATGGCTCTTTCCTAGGATTTTGATGACTGCATTAGACAAAGTCCTATGGCAAGCAAGAAAGATTATAACTTCATACATTAATTGTAAACATAGCTATTGAGCATCAGGGTATGCCAACTAATGTAGGCACTACATATAAATATTAGATGCAAGACTCTTAACCCTAAGAAACTCTTAGATTTATCTGAGAAAGAAAATATGATAAACCTAAGATAAATTGATTATGTAAGATTATGAATTCTAAGAGACCAGTAGTTCAGACAATGAGGATTGTATGAAATCAAAAGAGAGTTTTATATGGGTTAAAATGGTCAAAAAAGCTTCACAGAACTGGGACTTTACCTTCAAGAATGGTTATATTTCAAATCAGCAGGAGGTAGAGCTTTGCCTTGCCGTTTCCTCTTCCTGGAATGTTGCTCTATCGATGGCTGGCTCCCTGGTGTCATTCTGAGGTCCTAGACTCAGTGTCACCTCCTCAGGGACATCTTCCTTAACTGCTGCATCTAATGGAGCCCCCCTTTTGTCCCCAAGTATAGCACCTAGTTTTAAACCTCTCTCTAACACTTACTATCTGATATTTTTAATTGTTTTTGCTTATTTGTTTCCTACCTGTCTTCCTTCTAAAAGGTATGTTCCATAGGAGCCGGGACATTGTTTTGTTCAACTGCGTTCAGAGTTCCTTAAAGATTGCAATAGTGCTCAATAAACATTAGAGAGATGCACTAGTGGGTGGGTGGTTAAATGAATCATGAAAACAGTGTGAGGAAAGACCTGGAAGAGGTAGAATGCAAAGAATAAGTCTGATAGGCGACAATTCCAAACTCAAATGGAGAGGTTACATAAAGGAGTGGCAGGGATGAGATTGCCTAGTAGTGAAACAAACAATGAATATAAACAGGTAATTCACAAAATATAAGATCAAAATATCAAGTAAGCATACAAGACACACAGCCTCACTGGCTATTAAAGAAATGATGCAGAAAATAATTAGCATTAAAACAGACAACACTTAAAACTGACCAAAATGTTTAAGACAATAAAGCCCAGAGTTGGCAACATTTCTCAAATTCAGCACTATTTCTAGAAGAAACCATACGTCCAATATGTCAATGGACCCAGCAGTTCTACTCTTAGAATTTATCTCAGGAAATAATAGCCAAAATTGAGCTTCAAGAATGTGAATCTCAGGATTGTATATAAAAGTGAAAAATTGAAAACTGCATAAACATGTCACAGTGGTCAATTCATTTAATGGATTAGGGTGTGTTAGTGATGTAGAATATTATGCATTCATTAAACAGGATGCTTCAGTCATCAAAGATGTTCATGAGGTTTCACTTAGTAAAAAAGTCACTTATAAACAGTGTATATATGGCATGATCCCAAATTCATAAAGACAAAACAAAAATAAAATTTACGTACTGAAAATAAACTGAACCTTCAGGACCAAGCTGGTCAATAAAGAATTACCTGCCATATCTGCCAAATGAAATGAAGTTTACATAGTTCAATGAGAAAGTTTAGTGCAGTTAGTGATAGGTCTAAAGAAAACTAAGCAAACAACAATATGAGATGATTATTAATTCTAGGGGAAACAAATCGTATGATAAAGGAACAATTGCTTTAATGTGCAACACGCCTCAGCTGTGACTAATATCTGCATGCCTTTTTTTTAAACCATTTTAAAATTTTATTTTATTAAAAATTTTTATTTTTTATACAATTTTAAAGGTTACTTTACATTTACAGTTACTACAAAATATTGGCTATATTCCCTGTGCTGCACAATTCATCCTTGTAGTCTGTCTTACACCCAACAGTTTGTACCTCCTACTTACCCACCCCTATATTGCCCCTCCCCCATCTCCCCACTGGTAACCACTAGTTTGTTCTCTATATCTGTGAGTCTGCTTCTTTTTGGTTATATTCACTAGTCTGCTGTATTTTTTAGATTCCACATATAAGTGATGTCATACAGTATTATACTACTCAGCCATAAAAAAAGAGTGAAATTTTGCCATTTGCAGCAAATTGGATGGACTTGGAGGGCGTTATGCTAAGTGACATAAGCCAGACAGAGAAAGACAAATACTGTATGATATCTGCGTGCCTTAATAATGCAAACGCTAAACACAACAAGGAGTGTGATCGAACCTTGTTGCTCTATCTGCAGAAAATGGGAGGGTCAGTGTATATGTGGGGTGACGTAAGACAGCTGAACTCCCTTCCCTGCAGAAGAAAACCAATAGATGACATGCCAAATAAGAATCAACGAGTCGGGCTTCCCTGGTGGCACAGTGGTTGAGAATCTGCCTGCCAATGCCGGGGACACGGGTTCGAGCCCTGGTCTGGGAGGATCCCACATGCCGCGGAGCAACTAGGCCCGTGAGCCACAATTACTGAGCCTGCGCGTCTGGAGCCTGTGCTCCGCAACAAGAGAGGCTGCCATAGTGAGAGGCCCGCGCACCGCGGTGAAGAGTGGCCCCCGCTTGCCGCAACTAGAGAAAGCCCTCGCACAGAAACGAAGACCCAACACAGCTTAAAATAAATTAATTAATTTAAAAAAAAAAGAAGAATCAATGAGTAGCAGTATAATGATATATTTAGAGACATATACCAGAATAAATAATAATGGGATTGAAAGCAAGTAGTGTGGCTTAGAGTTGGGACGTGGCAGTTGTCAGTATAACTATTAAACTTTTCCATAAACATGTGCCTAGATTGACTTGATAAAAAGTTTCAGATGGAAATGAGAGTTGAGATTTTGAAAGAAATGATTTTGATTTTCTACTTAACCTGAATTCAGTCACATACCAGGTTTTACTTTACATTTAAAACAACAAAAAATCAGCTTCCAAATTTATTGCATCAAATCAAACAAAAATTAAGTTCTTTCTTATTTACTGTCTTAGTCCATTCAGGCTGCTGTAACAAAATGCCACAGATTGCATAGCTTATGAACAACAGAAGTTTATTTCTCACAGTTCTGGAGGGTGGGAAGTCCAAGATCAAGCTGCCCGCGTGGTCTCATGCTGGTGACGGCCCTCGTGCTGGTTCACAGCCCACATCTTCTCCCTGTGTCTTCACATGGTGTAATGGGCAAGGGTACTCTATGGGGTCTCCTTATAAGGGCCCTAATTCCACTCATGAGGGCTCCACCCTCATGACCTAAGCATCTCCCAAAGGCCCCACATACTAATGCCATCACATGGGGCATTGGGATTTCAACACATGAATTTGGGGAGGGGACACACAAAACATTCAGTCCACAGCATTTACCTATCAGTCTGTGAACTGGTGTTCTATGGTATGTTTACAAAGATAAAAATGCAGTAAGAAGCACGTGCTTCCCCACCCTTGTGGATCCAAATGACTCCTAATGAATCAGACCAGGATCAATAAGGCTCTTCCCTCATGTTGGGCTACACCCCGCAGGCCTGCCCAGCCTCAAGACGGAAGGAGGAGCCCAGAGTCAGCGACAGAGACATCGATGGTTTAATGGATGGAGGAGCTTACATGCCCGAGGCAAGGTCCTGGAAGTACATCCCACTGTGTGTGGCAGACTGTGGGCAGGACGTGGCAGCAGTCTTTGTTCCTGGGGGAGCAGGAGGTTACCAGTTACAGGGGTTGGCTCATTGGTTACCAGGGAAACCAGCAGAGGGGCACACCCCTCATCGAACCTTTGATAAGAACCATCGGGGCCAGGGGCACTCACTGAAATATGATTGCTTTGAAGGAGCAGAAGCCCAGGGGAGACTGAGCCCTTGAGAAAACATGAGACCTAAGCTACCTACTCCTCCTTCAAGACCCAGTTAATCATCTAAATTAACTAATATTTTTCCTTAACATGTCGAAGATATGATTTCACTGACTTCTGGCTTCTCCTGCTGCTGGTGAGAAGTTAGGCATCCGTCTGAACAGCAGCTTCTTTCTAGGTGATCTGTCTTTTCTCTACGGCTTCATTTAAGATCTTGACTTTGACTTTAACTGTTCTACATTTTCATGATGTGTCCTGGTAGGTATTCCTTCTTACACATCCTTTTAGGAACTCTGACTTCCTGAACCTCAGCACTGGTATCTTTCATCAATTCTGGTCATTTTCTTATCCACCATCCATCCCTTCAAACATCGACTCTCCCGTCTCCCTCTTCATTCTCTCTTCTCCTTCTGGGTCTCTGATTAAAGATTGTCTATCTCTTTTAAGCCTCTGTAATGTAGTCCAGCATTTATTTATATCTATTTTCTTGCTCACTAATTCTCTCTTCTGCTGGGTCTTATTTGCTGTTAACTTCAGACAGTGAGTTTTAAAATTTCATTTATGATATTTTTTATTTCTATAGGAAGTTTTATTTGACTTTTTCAGATCTGCTTGATCATTTTCACAGTTTCTTTTCCCTTGCTCATAAGTTTAACCTCTTATTTATTTCTTTAGATATGACTCTTTTACAGTCTGTCTTTGACAATTCCAGTATCTGAAATCTTTTCATGTTTCATACTGATGTCCTTAGTTTCTGCTGCCTCTCAGTCATGGTCACTTGCTTCATTATTAGTTTGGTATTTCTTATATAAATTAGGATCTTCTGGAAGTTTTTCCAAAGGAATTTTTTGAGGTTTAGTTTGAAGGTGGGTTCCTTCAGAGAAATCCTCCAAAGAAGGTTTGGGTTTCTGTTTGCCAGATGCCAGCAGGTATGACCAACCCAAGATCACTTTAAATCAAATTATAGGCTTGAGAATTTTTCAGAGATTTCAGTTAGACTAAATTTTGCCTGCAAAACAGTGTGAGGAAGAGATGGGTATAGACATGGTTTCAAAGGGGACACTTTCTTTCCTTTACTCAGCATTCAGTTTCAATCAGGTAATTTTCTTTGGTGTCCACTGGGTGTCAAGATAAATTCTAACTCAATTTTGCATGGGTAGCCTCTGGGGGAAGGGGTAGTCCAGCTTTAATGATGGGGTCTCCTATTAAACACCGCACCCTGGGCAGCTCCTAAGCCATGTCTTCTGCCCCTTGAAGCTGTGAAAACAAAAGCTTTAGGTCACCAACGTCCAGCAAATATTCTTTAGTACTCTGCTCATCCCTGCACATTTCTACTTTCACTTGATTTCGGCCTCCAATGAATCCTTATTTTTATAACAGCTTATCAGTACAGGCTTTTAAAATTTTGATTGCATTTTAGCCTGACTTTTATTGTTTTCAGAGGAACAATGGATAAGAGCTGCAAGTCTGCCACCCTGTTGGAAATAACTGTCTGAAATTATTTGTTTTTCCAATTGCTTCCCCTGATATTGAACTATTTGTGAAGAAGGGACCACGTCCTGTTTATGCATCACCTGTCCCTGTGTGAGGAGCTCAGTAAGGGTTCGCTGATTAAAATTATGAGTGAATACAATTTTGATTAAAGCACCCCTTCAAAGGGATACACTTTTATTTTCTTTGATAACTAGAAATTTAATGAGTCATGTTCTTGAAGTTTTTTCATTAGCAGAAAATGACTTGTGCTACAACTTGCTCACTCTTGGGAAGAGAAAAAAATTTTAAGGTAAGGTGGCAGTACATTCAAGACGAAATCTGGAGGAAAGAGGATAGTATAGAAGAATTTAGCATGCTCAGAGAAACTTCATGACGTTATAAACCTCCAGAAAAAAGAACTGGAATTTCATTTTGCCTCAGTCATTAGATAGCACCCTATATTAAACCCTGGTTATTTTTTTAATAAAGGAGGCTTAGCAAACTCATGGTTAGGAAATACACTTGGAATGGACACATAATTTAAGTGGAAAAAACAACCCAGAGTCTAGTGATCAAATATTTTCTTACATGGTAAGAACCCCAAAATCTTTACGTGAACACAAATCCACTCAAAGCAGACATTCCCCTGGACAGACATTGTACTTCCAAATTAGGAAGAGGAGTACCCCCTGCTTCATTCAGCTGCAGGTGCCACAAATAAATCAATATATATGGTATACATACATATATACCATATATATACCATATATATATATATATATATATACACACACACCATATATATGTACCATATATATGGTATATGTATACTTTATATACGCCTGCACAGACTTGTTTTAGCTTAGCTACTCTGAAATGAGTATCTGGGACCTGGAATAGTCACAGAAAGACCCAGAACTTGGGTAAGAAAAGTAATATGGGGGAAAATAATTATATCAGCTAAAGAAGGCAGGATTTTTGGTTCTGGGAAGATAGCAGCCTTGGATCCCATGTATAACCTCCCACTAATAACATATAGAAATGCAGGATAAAATAGTACAGCTTTTAAGAAAATCTGTGGCTGTTGCAGTAGAAAATGGTATGGTAGTTCCCCAAAAAATTAAACATAAAATTACCATATGATCCAGGAACTCCACTTTTAGGTATATATCTGTGCCCAGAAGAACTGAAAACAGGGACTTGGAGAGAGGTTTGTACACCCATGTTCGTAGCAGTATTATTCACAATACCCAAAAGGTGGTAGAAGCCCAAGTGTCCATCTGTGGATGAATGGAAAAACAAAACATGGTCTATACATACAACGGAATATTATTCAACCTTAAAAAGGAAGGAAATTCTGACACCTGCTACAGCATGGATGAAGCTTGTGGACAGTATGCTAAGTGAAATAACTGAGACAGAAGAGGACAAATACTGTATGATTTCTCCTTATGTGAGTTACCTAGAGTCATCAAATTCATTGAGACAGAAAGTAGGATGGTTGGGACTTCCCTGGTGGCGCAGTGGTTGAGAATCTGCCTGCCAATGCAGGGGACACGGGTTCGAGCCCTGGTCTGGGAAGATCCCACATGCCGCGGAGCAACTAGGCCCGTGAGCCACACCTACTGAGCCTGCGCATCTGGAGCCTGCACATCTGGAGCCTGTGCTCCGCAACAAGAGAGGCCGCGATAGTGAGAGGCCCGCGCACCGCGGTGAAGAGTGGCCCCCACTTGCCGCAACTAGAGATGGCCCTCGCACAGAAACAAAGACCCAACACAGCCATAAATAAATAAATAAAAATTAAAACAGCCTTACAGGGGTTTACGTACCATAAAAAAAATTCACTCTTTAAAAAAAAAAAGTAGGATGGTGGTTCTGGGGGTGGGGGGAGGGGGACAGTGGCGAGTTAGTGTTAAGTAGCTATGGAGTTCAAGTTTGGGAAGATGAAAAAACGTTCTGGAGATGGAAGGTAGTAATGGTTGCACAACAGTGTGAAAGTACGAAGTGCCACTGAATTGTACGCTTAAAATGGTTTAAATGGTAAATTATATGTTATGAATATTTTATCGTAACACAAAAAAATCTATGGCTGTGCTCAAGAGCAAAACGGGAAAGCATACAAGTCAGAAGCTGGGAGGGGGCTGTGGGCCGCTGAGGTAGGTGTATGACCTCATGCCCCAGCCAGGGTGGTGTGGAGTGGTGTCAGGGGGAAGTTATCTAATCTGGTTAGCTAGGAATTCGACCACTGATGGACTGCTAACTCAATGAAAACTGGGACTAATAAACTCTGCCCGCCGGTCCAGAGACACAAGATGGAAGTTGTCTCAGCCATGACTCTCGCTGGGAAACCAGGAGACTAAATCAATAAATAATTCTCCCATGAAAACTCAGCATCTCGGGCCTGTGTGTTCAGAGTTTGCTCCGCGCTGCGTTTGTGGTGTGGGAAATCCCTGCGCTGAAGGGTAATGTAATAAAATCGCTCTTGGGCTCTGCTGGCTCTGGGGTGTTCAGAAGAAGCAAACGGAACACACTGGAGGGACCCTTGACAACTCAGGCTGCCAGGAGTCCCAAAGGAAAATAAAGTCCCTCTTGTAATCCCATATTACAAAATGCACAGGGAAATGATTCATGGTGAATGAAAGTCAACAGAAAAAGGAAACATGAAAACTACAGCCCAAAAACGTAATTGAAAAATAATCTGAAGGAGAACCCAGTGTGACACGAAGAAGAAAGAAAGGTATTAAAGGGTATGAAAGAAAAAAAAGGTTGAAAGATAATTGATGAACTGGAAGCCTGTCTAGGTATACTGCCCAGAGCACAGATGGGAAGATACTAGAAGACAGGAAATTTAGAAGACATGGAATATAGATGGAAAAAATTCAACAGACAGTTGGCCCTTGAACAACACAGGTTTGAACTGAGCAGTCCACTTTTACATGGGTATTTTTCAATAAATATATACTGCAGCACTGTACAATCTAAAATTCCTTGAATCGAATTCCTTGAGTCCTTGGATGCAGAGCCGTGGGTCTGGAGGGCTGACTGTATGCAGGTTTTCAGCAGCATGGAGGGTCAGCATCCCTAAACCCCACTTGTTCAAGGGTCAACTGTATATCTAACAAGAGTTCCAAAAAGAGGGAATAAAGATAGTGGGGTAGAAACGATGTTCATATGATAATAGTTGACAATTATCCAGACTTGATAAAAAAAAAAAATCTTCAGATCAAAGAAACACAGGAAACCTAAGCATAATAAATACAAATAAATTCACACTTAGACTCATTGCAGCGAAATGAGGAAACCAAAATATTCAGGAAGAAAAAATAAATGATCAATAATAGAACAACAACTTAAATGGCAGCAGAATTTCTAACAGTATTATCAGAGGCTGGAAGACATGGAGTAATAGCTTCAAAGTAGTGAGGGAAAATAACAGCAACTTAGAATTCTGTTATCAGAAGAGTAAAGATGATGGGAAAAAATTAGCTATATGCTGTTTATAAGAAACATACCGAAAATACAATGAAAAGGTGAGTGATAAAGGATTGAAAGCTATTATATACCAGGCAGATATTAACTGGAAAAAGCCACTGTGTTGACATAAGTAACAGATAAAAAAATAATTAAGGCAAAATATGCTGTTAAGGATAAAAAGGACACTACACATTAATAAAAGGGAAACTATCAGAAAGCTGTAGTAATCATATACTGTACCTAACAATTTAGCTTCAAAATATATAAATCAAAAATTGGTGGAAAACAAAAAGAAATTTACAAACCAGTATAGTGGAAGATTTTAATATTCCTTTCCCAGAATTGACAGATTAAGCAGACAAAAAGTAATGATAGAGACTATTTGGACGACTACAATTAACAAGCTGATCAAAGGGAGGTGTGTAGAACCCTGAGGATTAAAGAATACTCACGTTTTCAGGTATACATGGAATATTTTAAATAAGTTGACCATATAGTATGCTACCAACCAAGTCCGAACCAATGCCAAAGAATTGATATCCTACAGCCTACATCACAATAAAATTAAAAATCAACAACAACAAAATGATTTAATATGATTGGAAATTTTTCTTACAATGTATTTTTAAGCAACCAATGAGTAAAGAAGAAATAAGGGAATTTTAGAACCAAATCATAATACAAACGTTAAATACGAAGTCTGGAAAACAACAAGTGTTGTGTGGGTAAATGTTTTCCAAGAGGCTCTCAGTGTTGGGCAGGGTGTGTGTGTGTGTGTGTGTGCATGTGTGTGGGTGCGGAGGGCAAGGAAGGTACGATTTATAGCATTTGCCCATCCATACTGTAAGTATCCCACCAGGTCTGTTTCAAGCTACCAACCAAGGGTGGAGGTGGAATTGGGAAGAAATACACAAAATGAATTCTCACAGCCCAAAATGAGCCGGCTACCCTTGGTTCCAGTACACCACTGTAAACAACTGAAATATATCTTTAAATGCACATAAGAAACAAAGAAGAAGGGTTGGAAAAGACTACTTAGCATGTAAATCAAAGCTTAGAAAAAGAACAGGGCAGCAGAGTAAACCCAAAGGAATTAGAAGGAAGGAAATAATAAAGATAAGAGAGGAAGTTGATAACATTACAAACAAAGACACAGTCAAGAGGAGTAACAAAAGGAAAAAAATGGCTCTTTTGGAAGGCAAATTAAATAGGCAAACATCTGGCTAACATGATCAGAAGAAGAGAAATTAAAGTAAAAATAAACAATACTCTGAACGGAAAGAACATAATAGAGATGCAGTAGAAAAATAAAAGATAAATACTATGAACAATGCCAATAAACGTGAAAACGCAGATGAAAAGGGCAATTTTCTGGAAAAATATAACAACAAAATTGACTCAAGAAGAGATATGAAATGTGAGCATACACGTTGCTATCAGAGAAACTGAATCAGCCCACCTGCCCCCTGCTGTTCTCCCCAGACATACACAGGCACGATCGCCAAGCCTGGTTGGTTTTACAGGTAACTTCTGTCTTCAAGAGATGGATAATTTTAATATCGTAAAATTGCTTCAGAAAAATAGAAAAAAAATCCACTCAGCTCATTTTATGGGGCCATTAAGCCTTGAGACAAAACTGAAAACATTAGGCTCCTTTCATACATGCACAAAGAGACAAATGTAAGAAATCACCCATTATTTTTTAAATCTGGCAGAGTAATCTCTTAACTCGTTGCTAATTAAGATTTATCCAAGAATGTAAAGACGCCTTAGAAGGTAGATTAATATCATCATCACATTAACAGATGAAAGGAGAAAGATCATTTCAATAGATGCAGAAAAGACATTTAATACAATCCAGTAATCATTCTTGATTAAACAAAGATACCTCCCTCAAATAGATAAATAAATCCTCTCAAGTAAACTAGGAATAAGTGGGAACTCTCTCAACTTGATGAAGTATGTCTTCAAAAGCCCGTTGCAAATATTGACATTAAATGTCAGACTACAGGTCCTAGCTAACATAATGAGAAAATAAAAGAAAAAGTTAAAAGATTGAAATGTTTATAGCAGCCTTATTCATAATGGCCCCAAATTCAAAACAACCCAATTCTATTGACGTGGAGATGGGATAACAAACTGTGGGAGATCCAAACAATGGAATATTATTCAGTCATACAAGGATGGATTACTGATGCAGGCAGCAATATAAATGAAATTTAAGACAACACTGTGCCGTGCAAAAGCAGCCAGTACCCAAATAAAGTATCCTGTGTGATTCCATTTCTATAACGTTCAAGAACAGGAAACACTGATTGATAGCCACAGAAAAGCAGACTGTTGGTTGCCTAGGGCTGGGAGGTGGGAACTGACTGCAAAGGAATGTCTTGGAGTGATGAAAATGCTCTATATCTTGATTGGGGTGTTCATTACACAAGTGTGTATAGTTGTCAGAACTAATTGAACTAAATAATTAGGACCTATGCATTTTATTGGTTGATAATTATGTCTCAGTTTTAAAAAGCACAATAGACACGAAAAGCTAAAGATTGCAGAAAAGGTGTAACGTAATTAGTACAAAGAATACACGTTTACATAGACTGCCCAGGAGAATCTGCAAATAAATATTAATACTAATAAGAAAGTTCAGGGGCTTCCCTGGTGGCGCAGTGGTTGAGAATCTGCCTGCTAATGCAGGGGACACGGGTTCGAGCCCTGGTCTGGGAAGATCCCACATGCCACGGAGCAGCTGGGCCCGTGAGCCACAATTGCTGAGCCTGCGCGTCTGGAGCCTGTGCCCCGTGACGGGAGGGGCCGCGATAGAGAAAGGCCCGCGCACCGCGATGAAGAGCGGTCCCCGCACCGCGATGAAGAGTGGCCCCCGCTTGCCGCAACTGGAGAAAGCCCTCGCACGAACCGAAGACCCAACACAGCCAAAAATAAATAAATAAATAAATAAATAAATAAATAAGAAAATCCTTTAAAAAAAAAAAAAAAAAAAAAGAAAGTTCAGTAAGTTTGCTAGAAATCAATATACAAAAATCAATAGTTATTGTTAAAGGACATTATTAACCATGGCAATAAAACTTTTAAGGTGTCCAGAAGTAAATCTAACAAATGGTGTGTCAGATTTTTATGGAGAAAGCAACAAAACCTTATGGGAGGGGGAAAGAAATAAAGGATTTACTATATTCATGGATGGAAGGGTTCGGTATTTTAAAGACTGCAAATTTCCCCAAATTTCCCCAAACACTAAGTATTTCCTATACGTGAGGCATTTTTCTGAGCCCCACAGTGAGGCTGCGATGGAGACAGTGAGTTAGGGACACAAAAGATATAAAGTGCATAATCCTTAAATTCAAGGAGCTTATAATACAACTAAGGAGGAAATCAGTTGACAGTAAAAATTCTAAATTGTACATCCCTTTTAAAGAAGTGGTCCCATTAGTCCAAGGATGGTATCTATTATCAACCAAGTAATGAATTGTACCATCACGCCATAATATATCAAATATCGGGATCCCTTACCACAGAAAAATCTCTAGATCCTGAAGTATATTAGAAAAAACTTTAATTTCATAAGATCAGTCCTTCTTTTGAAATAGCAACTGACATCTGAATAGATCTACTTTATCCCTGAGCAAACTGAAAATTCATAGGGAAAGACATAATGTCCAATTTTTTTACTTAAAGCGTCATTACCACTTATGAATAATCATGACAGACTTGGAGTTAGTGGAGTCTAGATTAGTGAGTCTTCGCTGTGTTTGCATTTGAGCATGATTTCTGATTTGATAGTTTATCTTTAAATTTATTGATGAAAACAAAGCTACCACAGAGATGGTGAGGGCAAGTTGACCTGTTCACACTTGATGTAATACATTTTGGGATTTGGGAGCGCCCAAGGCAAGTAGGATTCTAAGTAGTGGTAAGTGTGCATTTTGCCTTCCTAGAGACCCAGATGGAGATGAAGAATGCTAAGCCCTGGCAGGAAGGAGCAACCCAGATATAAAATACGTCGGCTCTGAATGTGTCCACCAGAGCAGAAATTTATTAAAACCCCATTTTAGACCATAAAGCAAATGCATCAATAAAGCAGCAGCTCTCACTAAGCTAAGCCAGGTTTGTTTTGTGTTTTGTTGCAGTAATTTTTTTATGAAAATATGAGTGGCAAACGTGGCTTTAAAAGGAGTATCTCAAGGGCCAGCGCCATGACTGGTTGTAGTATAGTGGGCTCCGCTCGATGCAGAATGGCCAAGTCATCACCTTCCCTGTAAAAACATTTGAGAGGTTTTCACTATGGCTGTGTTGCATTTTCCTCTTCAGAAACCAGCAAGTACCAACTTGGCCTGTAAATAGAATCTCTTTCTTCATAGAGGATGGTCATTTTGGCTGATTCCCAACTGGAAGAGTTTCACTAGACTGGAAAGGAGAGAAAGGCAAGTAGAGGATGAAAGAAGTTTTAAGGAACAAGAGGGTGTTTCAGCTTCTAAAACTTCTTCACCAGACCAATTACCAGTTGCTGTCTGTAAGGCTAGCTGCCCCCTGCTTTTCATGGAATCCTGCAGTCCTGAAGGATGGTATGACTGTACATTAATTTTCAAATAAGCACACTTCACTGTCAAGGTCATGAAAGACAGGAAGGATGGAGAACCATCATATGTTGGAGGAGATGGAGGAGATGTGATAGCTAAAGACAATGTGGATATTGGATTGAATCCTAGAGCAGAAAAAGCATTTCTGCTTTTTCCAGGATTTCCTGTCTATCAGTTTCCAGTAGATAGACAGGAAATCCAAGTGAAGTCTGTAGTTCAGTGAATAGCACTGTACACTGTTACATTCTTAGTTTTGATGAATGAATCATGGTTATTTAAGATGTAACTGGTAGTGTGCAGTCTATAGGAAAACACTCTGTATCGCTTTACAGCACATTTTTATTTTTCCTGGACTTTAAAATTCACTAAATAAGGCTAAAATTAAAAGTAAAACATATTCAAGAAATTGTTTGCTGTGTGACAGAAACGCAGTGTGTTTTTCTCCAGTGAAAATGACGGTTGCAGAATGATTATTGCCTGTGGAACCTGATACCAGCTATTATGAAGAAATCCAGGGAACTCGCTTGACTCCTTGAAGGTAAATATGATGTCCTGTACTGGGCTATATGCTCCCTGTCTCTTCAGGGCATGAGGGGGAAGCTGAAGTATGTCACTGGTGATGCTATTACTCATGACCCACTTCCTACATGGCAATCTATTTACCAGCAGTGTTTTCAGCAAGAACTAGAGTTTGGGGAAGCCAAGAGTCAGGGCACGGAGGTTACACGGAAACCAGAGCTATGGGTCCTGGGTTCCTAGCCTCATGCATATAAGAACAGCTGTCCTTCAGCCTGTACTTTGTGGATTGATTTCACTTGGGAAAACAGTTGTATTGCATGAATTTGGCCATGGGGATGGGAGGAATGCTTTTTTTTTTTTTTTCATAGCGAGGTATTTTATTTTAAATATAGCAGTGTGTACATGTCAATCCCAAACTCCCAATCTATCCCTCCCCCCCACCCTGGTAACCATAAGTTCAGGGAACACTCTTTTTAATCTTTAGCTTTCCTTATGGAAAATCTCAAATGTACACAAAAATAGAATAGTTCAGTGAATCCCCACGTACCCATCATCCAGCCTCAACAGTTAGCAACTCATGGCCATTCTTGTTTTCTTGTTTCATCTACACCATAATCTCTCCCCCACTATCTGCTCTGCAAGATTATTTTGCATTAGATGTCAAATATCACATCGTTTTATCTGTCAACAATACTATATGTATCTCTAAAAGTTTTTTTGTAAAATCAAACATAACCACAACATTATGCTAAGTGAAATATGCCAGTCACAAAAATACAAATACTGTATGATTCCTAGAGATGCTTAGATAAGTCAAAATAGAGACAGAAAGTAGAATGGTGGTCGCCAGGGGCTGGGGGGAAGGGCAATGGGGAGTTAGTGTTTAATGGGGACAGAGTTTCCATTTTACTAGAGGAAAAGGGCTATGCAGATGGATGGCGATGGTTGCACAACATTATGAATGCATTTAATGCCGCTAAACCGTACACTTAGAAATGACAGAGATGGTAAATTTTATGTGTATTTTACTGCAATAAAAAAGAATAGAACAAAAAAAAGAATAGAGCAAAAAAAAAAAACTATAAAAAAACTATAACAGTCTTATCATACTGAAAAAAATTAATAATAATGCCTCATCAAATATCCAGGAAGTGTTTACATTTTCCCAATAACTCATAAGTTTTTTTACAGTTAGTTTGTTTAAACAAGATCCGTGCTTTGCATTTGGTTTTTATGTATCTTAGTTGTCACAGAATCTAAAGATCTGCAGACTGTTTCATTGTCTGGGTTTTGCTGATTGCAACATTTGCGGTGTCATGTGACACACGCTTTGCGCTAGAGGCTTTCCTCTGCTCACCCTGCCTTACACACCCTCTTCCACACCAGCTTCTGTTCTGGACCCTGTGACGGGGAACACTCCCCAGCAGGGCTCACATTCATCGCTATGGCTTCATTCCGGCCCACTTGAGACCCACACACCCAGCTGCCTAGTGGAAACCTCGACCTCCGACCTCAGTGAGTCTGTCCAAAACAGAGTCCACTGTCTTCTCTCCCTCCTTCTACCAAACTTCCAGCCCCCCAGTGTCCCTCCTCCTCGGCGAGTGGGGCCACAGTCTGCACAGAGGTCAAAGTCACAAATGGGGGCGCCATATTGGACTCCTCCCTCTCCTCCACCTCCTCTACCCCATCCTCTCAATTCTACCTGAACCACCTAATGCGTCCGCTTCTGCCCAGCGCCAGTGTCACCACCTCAGTTCATGCCACAGGTGTCCCTCATCTGGATGTTATCTGGTATCTCCTCTCCATTGCTGAATAGCCCCTAACTGGTTTTCCTGTCATATTTCAAATTACGTTTTCACTCGGCATTTAAAATCATCTTTCTAAAACAGATCTGATCACATTGCTTTGCTAGTTAGAACCCTTCAGTGGCTCTCCATTGCCCTAAGGATAAAATCCAAACTGTAAAACAGGGAAGGCTCTTCAGGATCTGGACCCTCCTTACCTTGGGAGGCTCACTTCCCCCCTACTTCCTGCAGAGCCTCACGCTGCAGCACCCCTGTCATCAAGGGCTCCTTCTGAATCTCTAGATGTGCCTCTAGGCTCTGGTGTGTCTCCCTGTTGCCCTCACACTCTTTCCCCCCACCTGCTCAGCCCGACTTGTGCTGGGATTCCTGCAGTTACGTTCCTCCAGTCCCCCTCACTGTGACCCCCATAGGTGGTGTTGGTTGTTGCTCCTAGGCCCTCACAGTCCCCAGATTTAGCCCTAAGAGCACTGTCTGTATCTCTCACCACACATAATCTCCTTAAGATCATGTCTTTTACATGCTTTTTATATGCTCAGGACCTGACAGATGCTTAGCACATAGTAGGCACTTAACTAACTGAACTGATGAAGGAGTGAAAGAATAAATGAATGAATCAATTAACCAGTGAGTGAAAATGCTCATGTAAATGGTCCAAGCATACCAAAGGCAAGCTAGATAATTATGATTTTCAGAAATTTCTAGCAACAGAAGTCTTTTAGTCTTTTACTATGACTTAGATAATTCAGCACAATCTGTCATTCCCTTTATCTTGCTTGATAAGGCTTTTTTTTTCTTTTTTAATGTAGCAAAGGAAAATTACCTTCAGAACATTTTCCAGATAAATGATGAAGTTAGAACACTGGGCATAGCAGGCTTCTGAGAGTTGATAACGCTTTCGAGATTAAAGAGATTAAACAGGAGATTAGAGAGCTCAAGGACATTCTAGAAACAATCTTAGCTTAAAAAATCAGATGAGATATTAGATTCTTTTCTTTCAACATACCAAAAATGTGTAATGTTCTCCTCTTTGCAGGATAGTCCTACTAATGTGGTGTTTCCATGGCTACTTACAATGCATTTCTCTGTATGAAAGAAAACATGATGTGACTCTTTTTAAAGCTTGCAGTGCACATGAAAAAAGCTATTTTAGTACCTAACAAGAATGTCCATACTTGCAATGTGTGCACTCTTTTAACAGGCAGGCTCCAATCCTCTTTTGACTTGTCATGGACATGACTATGAAATTCTGGTTCTTTGATGACTGACCTAAAGTGAGAGTCCTCCCACCACCCCCACTGTGGCCTCTCTGTGGGTCAGCGTAATTTAAGAGAAACCACTCTTGTTTGTAGAGATTAGAAAAACGATAGTGACCTTATGATGACCTCTGCCATCCTGGGAGATGATGATGTGATTTTTCAAACCCAGTTCCATGGAATAAACATTGAAAGTTTATGTAGGTTATTAAGTGCCATCAAGAAGAAACATCCTTCACCGGCCTCTTTGCTCGTCCCTCTCCCCCTACTGTTACATGCATACACCTTAAGAATGCTACCAGGAGAACCAGGAGAAACAAACCTAAAATCCCCCATGAAGCCCCAGTTTCAAATAACACATCTGTAAGGAACCCCATCTAGTGATGACAAACGCCTTCAGTGTGCACTGGCCAATCAGCACTTGAAAACCATCATCTAGGCAAGGTCCTTTCCAGTCTTAGCTGGAGCAATAACAAGAACAGCCATAAATGTCCTAGCATCGTGGGAAAAGGCTAGTGGCAAATAAGAAAACGTAAAGCAGGCTTGCTGTCAGTAATTCGTCATAGCCACGTAAACAGCAGAGCCTGACTGCATCCTAAATTATGAGTTGAGTTGAAATCTTAGTTCAGTTATTCCAATTGTACTTAAGGTGATAAATTCATCTCTGAATACAACTTGATCCACGGCCTATTAATTGTGATACGTAATTTTGAAATTGCCATTATTTTCCTTTTTTTATGTATGAAACTTTTATACTTTATTTTTATTTTTTGAATTTTATTTTATTTTATTTTTTATACAGCAGGTTCTTATTAGTCATCAGTTTTATACACATCAGTGTATACATGTCAATCCCAATCGCCCAATTCAGCACACCACCACCCCCACCCCCCTGCGGCTTTCCCCCCTTGGTGTCCATACGTTTGTTCTCTACATCTGTGTCTCAATTCCTGCCCTGCAAACCGGTTCATCTGTACCATTTTTCTAGGTTCCACATATATGCGTTAATATGCAATATTTGTTTTTCTCTTTCTAACTTACTTCACTCTGTATGACAGTCTCTAGATCCATCCACGTCTCTACAAATGACCCAATTTCATTCCGTTTGGTGGCTGAGTAATATTCCATTGTATACATATACCACATCTTCTTTATCCATTCATCTGTTGATGGGCATTTAGGTTGATTCCATGACCTGGCTATTGTAAATAGTGCTGCAATGAACATTGGGGTGCATGTGTCTTTCTGAATTATGGTTTTCTCTGGGTATATGCCCAGTAGAGGGATTGCAGGGTCATATGGTAATTCTAGTTTTAGTTTCTTAAGGAACCTCCATACTGTTCTCCATAGTGGCTGTATCAATTTACATTCCCACCAACAGTGCAAGAGGGTTCCCTTTTCTCCACACCCTCTCCCAGCATTTGTTGTTTGTAGATTTTCTGATGATGCCCATTCTAACTGGTGTGAGGTGATACCTCATTGTAGTTTTGATTTGCATTTCTCTAATAATTAGTGATGTTGAGCAGCTTTTCATGTGCTTCTTGGCCATCTGTATGTCTTCTTTGGAGAAATGTCTATTTAGGTCTTCTGCCCATTTTTGGATAGGGTTGTTTGTTTAATATTGAGCTGCATGAGCTGTTTATATATTTTGGAGATTAATCCTTTGTCTGTTGATTCATTTGCAAATATTTTCTCCCATTCTGAGGGTTGTCTTTTCGTCTTGTTTGTGGTTTCCTTTGCTGTGCAAAAGCTTTGAAGTTTCATTAGGTCCCATTTGTTTATTTCTGTTTTTATTTCCATTACTCTAGGAGGTGGATCAAAAAAGATCTTGCTGTGATTCATGTCAAAGAGTGTTCTTCCTATGTTTTCCTCTAAGAGTTTTACAGTGTCCGGTCTTACATTTAGGTCTCTAATCGATTTTGAGTTTATTTTTGTGTATGGTGTTAGGGAATGTTCTAATTTCATTCTTTTACATGTAGCTGTCCAGTTTTCCCAGCACCACTTATTGAAGAGACTGTCTTTTCTTCATTGTATATCCTTGCCTCCTTTGTCATAGATTAGTTGACCATAGGTGCGTGAATTTATCTCTGGGCTTTCTATTTTGTTCCATTGATCTATATTTCTGTTTTTGTGCCAGTACCATATTGTCTTGATTACTGTAGCTTTGTAGGATAGTCTGAAGTCAGGGAGTCTGATTCCTCCAGCTCCGCTTTTTTCCCGCAAGACTGCTTTGGCTACTCGGGGTCTTTTGTGTCTCCATACAAATTTTAAGATTTTTTGTTCTAGTTCTGTAAAAAATGCCATTGGTAATTTGCTAGGGATTGCATTGAATCTGTAGATTGCTTTGGGTAGTATAGTCATTTTCACAATATTGATTCTTCCAATCCAAGAACATGGTATATCTCTCCATCTGTTGGAATCCTCTTTAATTTCTTTCATCGATGTCTTATAGTTTTCTGCACACAGGTCTTTTGTCTCCCTAGGTAGGTTTATTCCTAGGTATTTTATTCTTTTTGTTGCAATGGTAAATGGGAGTGTTTCCTTAATTTCTTTTTCAGATTTTTCATCATTAGTATATAGGAATGCAAGAGATTTCTGTGCATTAATTTTGTATCCTGCAACTTTACCAAATTCATTGATTAGCTCTAGTAGTTTTCTGGTGGCATCTTTAGGATTCTCTATATACAGTATCATGTCATCTGCAACCAGTGACAGTTTTACTTCTTCTTTTCCAATTTGTATTCCTTTTATTTCTTTTTCTTCTCTGACTGCCGTGGCTAGGACTTCCAGAACTATGTTGAATAATAGTGGTGAGAGTGGACATCCTTGTCTTGTTCCTGATCTTAGAGGAAATGCTTTCAGTTTTTCACCATTGAGAATGATGTTTGCTGTGGGTTTGTTGTATATGGCCTTCATTATATTGAGGTAGGTTCCCTCTATGCCCACTTTCTGGAGAGTTTTTATGATAAATGGGTGTTGAATTTTGTTGAAAGTTTTTTCTGCATCTATTGAGATGATCATATGGGTTTTTTTCTTCAACTTGTTAATATGGTGTATCACATTGATTGATTTGCGTACATTGAAGAATCCTTGCATCCTTGGGATAAATCCCACTTGATCATGGTGTATGATCCTTTTAATGTGTTGTTGGATTCTGTTTGCTAGTATTTTGTTGAGGACTTTTGCATCTATATTCATCAGTGATATTGGTCTGTAATTTTCTTTTTTTGTAGTATCTTTGTCTGGTTTTGGTATCAGGGTGATGGTGGCCTCATACAATGAGTTTGGGAGTGTTCCTTCCTCTGCAATTTTTTGGAAGAGTTTGAGAAGGATGGGGGTTAGCTCTTCTCTAAATGTTTGATAGACTTCACCTGTGAAGCCATCTGGTCCTGGACTTTTGTTTGTTGGAAGATTTTTTTTTAATTATTTATTTATTTATTTATTTATTTGGTTGCACCGGGTCTTATTTATTTATTTATTTTTATATTTATTTTTGGCTGTGTTGGGTCTTTGTTTCTGTGCGAGGGCTTTCTCCAGTTGTGGCAAGCGGGGGCCACTCTTCATCGCGGTGCGCGGGCCTCTTCACTATCGCGGCCTCTCTTGTTGCCGAGCACAGGCTCCAGATGCGCAGGCTCAGTAGCTGTGGCTCACGGGCCCAGTTGCTCCGCGGCATGTGGGATCCTCCCAGACCAGGGCTCGAACCCGCGTCCCCTGCATTAGCAGGCAGATTCTCAACCACTGTGCCACCAGGGAAGCCCCTGTTGGAAGATTTTTAATCACAGTTTCAATTTCATTACTTGTGACTGGTCTGTTCATACTTTCTATTTCTTCCTGGTTCAGTCTTGGAAGGTTATACCTTTCTAAGAATTTGTCCATTTCTTCCAGGTTGTCCATTTTATTGGCATAGAGTTGCTTGTAGTAGTCTCTTAGGATGCTTTGTATTTCTGCGGTGTCTGTTGTAACTTCTCCTTTTTCATTTCTAATTTTATTGATTTGAGTCCTCTCCCTCTTTTTCTTGATGAGTCTGGCTAATGGTTTATCAATTTCGTTTATCTTCTCAAAGAACCAGCTTTTAATTTTATTGATCTTTGCTATTGTTTTCTTTTTTCTATTTCATTCATTTCTGCTCTGATCCTTATGATTTCTTTCCTTCTGCTAACTTTGGGTTTTGTTTGTTCTTCTTTCTGTAGTTCCTTTAGGTGTAAGGTTAGATTGTTTATTTGAGATTTTTCTTGTTTCTTGAGGTGGGCTTGTATAGCTATAAACTTCCCACTTAGAACTGCTTTTGCTGCATCCCGTAGGTTTTGGATCGTCGTGTTTTCATTGTCATTTGTCTCTAGGTATTTTTTGATTTCCTCTTTGATTTCTTCAGTGATCTCTTGGTTATTTAGTAATGTGTTGTTTAGCCTCCATGTGTTTGTGTTTTTTACGTTTTTTTTCCCTGTAATTGATTTCTAATCTCGTAGCATTGTGGTCAGAAAAGATGCTTGATATGATTTCAATTTTCTTAAATTTACTGAGGCTTGATTTGTGACCCAAGATGTGATCTATCCTGGAGAATGTTCCATGTGCACTTGAGAAGAAAGTGTAATCTGCTGTTTTTGGATGGAATGTCCTATAAATATCAATTAAATCTATCTGGTCTATTGTGTCATTTAAAGCTTATGATTCCTTATTTATTTTCACTTTGGATGATCTGTCCATTGGTGTAAGTGAGGTGTAAAAGTCCCACACTATTATTGTGTTACTGTCGATTTCCTCTTTTATAGCTGTTAGCAGTTGCCTTATGTATTGAGGTGGTCCTATGTTGGGTGCATATATATTTATAATTGTTATATCTTCCTCTTGGATTGATCCCTTGATCATTATGTAGTGTCCTTCCTTGTCTCTTGTAACATTCTTTATTTTAAAGTCTATTTTATCTGGTATGAGTATTGCTACTCCAGCTTTCTTTTGATTTCCATTTGCATGGAATATCTTTTTCCATCCCCTCACTTTCAGTCTGAATGTGTCCCTAGGTCTGAAGTGGGTCTCTTGTAGACAGCATATATATGGGTGTTGTTTTTGTATCGATTCAGTGAGCCTGTTTCTTTTGGTTGGAGCATTTAATCCATTCACGTTTAAGGTAATTATCAATATGTATGTTCCTATTGCCATTTTATTAATTGTTTTGGGTTTGTTTTTGTAGGTCCTTTTCTTCTCTTGTGTTTCCCACTTAGAGAAGTTCCTTTAGCATTTGTGGTAGAGCTGGTTTGGTGGTGCTGAATTCTCTTAGCTTTTGCTTGTCTGTAAAGCTTTTGATTTCTCCATCAAATCTGAATGAGATCCTTGCTGGGTAGAGTAATCTTGGTTGTAGGTTCTTCCCTTTCATCACTTTAAGTATATCATGCCACTCCCTTCTGGCTTGTAGAGTTTCTGCTGAGAAATCAGCTGTTAACCTTATGGGAGTTCCCTTGTATGCTATTGGTTGTTTTTCCCTTGCTGCTTTCAATAATTTTTCTTTGCCTTTAATTTTTGCCAATTTGATTACTACATGTCTTGGCGTGTTTCTCCTTGGGTTTATCCTGTATGGGACTCTCTGTGCTTCCTGAACTGGGTGGCTATTTCCTTTCCCGTGTTAGGGAAGTTTTCGACTATAATCTCTTCAAATATTTTCTCGGGTCCTTTCTCTCTCTCTTCTCCTTCTGGGACCCCTATAATGCGATTTTTGTTGCGTTTAATGTTGTCCCAGAGGTCTCTTAGGCTGTCTTCATTTCTTTTCATTCTTTTTTCTATATTCTGTTCTGCAGCAGTGAATTCCACCATTCTGTCTTCCAGGTCACTTATCCGTTCTCCTGCCTCAGTTATTCTGCTATTGATTCCTTCTAGTATATTTTTCATTTCAGTTATTATATTGTTCATCTCTGTTTGTTTGTTCTTTAATTCTTTTAGGTCTTTGTTAAACATTCCTTGCATCTTCTTGATCTTTGCCTCCATTCTTTTTCCAAAGTCCTGGAACATGTTCACCATCATTATTCTGAATTATTTTTCTGGAAGGTTGCCTATCTCCACTTCATTTAGTTGTTTTTCTGGGGTTTTATCTTGTTCCTTCATCTGCTACATAGCCCTCTGCCTTTTCATCTTGTCTATCTTTCTGTGAATGTGGTTTTTGTTCCACAGGCTGCAGGATTGTAGTTCTTCTTGCATCTGCTGTCTGCCCTCTGGTGGATGAGGTTATCTAAGAGGCTTGTGCAAGTTTCCTGATGGGAGGGACTGGTGGTGGGTAGAGCTGGGTGTTGCTCTGGTGGGCAGAGCTCAGTAAAACTTTAATCCGCTTGACTGCTGATGGGTGGGGCTGGGTTCCCTCTCTGTTGGTTGTTTGGCCTGAAGCAACCCAACACTGGAACCTACCTGGGCTCTTTGGTGGGGCTAATGGCGGATTCTGAGAGCACTCACGCCAAGGAGTACTTCCCAGAACTTCTGCTGCCAGTGTCCTTGTCATCACAGTGAGCCATAGCTGCCCCCCACCTCTGCAGGAGACCCTCCAACACTAGCAGGTAGGTCTGGTTCAGTCTCCCTGGGGTCACTGCTCCTTCCCCTGGGTCCCGATGCGCACACTACTTTGTGTGTGACCTCCAAGAGTGTAGTCTCTGTTTCCCCCAGTCCTGTCGAAGTCCTGCAATCAAATCCCACTAGCCTTCAGATTCTGATTCTCTAGGAATTCCTCCTCCCATTGCCAGACCCCCAGGTTCGGAAGCCTGACGTGGGGCTCAGAACCTTCACTCCAGTGGGTGGACTTCTGTGGTATAAGTGTTCTCCAGTTTGTGAGTCACCCACCCAGCAGTTATGGGATTTGATTTTATTGTGATTGCACCCCTCCTACCGTCTCACTGTGGCTTCTCCTTTGTCTTTGGATGTGGGGTATCTTTTTTGGCGAGTTCCAGTGTCTTCCTGTTGATGACTGTTCAGCAGCTAGTTATGATTCTGGTGTTCTCACAAGAGGGAGTGAGAGCACATCCTTCTACTCTGCCATCTTGGTTCAGGAACCATTATTTTCTAAATAGTCTAAAATTGCTCTTTTGATTTCTTCCTTGCCCTGGGTTATTTAGGAAAGTTGTAAAGGGCCACGAAGTTTTGTGTGTGTGTGTGTTTATACTAGTGTTAACACGTTTTAAAGTGTTATTCCTGCATTTTGTGCCTGTATAATTCCTATAATTTGGAATTTATTAAAATGTTTGTGTCCTCTAATCTGATTGGTACTTGTAAATACTTCATGACATATGATGTAGTCTCTTTCAAGAATTAGGTTTGTTTTTAAATTTACATTGCTTTTTGAAATTAGTAACAGTGATCGCTTAAATGTCGACATTTTTATGCTTTCATTATGCATCACCGTTCTTTTATGCATTAGTCTCTTATTCTTCAATTCTCTGCTATGGCTCATTTCTAGTGAGCAGGACATTTTTGGTCATTTTTTTTTTAGGACTGGCATATATGAGGCATATTTTCTGCATCCCCAAATATATCTAAGAAAGTCTCTGTCACATTTGCACATACAAAATGCTGGCTTGATGTAAAACACTTGAGCTACATTTTCTCCAGCAGAATTATGTTTTAATTGCTTCTTTTTATTTTGGTGTTTATGTTTGTGGGGGGAAAATGTGCCTAATTTTTTCCTGTTATATTCAAATTCCTTGAAATTAGAATTTTAATTCAGATAATCTATGCATACTTTTATTAAATTCGCCTAACATTAATTTTGTCCTTTGATTTAAATATGTAAATCTTTCTCCCATAAAAAATTCGTGCATAATTTTTTCATTATTGCTCCTCTTTACTGCTCCTTCTTTCCTGTTGGAAATATTTTTGTGTGTATATGAGATCTCTCGATTTTCTCTTCAGAATCTCTCTTCTATAACTCTTAGGTATATTTTTTAATTAATAGGTATATTAGGTATATTTTTAATTAATAGGCTTTTTCTGGGCAGCTTTAGGTTTTCAGAAAAAACTGAGAGGAAACTAGAGTTCATAGGTGCTCCTCACACTTCTCCTAATTACCCCAGTTACCATTATTAACATCCTGAGTTACTGTGGTCATTTGTGACAATCAACGAGCCAATATTGGGACTTCCCTGGTGGCACAGTGGTTAAGAATCCACCTGCCAATGCAGGGGACACAGGTTCGATCCCTGGTCCAGGAAGGTCCCACATGCCGCGGAGCAACTAAGCCCGCGTGCCACAACCACTGAAGCCCTCGCACTCCAGGGCCCGTGCTCCACAACAAGAGAAGCCACTGCAATGAGAAGCCCATGCACCGCAACGAAGAGTAGTCCCTGCTCGCCGCAACTAGAGAAAGCACGCGCACAGCAACGAAAACCCAATGCAGCCAGAAAAAAAAAGAGCCAATATCAATACATTATCATTAACTGAAGTCTACAGTTTATATTAGGGCCGTCTCTCAGTGGTACACATTCCATAGATTTTGATAAATGTATAATGTATAATGACATGTAGTTCACCATTATGGTAACCTGCAGAATAATAGATTCATTTCCCTAAAAACCCTCTGTTCTCTACTTATTATTCTTTCCTTGTACTCCCCAAACCTTTGGCAACTTTGATCTTTTTATTGTCTCCATAGTTTTACCTTTTCGAGAATGTCATATAGTTGGGATCATACAGTATGTCGCCTCTTCAGACTGGTTTCTTCACTTAGTAATACACATTTAAGGCTCCTCCATGTCTTGCATGGGTGATAGCTCACTTCTTTTTAGTACTGAATAACATTCCATTGTCTGGATGGACCACAATTCACCTACTAAAGGACATCCTGGTTGCTTCCAAGTTTGGGCAATTATGAATAAGGCTTCTGTAAACACCTGTGAACAGGTTTTTATGTGGACATGAATTTTCAACTCTTTTGTATAAATACCAATGGGCACAATCGCTGGACCATCTGGTAAGAATATATTTAGTTTTGTAAGAAACCGTCAGTTCCACTTTGGAAGTGTCTTCCAAAGTGGCTCTATCATTTTGCATTCCCAGTAGCACAGAATAAGGGTTCCTGTCGCTCCTCATCCTCACCAGCACTTGGTATCGTCAGTGTTCTGGATTTGGGGCCATTCTAATAGGTGTGTAGTGGCATCTCATTGTTTTAATTTACATTTCCCCTGTGACATATGAAATTGAACATCTTTTCTCATGCTTATTTGCTATCCATATATCGTCTCTGGCAAGGTATCTGTTCAGATCTCTTACCCATTTTTAATGGGTGGTTTTCTGATTTTTCAATTTTAAGAGTTCTTTATACATGTTGGATACTGGTCCTTTATCTGATTTGTGTTTTGCAAAGATTTTCTCCTAGATTGTGGTTTGTCTTTTTATTCTCTTCATAGTGTCTTTTTTGCAGAGCAGAAGCTTTTAAATGATGTTGTATCTAAGAAGTTATCATCAAACCCGAGGTCACCTAGATTTTCTCCTATGTTATCTTCCAGGAGTTGTGTAGCTGTATATTTTACATTTAGTTCTACGATCCATTCTGAGTTAATTTTTTGAAAGGTGTAAAGTCTGTGTCTAGATTCGTTTTTTCGCATGTGGATGTCCAGTTGTGTCAGCAACATTTCTTATATATTTTTTCAAGTAATTTTTTCAATTTATCCTGTTAGTTCTCAAACTTGTTAAACTTTTCCTTTAAGTCACAGTGAAAAGGGCCATGAACCCACAATTGGCTAAGTTACCTCCATCGTTGTAGAATAGAAGTTTGGATTAGAAGATAAGTGGTTATGAAAAAAAATGGAATAAAGTACACCAAAGAAGATACATTTCTTGCTTCCCTGTATCTGTGGCCTGAGAATCATACCTGCTACACTTTCTGACCAGTTGTGTACCATTACTTATTTCTGAGACAGAGATTTCTAATGCCATGTAACATCATGCTTTAAATCAGCACTAAGTGCATATTTCTATATTTCTTAACTTGGCAAATGAGGTGGTTCATTTGAAAAAGGTGGGGTTTTTGGTTTGATTATTATTTTTTTCATGGCATAATTCTCAACAGCAATCTTCAAGGAGTTCTTAAGCAAATTCAAACTTTCCTGACACTAAATAATGGATATATACTGAAGTCGTACATTCTGGACAAAGTTTTCTAATAGTACAAATATTTCATTATTTCTTTTTTTTTTTTTAATTTTTATTTATTTATGGCTGTGTTGGGTCTTCGTTTCTGTGCGAGGGCTTTCTCCAGTTGTGGCAAGCGGGGGCCACTCTTCATCGCGGTGCGTGGGCCTCTCACTATCACGGCCTCTCTTCCTGCGGAGCACAGGCTCCAGACGCGCAGGCTCAGTAATTGTGATTCACGGGCCCAGTTGCTCCATGGCATGTGGGATCTTCCCAGACCAGGGCTTGAACCCGTGTCCCCTGCATTGGCAGGCAGATTCTCAACCACTGCGCCACCAGGGAAGCCCTCATTATTTCTTGATAAAATAATAATCTGTATTAAGTACTGATTTTTCTGTCAATTCTTAAAATACCTTAAGGTACCTAAGCTCAGTGTGTTCGTCTTCTCATTTTTAAGGAACAAATTAGTTTGAGTTCAAATGAAAATAGGACAAAATTAAAACAAAATAGGACATTTGACCCATTTTAAAAGCAGCAGCCTAGTAAATAAAGGCAGGCATGGTAAATAAAGGTCTCCAGCTACCTTCTCTATAAAACAATGGATGGAAGTGATGAATGAGAAAAAATTTTCCTGTTTGGCTTTTTCTAAACTCTCTTCAGCTTTCCAGCATTTGTACCAAATTCACCCTAGTTATAATTTGAAGGGGACAGTCACGGAAAAGTCCTGAGAAGTGTCATCAAGTTTGTTTCCTAATTGAGACACATTTTTTTCTAATATGGATTTTTTTTCTTATGTTTTCTGTACTTAAAAGCCTCTACTATACAAAGAAAACTTTCTGGTTTACAAGGAAAAAACAAGGAAAATACACATTATTTGAGTTTCTCTTTCACAAAAATGCACGTCTCATATGTGCACAGATTCAGACATATACCCTGAAATCTAAAGTACCTGAGTCAAATCATAGTCATTAACACCAAATGCATAATCTGTTTCAAATCAGAAATGTTTTATTTTTACTTTCTTCTCCTACCTCTCACTCCACCATATTTGTATAATTCCCTCTATCCTTTCCACTATGCCACATCCTTTACCTTCTTGAAATCAGGGTGTAAAGTGACCTCTTCCAGAAAACTTTCCCCATATAAGCGTACCCTCCCCTTTACCAGAAGCTCAGCATAAGTTATTTGTCATCCTCCGCATCACTGTTAGACACTGAATTTCAGCTGCAATTTACATGGAATCCATGCTACACTCAATGTTCTACTCTATTCAGTCACATATTCCTTGAAGGCACAGAAGTAGTTTAGATGTCAGGACTTCACGTTCCCAAGGTTAGGGCTACACATGGAGCTTCCAGGAAACCCCCTTTGGGCTTTCTCTTCTTCCCCTCTTTGCCAGGAACAGGAAATAGTGACCAGAGTATGGTGGCTATACCTTGTGATCCTGAGGATGGAAGCGCTTGTGGCAAGGATGGCTGAACTGAAAGACAAGGTGCGTCCTCCATTCCAACACTGGGCTGTCCACTTCTGCGTATCAGCTAAGGTTCCATCAGAGAAGCAGAATCCCTAGATGGGTGTGTTCTGTTACAGAGTCTGGACCTCAGGCAATCGCAGGAGCAGGTTAAGCAGAATCTGTAAGGCTGTTGTCCTTGCACCCGATGCTGATGCTGGAGGCTGCAGGCAGTGGAGAGAGGAAGATGGAAATGAGGAGGAAGAGAACAAGTGGGACCCACAAGCACAACCCGGAGTCCCTGGGGACAGACTGAACCAGCGTCAGATCTCACTGCCTCTGACCTTAGTGGTGTGAATATCCTTTAGAAACTGGGCACCTTTGTCACTGAGCTAAATGGGTACACCTGGCCCAGGTGCAGGTGTCAGAGAAGCTGAAGGCGGATCCAGGAAAAGATGGAGCAGCTGTGGGCCCAGGTGCTGGCTCACCTCGTGTGTGATAAGGTGAGTCAGCAGGTAATGACAACATGTGTGAGCTACACAATGGCTGCGATGGCCCTTCTATCTCCAAATCTCCCAGAGAACCTCTCTGTGACCCACTCCACCTGGAGATACACAGGAAAGGTCATTCTGGGATTTGTAGTTTAACACAGCCTGGTTGATAGAAAGCCATCACGTTTTGGATTTCTTTACACTTTCTCTTGTCTACACCACCTTATTTGGGACACCATTATCAGCAACCAAAATGTAATTCCTAGCCAATACTGGATCTCTGTAAGTAAATGTTGACCAGTAGTTGAACTGGATAATGAATAAGATGTGTGGATCCAGATGACTTCAACAGAGACTTTTCTTTTTTTTTTTTTTTTTTTTGTTTGTTTGTTTATACTGCAGGTTCTTATTAGGCATCAATTTTATACACATCAGTGTATACAGGTCAATCCCAATCGCCCAATTCAGCACACCACCATCCCCACCCCACCGCAGTTTTCCCCCCTTGGTGTCCATATGTCCATTCTCTACATCTGTGTCTCAATTTCTGCCCTGCAAACTGGCTCATCCGTACCATTTTTCTAGGTTCCACATACATGCATTAATATACGATATTTGTTTTTCTCTTTCTGACTTACTTCACTCTGTATGACAGTCTCTAGATCCATCCACGTCTCAACAAATGACTCAATTTTGTTCCTTTTTATGGCTGAGTAATATTCCATTGTATATACGTACCACATCTTCTTTATCCATTTGTCTGTTGATGGGCATTTAGGTTGCTTCCATGACCTGGCTATAGTAAATAGTGCCGCAGTGAACATTGGGGTGCATGTGTCTTTTTGAATTATGGTTTTCTCTGGGTATATGCCCAGTAGTGGGATTGCTGGGTCATATGGTAATTCTATTTTTAGTTTTTTAAGGATCCTCCATACTGTTCTCCATAGTGGCTGTATCAATTTACATTCCCACCAACAGTGCAAGAGGGTTCCCTTTTCTCCACACCCTCTCCAGCATTTGTTGTTTATAGATTTTCTGATGATGCCCATTCTAACAGGAGTGAGGTGATACCTCATTGTAGTTTTGATTTGCATTTCTCTAATAATTAGTGATGTTGAACATCTTTTCATGTGCTTCGTGGCCTTCTGTATGTCTTCTTTGGAGAAATGTCTATTTAGGTCTTCTGCCCATTTTTGGATTGGGGTGTTTGTTTCTTTAATATTGAGCTGAATGAGCTGTTTATATATTTTGGAGATTAATCCTTTGTCCGTTGATTCATTTGCAAATATTTTCTCCCATTCTGAGGGTTGTCTTTTCGTCTTGTTTATGGTTTCCTTTGCTGTGCAAAAGCTTTGAAGTTTCATTAGGTCCCACTTGTTTATTTTTGTTTTTATTTCCATTACTCTAGGAGGTGGATCAAAAAAGATCTTGCTGTGATTTATGTCAAAGAGTGTTCTTCCTATGTTTTCCTCTAAGAGTTTTATAGTGTCCAGTCTTTTTTTTTTTTTTTTTTTTTTTTATTTATTTATGGCTGTGTTTGGTCTTCGTTTCTGTGCGAGGGCTTTCTCTAGTTGCGGCAAGTGGGGGCCACTCTTCATCGCGGTGCGCAGGCCTCTCACTATCGTGGCCTCTCTTGTTGCGAAGCACAGGCTCCAGACGCGCAGGCTCAGCAATTGTGGGTCACGGGCCTAATTGCTCCGCGGCATGTGGGATCTTCCCAGACCAGGGCTCGAACCCGTGTCCCCTGCATTGGCAGGCAGATTCTCAACCACTGCGCCACCAGGGAAGCCCTGTCCAGTCTTATATTTAGGTCTCTAATCCATTTTGAGTTTATTTTTGTGTATGGTGTTAGGGAGTATTCTAATTTCATTCTTTTACATGTAGCTGTCCAGTTTTCCCAGCACCACTAACAGAGACTTTTCTTGTCTTGATAATACGTAAGACATCACTTTAAAAAAAAAAAACACAAAACACTTTTTTCTGAAAATCTTAAAGAAAACCATACTTTACTGAATCACTTTGCTGTACACCTGAAACACTGTAAATCAATTATACCTCAATTTAAAAAAGAAAAGCACACTTCAAAAAGGGAAAATTAAAAGATCATGGACCCGACAGAAAAGAACAGAAGGAAGGCTGGGAAGGGATGTGGTTATTGTCTAACTGGTCACGAAACTCCTGGCTAAGGGAAATACAGGCTTGTAACCAAAACTCTGAAATGTTAGTTCCAGGATGAAAGAATACTATCACAGTGCCAAGTCTTTTTTAAAAATATGGCTGTTTTGTGTACGGCATAAACTTTTGCAACTTGAGCATCTATGATTTAAGTCTGCTATCATCCTGTTATAGTTGTTCCTTGTCATTTCTGAATTATTTCCATACCACATATGTCAGGTGGATCTTCGGGGACTGAGTTAGGCTTCAGGGCAGATTATTGGAGGGGGCAGGATGCTCTCCCAGGGAGAGCCTCAGATTATCATGTGGATTTGATGAGGTTTAGGCTAATCCAATGGGGAGCCCTGGAAGAGCCCCACATTGGGCAGAGATGGCCAAGCCCTAGATTCATCTCATGCTCAGTCATTGGTTGGGGCCCTTCTAGAAAGAATGTGGCCTTGGGTCAAAAGCTGAGTTGGATCTGGAAGGTGCTGGAGTCAGGGGCTGTGAGCTCCCTTGAAGTGGGACCTGAGCTGCCCACTTCTGTGTCCACTGCAAAAGCACAGTTACTAATAGACACACCCTTCCGACATGATAGACAAACCCACTTCTCAAAGCCCAGCTGATAAGGAGAATCCTTATTAGGGCAGAGTGACTTGTCTCAGGTCAGAAATTAATTGGAAAGAGCAGTTAAGAAATTAATTGACTTTCCGAAACTCACTGCTCTTGATTTGAGCTGGAAGGCCTTGCTGAGTTCACACAGACCTGAACCAGGTTGGAGAGCCTATTGACGTCTGTCCACAGTGCTCCCCAGTTCCAAGTTCAGTGACTTTTCTTCCTGTTCCGCACACACCATCCAGATGATTCATGCGCTCACGTTTTCCCAGCTACTCCAGGTCCTGTCCTCCCAGCACCCCGCCTCCCCTGACTCACCCCAACTTGTTTCACTTTGTAGGTCCAACCACCTGAGAAGTAGCTCCTCAGACGTCACATTTCCCTAACACCCTAGCTTCCCATCACAACGGACCTGCTCTGTTTTCGTTTCCTACTTAGGCTGAAAAGCTAATCGCCACCGACTCATGAAAGCACACCAATGACCTTGTTTGCATCTCTAGCATTGAACCCAAACAAGGGGCCAGCTAATGGGGGAATTTAAAAACATTTGTTCATGCCCATGTTGGTGAAATTTTGGACAAAATTGGTACGTATTTATCCTTTACAGTGAGAAGGCAGCAGCTCACACTAATGACAATGGCCAGTTACAGATTTTACTCTCAAAAGGTACTCATTCCTAAGTAGTAACCTCAGCAAGTGGACAACGGTTATTTATCAGCCTGTTTGGAAATTTTGATATTGTGAAGGACTTTCTCTTTCTATACTTTAGGTTTTCTACTCTAGATAGAGGAGTAGAAATAGTAATAAAATAACAATTAAGGACCTGCTAGATACAGAGAATGGTGCTTGGTACTTTAACTGCACCATGGGTTTAATGCAGTTGTCCTACAAGCTATGTACTATGTTCCCATTTCACAGATGAGGATCAGAAAGTTTAAGTGGCCTAAGATCAACCAAGCAGCAAATTGTAATGGTCAAGCCTGCTTCAGGTCAGGTCTATCTGGCTCCCTAATCTTTTGCCCCATTCTCTCTCACCCCACAATTCACAAATTACATAGAAGACTTTCTAAGACTTCCAACTTGAACTCCATAGCTGCTGGCATTTGCAGTGTCTAATAGTTGGGGTAGGACAGTGGTGGGATTATAAAGAAAATAAGATTGGCCATGCGTTGATGATTGCTGATGCAATTATATGCACCCCTATTTGGGGAGGGTCAACTCTCTGCTTTTTATATATTTGAGATTTTCCATAATAAACAGAGGCTTATAGGAGTGTTCATGTTCCATAAAGACAGTCAATGGATACAAACGGCTCACCCCTAACTGCGACATTATGAGGGCTCCCCTCACCCCAACTGGCTACACACACACACACAGTCACACAGTTTAAAACATCTTCTAGCATGAGCAGTGCAGATGTGAATTAGTCCTCAAGGTGCAAAGCAGAAGTCTGGAAACCTTAGCACCTCCAACACGTATGGTGTAAGCAACCGAGCCTCTAGCACGCGTGAATCACAGCACTCAGCCCCATTCACCGTCTCAGTTCCTCTTCATTTGCTCAAGCCCAGCCAAACCCAGCCAGGGATCACCAGTGGAGAGAACTGCAAATGCAAACTGCGAGCAAATTCGGAGAAAGCCCTCGATTTAGCCGTGAATGATGATGAGGAGATATAAATAAACATTGCTCTCAGCGCAGGTTCTGTCAACACCTCGGCGTCCCGCACGGATTCCTCCAAAGGTAAATGAGCGAGCGTTACTCATCTCTGGTGAGCTCCAAAACCACCTGATGGGGTACACGCTGTACTTGGCTTAGCTTGTTTGCAAACCTCAGCCCTTGGAATACAAAGCTACCAGAAAGTATGCAGCCAACTCTGAAATATGTGTTTTCAGGCAGCCATGAGGGCACAACAGTCATTCTCTTTTTTTTTTTTTTTTTTTTTTAAGGATTTTCTTATTTATTTATTTATTTTTGGCTGTGTTGGGTCTTCGGTTCGTGCGAGGGCTTTCTCCAGTTGCGGCAAGCGGGGGCCACTCCTCATCGCGGTGCGGGGACCGCTCTTCATCGCGGTGCGCGGGCCTCTCTCCATCGCGGCCCCTCCCGTCGCGGGGCACAGGCTCCAGACGCGCAGGCTCAGCAGTCATTCTCTTTTTTTGATCCACACGTCAGATCCTGGCAGTGGCCACTCTGGGAGTCTCACAGTTTTTTTTTTTTCCCTCCACCTTCTCCATTTTTTAATTTAGTGAGACATACTTATTGTAGAATACATATATTTTTAAATACAGAGAATGAAAAAGAATATGTTAAATTGCTTTAATTCTATCAACCAGAGGTGACTGCTGTTAATTTTGAACGAATGTTTCTAGAATTTTTCAAGGCATATATAAACTGCGAAATTAAAATAGGAACATACTGTAGGTAGTTTGCTTTGTTCATTCAAATATAGCCTATGAACATTTTAATGCCTATAAACAAACTTTACAATATTTACAATGTCTGTGCATGTGGACATAAAACAATTTATTCAGTCAAGACATACTGGATATTTACCAAGAATTATTACTGAACATTTAGGTTGTTTTCAAACTTTTGCTCCTAAAACTGAGATTGGATGACGATTTTAATAAATAATTAATTCTACAAATGTATCATTATTTCCTTAGAATAAATTCCTAGAAGTAGAATGCCCAGATAGAAACTTTTGGAGACTTTTAACAAACTGCCCTCCAGAGAGAGTGCAGTTGTCAGTATCCGCAGCGGCCTGATTCCAGAACCTCCCATTTACCTATGCACATCTTACCATATACTTTAAATCATCTCTAGATTACTTCTAATACAAGGTAAATGCTATGTAAATAGTTGCTGGTGTGTAGCAAATTCAAGTTTTGCTTTTAGGAACTTTCTGGAATTTAAAAAAATATATTTTCAATTGGAAGTTGGTTGGATCCACGGATGTGGAACCCGTGGATATGGAGGGCCGACTGGATATAAACGTATACTCCCCGTCACCCTGCACCCTAACAGCACCAATTATCACTTTTTTTAATCTTTGCCAATTCAGTAGGTAGAAGACTATACCAGTTTTTCTGAATTTGTACTTTGACCCTAATGATATTGAAATTTTTATGTTTATCAAAAAAACCCCATGTCTTTTCATTCATATAATTTTGTGCATTTATCATTTATCTCTAGAGCTGTTCACATGTTAATAGTGGTACTCCCTTGTCTGTCATATGTGATGCAGTTGATTTCCTCATTTTTGATTGCCTTTTAACTTGATCTGTTGTTTGGGACAGAGAAGTTTAAAACTTTTAGGTTAGGGCTTCCCTGGTGGCGCAGTGGTTGAGAATCTGCCTGCTAATGCAGGAGACACGGGTTCGAGCCCTGGTCTGGGAAGATCCCACATGCCGCGGAGCGGCTGGGCCCGTGAGCCACAGCTGCTGAGCCTGCGCGTCTGGAGCCTGTGCCCCGCAGCAGGAGGGGCCGCGATAGTGAAAGGCCCGCGCACCGCGATGAAGAGCGGTCCCCGCACCGCGATGAAGAGTGGCCCCCACTTGCCGCAACTAGAGAAAGCCCTCGCACGAACCGAAGACCCAGCACAGCCAAAAATAAATAAATAAATTAATTAATTAATTAATTAAAAAAAAATGTACGTCCAAAAAAAAAAAAAAAACTTTTAGGTTAAAAGAAAAACACATGCATCTTTATGGATCCTTTGACCTAAGTCATGCTGAGACGGTCCTTCCCAAGCCTTTATTTCCCTCTATTAACTCATTTAAACCTTTCAATCCGTCTGAAATAGATTTTGGAGTTCAGTGTGAGGTACAGACTTAACATTCCTCCCAAGTGTTGATTCGGTGGCCCCTATGCTAAATGCTTCAGCTAAATATTATTTTCCATACTTATTTAGCATGCTGCTCTTATCTAAATATGCTAAATGTGTATATACCCTTTGGTCTGTTCTTAGACTTGTCATTTTGTTCCAATGATCTTGTTATCTATTCTTGGGCAAGTACCACCAAATTATTTTAACAACTGGAGCTTCACAATACATTTATCACCTTGGTGGAGAGCCCTGCCTTATTCTACTTTACTTTCTAACTTTTCTTGGCTATTCTTGCTCATTTATTCTTCCTGAAGAACTCTGGGGTTATTTTATTGAGTACTGTGTCAGGATTATGTTACAGCCCTATATTATACTGGAGAGAATTAACATCACTACAATATTATCTCTCCTGATACAGAAGCATGGTATGCCTTTCATTTTATCCAAGTCTTCTTTTATGTCCCTGTGGCAGAGTAACACCCATATGTTTCATTGCTTACCTACATTTCTCAGACGCCCTTGCATTGCAGTTATGCTGGGGACATTTGGTTAGTTCTGAGCAATGGGCTGGGAGTATAAAAGACGTTTGCCGTTTTTGACGCGTACACGCGAGTCTCTCTCTTTGATGAGGTGGTGGCCGTACAGGACACGTTGAGAATGGTGAAGCCACAACACAGAAGCAGCCTGGGTCTTTGTGTTACTGCTCGGAGGATGGAGCCTTGATGAGTCACCCAGCTTGCATCAGGCTTTAAGTGAGCAAGAAGTAAACCCTTTTGTTGGTGTCAAGTCATTTAGATTTGAGGACTTGTTACCATCGTATAGTCCCTTAGGAAAGGTTGCAAATTTCTTATTCAGTGTGTCTTCGGATTGATATCTCTGTAGTTACCGTGATAGGGAAATTGTGATTTAATTTACCATAGTATTACTTCATACCATACGGAAGGTCCATGTGACTAGCAGGTGAGGAAGGGAACAGATACGGGGGAAGAACTTCACCATGGTGCCTCAAAAGTCTCAGTACCTGATTGTCATTCTAGCTTACCCTTAGCGAGGGCTCTAGGGCAAAGGCTCCAGGGCAGCATTTCCCAACTCACACCCACTTCCTCAGTTTTAAGCCAGCTTCACGGCTGCCCTTCTTTACTTAGTCCAGGAACTCATTCCAAGTATAAGTGTGATTGAACGCTTCAAGCAGCCTCTGTGTCTGTACCTGATACACTGGCTTCCAGATTCTGTTTATCCTGGCTCCCAGCCCCTCTGGCTCTGAGTTTGGGGAGGGAGGTACTGGTTGAATTTTGCTAGGCGGCCCCTCCTCTTTCTCCATACATGAGTCTCACCCTTTACATGTCATGAATCGTAGACTGATGGGTTCTTTTCTCACTCTGGCCTCACCTGTACTCTAATTTGCAGAAATTCTCAGAAATTATAGCCAAATGGGCAAACCCTCAGTTTGAAATGCAGACATGTTCTTTTTATAGAGAATTGGGGAGGGAGAAGTAATTAAATGTGCGAATGCAAACCATTATTTTAAACTAGTGGTCCTTTCATGGATATTTTCATGAGAACTTGGAAAGACTAAGTGGAAACCCAGATGTCAGCTGAGGGAATAAGTTATCTCCTTCCCTCTACCCTCTGTATGTGGAAGGGAGTAGCAACTGCAAAGACGATTTTCCCACTGAAACTTTCCTGAGAAGATGGAAATGATTATGGTCAGTTTCAAATCATATTTTCCCCCCAGTGGCATAAATCCTGAATGCTAGCCAGCACACATTTTCACTTGTCCTTCTTTAGGTTCCTGTGAGCTCCTGATTCTCAAACACCCATTCATGGGTGAGATCTTATCTACAGAAAAAGTTCTTCGCTCCTCTGGGGTAAAATATATTAAATACAAATATTTTTTCCATAAAGCTAAACTATTCCATTTAAGTAGCTATCAGATTATATTCTTTTAATATTTTTGGCATTAAATGATCAATCTTTTATGAAGCCATTATATGAACACTAGATGGTAGTTTGATTTGTTATAAATGCCTTTACACAGTTAAAAGCTGGCAATCCCTATGTTGGTTTCTAAATTATTTTTGAGATTTTTTTTCTGGTCTGTATAATCTCAAACCCTCTGAACCACTGGAATGTATCTTCAAATAGTTTTTCAACACGTGGAATATTTTCTGAGCCCTTGCATTCCTGAGAACGCCCGCCTGTCCCACTGAAAGAGAAATTGCTGGGTATAAGGTTCTTAGCTCGTAACTTTTTCCCCCTCAGAACAGTGTGGAGTCATTTGGCATCTAACTGTTGCAGAGGAAATGTCAGAGACTCGCCCAGAGTTTTGTTCTCTTGTAAATAGTTACTGAACAGTTGCAAGATTTTTCTCCCCACTTATTACACCTCCCCCTGTTTGAGGCACTGCAGCACAATGTCCCCGAGTGCCTTCCCGAGACAGGATATGTGGTGGCTGATGGCCACGGGGCCAGATTCTAGCATCACCCAAGTTCAAATCCAGTCCTGCAGTTTACTAGCCGTTGTATCCTTGGATAGTGTTATGGGTTGAATTGTGTCCCCTAGAAAGACATGCTGAAGTCCTGTACCCCAGGATCTGGGAATGTCACCTTCTTTGGAAATAGGATCTCTGCAGATGTAATCAAATTAAGATGAAGTCCTTAGGGTGGGCCCTCATCCAATTAGACTCATGTCCTTAAAAGAGAGAAATTTGGACAGAGACACACACAGAGCAGAGAATGCCTTGTGAAGACAGACACAGAAGGAAGACTGCCATGTGAAGACTGAGGCAGAGATTGGAGTTCGGCTGACACAGCCTGGGAACCGAATGCCTGGGTCTCTCAGAAGCTGGAAAAAGGCACGAAGGATGCTCCACAGAGGCTTCCGAGGGACGATGGCCCTGCTGATACCTTGATTTCAGACTTCCCGGCTCCAAAACTGGGGGACGCTACACACCTGTTGTCTTAAGCCACCCAGTTTGTGGTACTTTGTTATTGCAGCCCTAGGAACCTAATACAGATTTCTCAGACTATGAGCTTCGATTACTTTATCTATAAATGTGGATAATCGTCTGTTAGCTGTAAGGTTGTTGCGAAGGTGAAATGTGATTAGATGAGACAAGGTACGTAAATTCTGGGACACAGGAAGAATCTAAGAATACAGGCGGTGTCTGTGCTGTTATCATCATCATGGCCGCCATCACCACCATCACCATCACCATCTTCCTTGGGGACCCTTTCTCCTGGGAATGCTTGCTTTTTTCTTCTGTACTCTTGACATTTTACACAAAGCTTATGTGATTTTTTAAAAATAATAAAGTCATTTTGCTTAACTCTGGATTCCCAGGCCCACCCCCCCAAAGATTTTTGATTCGGTAGGTCTCCGGAATGAGTATTATTTGAAGGTGTCCAGACATGAACTCTCATTAAGTATTGAAAGTGCAATGTAATTGAAGTGGTGGACCTGGTATTAGTATTCCTGTTCTATATACCCAGAAACTGAGGTCAAAGGAAATTGAACCCAACTCAGAAAACGCAAAATCAAGTAATTTTTCGAGGCCGGACTACAATAACTTCACTTGTTTGATGAAATGTGAAACTCCAGACTAGTATGAAAAAATGCCAGATAAAGAGGACTCTATAATACATAAAATATGGGAGACGGCCCAGTATTAGGATTAAGAACACATCCCTTGTAAATCAGGCAGGTTTAAATTCTAGTTGTGGTACTTACTTTCTAGCTATGTGAACTTGGAAAAATTATTTAATCTTTTAAAATCTTTTAAGGTCTCAAGCTCTTCATCTGAAAATGGGAATGATACACATCTGGGTTCTGGAGAAAAGTAAATGATGTCATGATAAAGCACTTAATGCACCGTAAATGCTAAAGAAATGGCATATTTTTGCAAATATGCATTGATACTTATTTCAAAAAAGAAATCAACATCTTCATTTCCTGCTATCAATTGGCTTAAAGGTACAAATGCAGGGAGAAAGAAGATCCATAGATGAGAACTAATAACTAATTTTAGAAAAGATCTGATGTTTATGCTTTCCTAGTAGCTTGCTAATTACTTTTGTTCTGAGAATAACCTTGCTGGGATTCTTCTTATTAATTTGCACTTAGCAAATCTCCTTGTACCTTGGAATTCTCTAGTTTTATAACACTGACAGGTCATTTACCAGAATATATAAGAACCATTTTTAAGAGTTCCTGGTAGCTAATAGAAAAATGTGTGTTTAGGTGTTTAGGGATGCTCTTTATGGGTTATGATTTTCTCAACCAGTAGTGGCCAATAGGATTTGTTTCCTGCTACACTTGGAGCATTCCACCATATTCTTCACAAGGCTTCAAGATTCCAAGGAGGAGGAAACCAGAAAAGGGATGCTTTCCTGATGTGGGGAAGCAGGACATTTTGACATCAGCAAAGGAACTGGGTGCACAGTAAACAGCCAAGAAACAAGACAAGAAGCTCGTCTGCAAAAAACTGCATCTTTTATTTGTTTTATTTAAACTGTTGTGGACTTATATCCTATTGGAAACAGCCACCATTTTGAGTTTGTGTTATTTTTGTTAGACACGGCATGCGTTTCAGCGGTCTGACGTGATCTGGGTTGCTTCTCCATGCCGTCTTCCTCGGCAAGCTCTGGTGCAGGTCACTCGGCTCCCCGGCCCCACTCCTGAATGTTCCATCAGGGATGCAATGAACCGGAAACCCAGAAAGAAGCTTAAGCAGAACAGTAAGCTTATAGCAGTAAGTCTGCGGATAGATGTTCCAGGCTTGGAGCAGTGGCCCAACAAGTTCATCTAGAACCTAGGCTCTCTTTTTCCTACTCCGCCTTCCCTGGCATGTTTTTTCATCACTTCACAATTGCGAGACGGCTGCCTCAGTGCCAGGAATTCCACTTTCAGCCCTGCTTCCTGAGAATGAAAGGAAGGGAAAGGCCCAGAGCACCGCCCTTTGCACACCTTCGGTAGTGAACGAGGTTTTTCCTAGCAACCTTGTCTGCAGGTTTCTCCTCTCTCTCGCTGGAACTGGGTCATATGGCCTCCCCGGCTGTCAGGAACTCTGGGCAAGTGTGGCTGAGATCCCTCTGTTTGACTGGAGGCCATCGCGACTCACCTCCTGGGCTGCAGGTACTGCTTCCCTTAAAATCGCGGCCTGTTGATTAACGAAGGTGGAAGGCCGCGGCAGTGAACAGAATTTGCTCAAGTGCACTTCCCTGCGGCTGTTTCATTTTCCTGCATTCCTGAACTTCGCTTTCCACTTATGATATCCCCAAGCTCCTGGATGGAATCAGCTCTGGGGTGTAGAGCTGGAAAAGGTTACAGCTGAGGGGTAATGTCTGACTGGTGTGACCTTGGACCAGGATCCTTACTGGTCACCTTGGAGGAACTATTAAGAGATCTGAGGAACTGATTTAGGTTATTCAAGCTCATAGGAGGCTGATTTGTAAACCCTAATCTGTACACGTACAGTGGAACGTCTGTTCACCTGAGAACTCACAGCAGTTATCTGTCCTGGCTCCAAACTTACCCTGTATCCGGCGCCTGGTGGTGCTGGAGCTGGGAGTCTGCAAACCACGCTCCTGCAGGCTCTCTCACCGCTCGGCTCTGCCAAGATGGGCCAGCGACGCTGCAGGACGGAGAGGGCAGGGCTCCCTCCTCCCACCTGCTTCCCGTCTGCCTGCGGCCCCTGGGCACCTCACTCCAGTGCTCCTTCGCCCCAGCAGCAGCGGCTGAGGCCACGTACAGCTTTTCTAACACCTTAAGATCCAGCCTGGTCAGGTCCCCCACAGAGATCAGTGCATCAGTAGAGCAGTGCCTATTCCTCTCGGTTTCCACACCGTAGTAAGCCTGGCCTCATTCCCATCATCCAGTTACAGAGGTGGTAGCTGCTCTCTGAAGTTGCTACCTCTGTGACACTCAGAGTTCTTTTTAACCCTTTTGATTGCCTAATTAACATCAGTCTCCTGACCTGACTTGACCCAGCATCACCACCATGAAGCCACGGCCAAAGACAGGGTCCTGAAATACTCCACGCTTCCCCACACCTGAGTTGCCTACTGTAGCAGTGGTCACCTTTGCTAAGCCTCCGGAGGAGGATAAGCGTGGGTAAAAGCCAGTTTATTATCACACTGAGGCTCTGGACACACACACTTATGTGGGAGCCCTGACGCTGCTGAGCAGAGCTACATCCGGTGGGAGCCCAGCTCACTGGAAGGGGCCTGAGCATTGGCCTTTCCCAGCAGGAGGGAGGCCTCCCTCAAGCAAGAAGCAAACCAGGCCTGTCTTGTCACCACCTACCCCCAACATCATGGGAACAGGGGAAGAACCCTGTCTTTCTATTGTTGAGTAAGTATGCCTTCATTTCTCCATCTAGGAGTGGAACTGCTGGGTCATATGACAGCCCTTTACTCAACTTTTTGAAAAACTGCCAGACAGTTTTCAAAGGCAGCTGCACCATTTTACATTCCCACCAGTAGCACATCAGGGTTCCAATTTGATTTTAAGTCTTATTTCTCTGACTGCTAATGCTGTTGACCACCTTTTCATGTACTTATGGCCATTTGTATATCTTCTTTGGAAAAACTCTATTCAGATCCTTTGCCTATCCTTGGGCTTTGAAATCTATTTTGCTTTTAGATGGATAATTCTGTGCTAACTGATTACATCCTGCATACTAGGTTGGGATTTTGCCTAGAGGAAGCTACGTCTGTATCTATTGCAGTAAATTCATCAAGGCTTTGAGAGAGTTAGCATGCACTCAGAAGTCACATCAGACGGAATAAAATGCAGATTGGATTCAGTACAGACTCTCCAAGGAGAAACTTTGAGATTCTGCTTTCAAATTCTGAAGCAAATCCACTACAGGACAAAGTGGGAGTTGAGGGCAGCTTGGTTTTTTTTTTTTTTTTTTTTTTTTTTTTAATTTATTTTTGCTGTGTTGGGTCTTCGTTTCTGTGCAAGGGCTTTCTCTAGTTGCGGCAAGTGGGGGCCACTCTTCATCGCGGTGCGCGGGCCTTTCACTATCGCGGCCTCTCCTGTTGCAGAGCACAGGCTCCAGACGCGCAGGCTCAGTAGTTGTGGCTCACGGGCCCAGTTGCTCCGTGGCATGTGGGATCTTCCCAGACCAGGGCTCGAACCCGTGTGCCCCGCATTGGCAGGCAGATTCTCAACCACTGCGCCACCAGGGAAGCCCCAGCTTGGTTTTTAACTGAGTGCTAAGCCATTATCTAGGTAAATCGTGATAACATTAGTTTTAAGAGACAAAGTACAAAGCTTTACATTGATTATTCAGAATCACGTTTAAAAATACATATGCAAGTGATAACTGTAGTTAATGACCACATTAACATAAAATTGAATACAACTCAACTTTCAGTAACTGTGGGCTAATTAAAACTATGCTTTTAGCTAAAAATAATGCTTTTAGTTCTTTATGTCTCTTGTCATAAGCAATATTAAACAAAATAAGCAGGTAATTAAAAACATATTCTACAAAAATCTGTGAAACATATTTATTTTACTTGAAATGTAAAAATTAAAAAATCCAAAGTCAAATAAATACATATAGTTGTGAAGTCCTACATAATTTCATTAGTGAAGATGCCACAGGTAGAGTGAGGGACAAGAAAGACAATAAAATGAGATGCAACAGAAGCAAGAAAAACTACAATCCTGCAGCCTGTGGACCAAAAACCACAGTTACAGAAAGACAGAGAAGATGAAAAGGCAGAGGGCTATGTACCAGATGAAGGAACAAGAAAAAACCCCAGAAAAACAACTAAATGAAGTGGAGATAGGCAACCTTCCAGAAAAAGAATTCAGAATAATGATAGTGAAGATGATCCAGGACCTCGGAATAAGAATGGAGGCAAAGATTGAGAAGATGCAAGAAATGATTAACAAAGACCTAGAAGAATTAAAGAACAAACAAACAGAGATGACCAATACAATAACTGAAATGAAAACTACACTAGAAGGAATCAATAGCAGAATAACTGAGGCAGAAGAACGGATAAGTGACCTGGAAGACAGAATGGTGGAATTCACTGCTGCGGAACAGACTAAAGAAAAAAGAATAAAAAGAAATGAAGACAGCCTAAGAGACCTCTGGGACAACATTAAACGCAACAACATTCGCATTATAGGGGTCCCAGAAGGAGAAGAGAGAGAGAAAGGACCAGAGAAAATATTTGAAGAGATTATAATCGAAAACTTCCCTAACATGGGAAAGGAAATAGCCACCCAAGTCCAGGAAGCGCAGAGAGTCCCATACAGAATAAACCCAAGGAGAAACACGCCGAGACACATAGTAATCAAAGTGGCAAAAATTAAAGACAAAGAAAAATTATTGAAAGCAGCAAGGGAAAAACGACAAATAACATACAAGGGAACCCCCATAAGGTTAACAGCTGATTTCTCAGCAGAAACTCTGCAAGCCAGAAGGGAGTGGCATGAAATACTTAAAGTGATGAAAGGGAAGAACCTACAACCAAGATTACTCTACCCAGCAAGGATCTCATTTAGATTTGATGGAGAAATCAAAAGCTTTACAGACAAGCAAAAGCTAAGAGAATTCAGCACCACCAAACCAGCTCTACAACAAATGCTAAAGGAACTTCTCTAAGTAGGAAACACAAGAGAAGAAAAGGACCTACAAAAACAAACCCAAAACAATTAAGAAAATGGTCATAGGAACATACATATCGATAATTACCTTAAACGTGAATGGATTAAATGCCCCAACCAAAAGACATAGACTGGCTGAATGGATACAAAAACAAGACCCATATATATGCTGTCTACAAGAGACCCACTTCAGACCTAGGGACACATACAGACTGAAAGTGAGGGGATGGAAAAAGATATTCCATGCAAATGGAAATCAAAAGAAAGCTGGAGTAGCTATACTCATATCAGATAAAATAGACTTTAAAATAAAGAATGTTACAAGAGACAAGGAAGGACACTACATAATGATCCAGGGATCAATCCAAGAAGAAGATATAACAATTATAAATATATATGCACCCAACATAGGAGCACCTCAATACATAAGGCAACTGCTAACAGCTATAAAAGAGGAAATCGACAGTAACACAATAATAGTGGGGGACTTTAACACCTCACTTACACCAATGGACAGATCATCCAAAATGAAAATAAATAAGGAAACAGAAGCTTTAAATGACACAATAGACCAGATAGATTTAATTGATATATATAGGACATTCCATCCAAAAACGGCAGATTACACGTTCTTCTCAAGTGCACACGGAACATTCTCCAGGATAGATCACATCTTGGGTCACAAATCAAGCCTCAGTAAATTTAAGAAAATTGAAATCATATCAAGCATCTTTTCTGACCACAACGCTATGAGATTAGAAATGAATTACAGGGAAAAAAACGTAAAAAAGACAAACACATGGAGGCTAAACAATACGTTACTAAATAACAAAGAGATCACTGAAGAAATCAAACAGGAAATAAAAAAATACCTAGAGACAAATGACAATGAAAACACGACGACCCAAAACCTATGGGATGCAGCAAAAGCGGTTCTAAGAGGGAAGTTTATAGCTATACAAGCCTACCTAAAGAAACAAGAAAAATCTCAAGTAAACAATCTAACTTTACACCTAAAGAAACTAGAGAAAGAAGAACAAACAAAACCCAAAGTTAGCAGAAGGAAAGAAATCATAAAGATCAGAGCAGAAATAAATGAAATAGAAACAAAGAAAACAATAGCAAAGATCAATAAAACTAAAAGTTGGTTCTTTGAGAAGATAAACAAAATTGATAAGCCATTAGCCAGACTCATCAAGAAAAAGAGGGAGAGGACTCAAATCAATAAAATCAGAAACGAAAAAGGAGAAGTTACAACAGACACCGCAGAAATACAAAACATCCTAAGAGACTACTACAAGCAACTTTATGCCAATAAAATGGACAACCTGGAAGAAATGGACAAATTCTTAGAAAGGTATAACCTTCCAAGACTGAATCAGGAAGAAACAGAAAATATCAACAGACCAATCACAAGTAATGAAATTGAAACTGTGATTAAAAATCTTCCAACAAACAAAAGTCCAGGACCAGATGGCTTCACAGGTGAATTCTATCAAACATTTAGAGAAGAGCTAACACCCATCCTTCTCAAACTCTTCCAAAAAATTGCAGAAGAAGGAACACTCCCAAACTCATTCTATGAGGCCACCATCACCCTGATACCAAAACCAGACAAAGACACTACAAAAAAAGAAAATTACAGACCAATATCACTGATGAATATAGATGCAAAAATCCTCAACAAAATACTAGCAAACAGAATCCAACAACACATTAAAAGGATCATACACCACGATCAAGTGGGATTTATCCCAGGGATGCAAGGATTCTTCAATATACGCAAATCAATCAATGTGATACACCATATTAACAAATTGAAGAATAAAAACCATATGATCATCTCAATAGATGCAGAAAAAGCTTTTGACAAAATTCAACACCCATTTCTGATAAAAACTCTCCAGAAAGTGGGCATAGAGGGAACCTACCTCAACATAATAAAGGCCATATATGACAAACCCACAGCAAACATCATTCTCAATGGTGAAAAACTGAAAGCATTTCCTCTAAGATCAGGAACGAGACAAGGATGTCCACTCTCACCACTATTATTCAACATAGTTCTGGAAGTCCTAGCCACGGCAATCAGAGAAGAAAAAGAAATAAAAGGAATACAAATTGGAAAAGAAGAAGTAAAACTGTCACTGTTTGCGGATGACATGATACTATACATAGAGAATCCTAAAACTGCCACCAGAAAACTGCTAGAGCTAATTAATGAATATGGTAAAGTTGCAGGTTACAAAATTAATGCACAGAAATCTCTTGCATTCCTATACACTAATGATGAAAAATCTGAAAGAGAAATTATGGAAACACTCCCATTTACCATTGCAACAAAAAGAATAAAATACCTAGGAATAAACCTACCTAGGGAGACAAAAGACCTGTATGCAGAAAACTATAAGACACTGATGAAAGAAATTAAAGATGATACCAACAGATGGAGAGATATACCATGTTCTTGGATTGGAAGAATCAACATTGTGAAAATGAGTATACTACCCAAAGCAATCTACAGATTCAATGCAATCCCTATCAAATTACCAAGGGCATTTTTTACGGAGCTAGAACAAATCATCTTAAAATTTGTATGGAGACACAAAAGACCCCGAATAGCCAAAGCAGTCTTGAGGCAAAAAAATGGAGCTGGAGGAATCAGACTCCCTGACTTCAGACTATACTACAAAGCTACAGTAATCAAGACAATATGGTACTGGCACAAAAACAGAAACATAGATCAATGGAACAAGATAGAAAGCCCAGAGATTAACCCACGCACCTATGGTCAACTAATCTATGACAAAGGAGGCAAAGATATACAATGGAGAAAAGACAGTCTCTTCAATAAGTGGTGCTGGGAAAACTGGACAGCCACATGTAAAAGAATGAAATTAGAATACTCCCTAACACCATACACAAAAATAAACTCAAAATGGATTAGAGACCTAAATATAAGACTGGACACTATAAAACTCTTAGAGGAAAACATAGGAAGAACACTCTTTGACATAAATCACAGCAAGATCTTTTTCGATCCACCTCCTAGAGTAATGGAAATAAAAACAAAAATAAACAAGTGGGACCTAATGAAACTTCAAAGCTTTTGCACAGCAAAGGAAACCATAAACAAGGCGAAAAGACAACCCTCAGAATGGGAGAAAATATTTGCAAATGAATCAACGGACAAAGGATTAATCTCCAAAATATATAAACAGCTCATTCAGCTCAATATCAAAGAAACAAACACCCCAATCCAAAAATGGGCAGAAGACCTAAATAGACATTTCTCCAAAGAAGACATACAGACGGCCACGAAGCACATGAAAAGATGCTCAACATCACTAATTATTAGAGAAATGCAAATCAAAACTACAATGAGGTATCACCTCACTCCTGTTAGAATGGGCATCATCAGAAAATCTACAAACAACAAATGCTGGAGAGGGTGTGGAGAAAAGGGAACCCTCTTGCACTGTTGGTGGGAATGTAAATTGATACAGCCACTATGGAGAACAATATGGAGGTTCCTTAAAAAACTAAAAATAGAATTACCATATGACCCAGCAATCCCACTACTGGGCATATACCCAGAGAAAACCGTAATTCAAAAAGACACGTGCACCCGAATGTTCATTGCAGCACTATTTACAATAGCCAGGTCATGGAAGCAACCTAAATGCCCATCGACAGATGAATGGATAAAGAAGATGTGGTACATATATACGATGGAATATTATTCAGCCATAAAAAGGAATGAAATTGAGTCATTTGTTGAGAAGTGGATGGATCTAGAGACTGTCATACAGAGTGAAGTAAGTCAGAAAGAGAAAAACAAATATCGTATGTTAATGCATGTATGTGGAACGTAGAAAAATGGTACAGATGAGCCAGTTTGCAGGGCAGAAGTTGAGACACACATGTAGAGAATGGACATATGGACACCAAGGGGGGAAAACTGCGATGAGGTGGGGATGGTGATGTGCTGAATTGGGCGATTGGGATTGACATGTATACACGGATGTGTATAAAACTGATGCCTAATAAGAACCTGCAGTATAAAAAAACAAACAAAACAACTAATACTAAACTTTCATTGGGTTATTTGTATGAAAATATGTTAATATAAATGTTTCAGACATTACATGAAATTTCTAAAAATCTTATATTTGTATTTGTATGGAAATATGTATGGAAATATGTTAATATAAATGTTTCAGACAGTACATGAAATTTCTAAAAATCTTATATTTGTATTTGTATGGAAATATGTATGGAAATATGTTAATATAAATGTTTCAGACATTACATGAAATTTCTAAAAATCTTATATTTGTATTTGTATGGAAATATGTATGGAAATATGTTAATATAAATGTTTCAGACATTACATGAAATTTCTAAAAATCTTATATTTGTATTTGTATGGAAATATGTATGGAAATATGTTAATATAAATGTTTCACACATTACATGAAATTTCTAAAAATCTTATATTTGTATTTGTATGGAAATATGTATGGAAATATGTTAATATAAATGTTTGAGACATTACAGGAAACGTCTAAAAATCTTATATGTTCTGGTATAATGTTATAAGTAATAATCCTAGTTATTACTTTAAAATGTATATCTCAGAAATAACTAATTTTCTTGTCAACTGCATTATTATGAACTTTCATCAAATCTTTAACCATGGTCATTTTTAAGTCTTTTATCGTTTACAGACAGTTCTGGGTGTACTCTGATGATTTTGCAAATATGTTCCTATAAAAGAGTTTCATCTTCAAGAAATTCATGGAAAAGACTCTGACAAGTACAGGTTTCTGGTAACTGACTGTACTGCTGAACTGAATGAATAAGCATTTTCAGAACTCTAATGAAAAACTGATGAACTCATAAAAGTGCTAACAAAAGATCAAGATGAAAAAAAAGAAATTAATTACATGGGACTGAGTGAACTGATGAGGATGAGTATAATTTTTGTGACTTTCTGTCTGAATTAAAAAAAAAAAAAATCCCACAAGGACTCAGAGGAAAAGAATATACAAATCAATTTTCACTGCAAAGTAAAGGAGCTGTTACAGTGGAGGATTACTGGACTGAATGTCAATGTTATGACATAGTATAAGTGTGTTTCATGTTTGGTAATTGCAATCATTGTTGCTTTTGTTGTGGTCATCCAAAAAAAAAAGAAACAGAGTAGAAAAATGGTTGCCTGGGGCTGGGGGTGAGGTAAGTAGGGAGTGGTTGGTAAAAGGGTACATACTTTCAGCTATAAGATGAATAAGGTCTGAGGATCTAACATAAGATAGTGACTATGGTTGATAATGCTGTATTGTGTAATTGAAATTTGCTAACAGAGTAGAACTTAAATGTTCTTACAATAAATAAATAAATAAATAAGGAAAAAATAAAATAAAATAAAATAAAATGAGATGGAAAAATGTTGGCCTGGGTGTCTGGAGACAAACTTCCATCACTCAGAGTAAATTACTTAACCTCTCTGGACCTCAGTTTCCAAATCTATAAAATGAAAAGGTGCAGTTATATGGCTGTTGAGGCCCATCTCTACATGTCCTATTCATCTACAGTGACTGAAGGGCAGAGCTTGTAAATGGCCATTTTCTAAGGAAACCTGTCCAGGAAAAGTAAGTCTAATGAAGCAAGATCGTTCCAAATCAGGAAGTCTGATTCACCTTAGAATAAGTGAAAACTGTCAACACAAACATAGTCCAAGCCCCAAATTGTTTGTTCGTATGTTTGGCTGTGTGTGTGAGAGAGAGGCTGGCACTTCCCAAGTTTTCAGGGTATTTCGCAAAAGGGTTTGTTTCCAAAATGTCTGGAAAACAACAGGTTCAACAAAACCGTGGCTGCTTAACCAAAATCCCTTCTCTACTTGTTTCTTAGTTTAACATCACTGTGGTTTGATTCCAGACAGCACGATGTCTGGGGGATGGATTGTGACTGGCCGAAGCTCATCACTGCAATCCTGCTCTCTGCTTTGTCAGCCTCCCTTGCAGCTACAGGCAGCCAAATCACCGCACAGGGCAGTGGAATTCTCTTCCTCCCAGAAGTATCTCCAGGGATTACTTTTCCGGAGCCTATGCTTTGGGATTATTGACATAGGCTAACTTAATTACAAATGAATGCACTTCCTGACCAATCTCATCAGAAGGTATTCATCGTTTAGGCCTTTTTTCCCATATGACACTGACTGGTTTCTCTCAATAAATAAAAACTTATGCATTCATTCATGGACTTGACCTTGCCCCCATTTTTGGAAAGAACTGAAAATGAAGAGAAAAATCTGCTGGCCAAGGAGGAACATGTCTATTAAACTTCTTGTCTATCACAAGCCTAGAGAACTCAGGAATTCATATTTTCGGAGTGCATGAAACATTAACACTCATGTGAACCAACCTTTTAGACATAGCTGTGTTGTCAAAAAAAAGAAAAAACATTTGCAATCTAGTAATTCTCAGTTCTGTGTACCAAAATCACCTGTGATGCTTTAAAAAGAAAATTATAGGTCCGTTCCATCCATTCCCCACCCTTTCTAATTTAATAGGTCTGGAGGTGGCTCAGGCATCTGTAATTTTTAAAGCCCTACAGGTGATGCTGACAGGCAGCCAAGGTTGAAATTCTCTGTGTTTTACAAATCACAGAGGCTGTGACTCTTCAAGAGGCTTGGGTGAATAAGGCCGTAAGGCACGGTGGAAATCACGTGGTAAGAGGTATCAGGGGTTCTGGTCTTGGTCTGGAACTCAGCAGCTAGGTGACTTTGGGCGGATAAAACTCTTTGAGCCTTAATTTGTTATTCAAAAGAGGTTACCTTTTCCTGTGGATGTCAACACCAAACGTTTCTAAAAAGCACATGGAAAATTACAAGGCGTTTTGAAAACTTTTAACATAGCATTTAATGCTGTTTACCTCTTCAGGGAATATGCTTTCCTTTCCTTGTATGCAGGAAAAATCCACTGTTCCTCCAACCGAGTACCAAGTTTAAATCTCCGAAGCCTTCCCTGACCAACCACACAGAACTGCTACCTCACCTGGGTTTCTGCAGCACTTTCTACATCACCCCCAAAACACTGACCTTGCTAATTGACAACCCCTCTCGCCCCACTGGTACCGTGTCAGCTCCTACACAGTCAGGGGGTCTCATTCTTCTCGGTACCCCCGTGCCCGGCAATGCTAGCTGAGATGACCCACGTGACCACCTACCACCTTATCACTGAAGACAGAGAAATTACCCTCCTAGAACCCAGTTACCTATTTCTTCTCTTTCAAAAGCTTAATCTTTTCCCTTCAGTGCACCATTAGCTGCGGAACTCCAACACCAAAACCAGACGAAAGGAGGAGCGCTGAAACCTGCCCTCCTAATCAGACACGAATGATAACTTATCAGTTCTCGGCCGTGACAGGAGTCTGGCTGGGTACCCACTGCAGAGACATCATTTAATTCTCTCAACCATCTTATGGGACATATGCTATTATGATCCCCGTCGCACAGCGACATAACCGAGGTTCAGGGGACTTAGATCGTTTGCTCAACAGGTCAGGAGGCCAGGAGGTGGAGCCAGGAATACAGAGGTCACTCCAGAGCCCGGAACCTTAAACTCTGCACGCACCTTCCTCGTCCCGAGATGCTCCTGACGACTCCTCGGCGTGGCTCAGGGGCCAGGAGCCCGAGTGCATCGCTCCCCGCATCTGACAGCGAATATGGTAAAGCTGTAACTGATGGGGCTGGAAGCTGGGGGCACCGTCCCCAGAACCCTTTCCTCCCGGCGCCTCGGTGGCCCAAAAGGATCCCGGAGGTAACTGCAAGCGGCCCGCGAGCAGCCCGCGGCCGGCCCTACCCAAGCGCCAGGCCCCTCGGGTCCGGCCAGGGATGCCGGCCTCGGGGCGGGAGGCGCGGGTCCGCCGTCGCGCGCGGCCTTTCCTCGGAAGCCTCCGCCGCCCCGCGCTCCTCGCGCTCCGCGAAGGTACCTCAGGTCCCGGGCCCTAGGCTCAGCGCGCTACGGCCCGGCGGCCGGTCAACGCCCCTCAGGCCACAGGCCTCCACTTCCGCGTCCCGCCCGCCGGAAGTGACGAACCGGAAGCTCCCGCTCTTCTCACGGGGGGCGGGGAAAGAAGATGGTGGCGCCCAGCAGCCGGTGAGGAGAGAGGACGCGGGGACTCCGGGGGGCCGCCGGACTCGTGCGTGATGGCTGCATCCCCGCATACTCTCTCTTCGCGCGTCCTGACAGGTACTGCTCCCATTCTCGGGCACCACTTTGGGGGAATATTCTTCTCTTTGCCACGTGTGACGCCGTGGTTCCGCCTGCCTGCAACCTTGGGAGCCCTTGGCGAGGTCGGCGGGGCACCAGTGCGGGAAGTGACTTTTGGAGTAGCCTGACGTGAAGAGGCCACGGAGCTAGGGTCTAGTCTTGCACTTGGGCCCCGGTGGTCCGCACCGTCTCCATCTCCTCCTCCCCCCGGGGCGGTGGGCGCGGTGTCTGGTGCTTCTTTCAGTTTTCAGAGACTGGAGGCTGCGGGAGAGAGGACGGGGTAGAACCTGGGGGCTCCACGAGCCTCTTGGCTTATTAGAGTCTTAGGTCCTAGCCATTTGTAAGTTACTCGTACCCACTTGTAAGGACCGGGCAAGTGCTTTTCTCCCCCACCCCCAACCCGGAAGCCTTGTTCCAGGATAAGGGGTCATGATGGCGATGATAAAGATGATGACCACCTCAGACAGCGGGCCATAACCACCCCCTGACCCCCAGACTTTTGTCTTTCTCCATTAGTGTGGTCCCTGATATAATCCCTCCACGCCAAGGACCTGTCATAGCTATATGTTGAAAGTGGGATGCACTTTCCTGCCCCTTGGCTCGGTCTCAGCTCAAATGTTACCTGTTCAGAGAGGCCTGACCACCCTATCTAAGGAGAGCCCCCCGCCCTTCTTTTCTTGCATCACCCTGTTTCTTTCATGATGGTTAGCACAGTCTGTAGTTGTTTATTTATAACCGGTTTATTATGTGTTTCTCCGAACTAGAAGATTGAACCTTGTGCAGGCAGGGACGGTATCTCTCTGGTTCACCTCTGTGTCCCCAGTGCCCGACACAGTACCGGGGGTGCATTGTTGGTGCTGAATAATTACGTGTGAATGAATGAAATTTCTCCTGATGGAGTTATTAAACTGGAGGTTGGGAACTGTTTTGCCCGGCTCCACCCCCGTAGTTTAGGATGGTAACTGATGGGTGACGAATGTGGTGCTGGTGGCCCATGTTGGAGGTGGACTCCCTCTGGGTCTATAAAATGAGGCAATTCAACTAGATGATCTCAAAGGTCTCTTCTGGTTCAAAAGGAGGGCAGGAGGGTGAGAAGTGGGAGTGTGTATAGATGAAACAAGATTGGCCGAGGTTTGGTAGTTGTTGAAGCTGGGGGATCAGTGATTGGGGCTCATTGTGTTCTTCTGCTATTGCATATGACTGGGATTTTCCATAATGATACATTTTATTTAAAGGGTCTGTAGTTCTTTTTGAATTTCTTTGTTGCCTTCTCCCATCCCTGACTGTGCGTGTTTGATCCTGACCCTAGACATTCATTCTCAGAGAGCTCATCCTTTCTTAGCGCTTGAATTATCACCTCTGTAGGGAGGTTTTTCCAATGTGCATTCCTCAAGATTGGCTGCTTTTCTGCCTTTCAGTTCTGTATTTTCAGCTTCCTATAGGACAAGTCCGCCTGACTACTTAGAATTCCCCAGTTCAGTAAGTGGGCTGCATATTCCACATGGTTTGTTGCTGGACCTGTCTTTTTGTTGCAGGTATGGGGGGAATTAACAGACAGCTTAGCTTCCTGAAGCTATGAACATAATCGCCAAAAGATCTGCTAGTAAGTGGTCTGTGCAGCCTGCTATGATCCACTTGGAAGATCCACTGTGAGAGCTTGATATGGAAGCAGCATGGGGGGAAGGTGGCAGAAGGGTAAATAGGGACTGTATCAGGTACCTAGTGGTCATGCCTGACTGTTCTTCTAAAGCTTCAAAGAATTTTATAGCCATTAAAAATTTTTCAGGACCTTTCAGCTTCTTATCTGTGCACTTCATTTTTTTTTTTTAATAAATTTATTTATTTATTTATTTATTTTTGGCTGCGTTGGGTCTTCGTTGCTGCGCGCGGGCTTTCTCTAGTTGTAGTGAGTGGGGGCTACTCTTCGTTGCGGTGCGCGGGCTTCTCATTGCGGTGGCTTCTCTTGTTGCGGAGCACGGGCTCTAGGCGCGCGGGCTTCAGTAGCTGTGGCACGTGGGCTCAGTAGTTGTGGCTCGCGGGCTCTAGAGCGCAGGCTCGGTAGTTGTGGCACACGGGCTTAGTTGCTCCGTGGCATGTGGGATCTTCCCGGACCAGGGCTTGAACCCGTGTGCCCTGCATTGGCAGGTGGATTCTTAGCCACTGCACCACCAGGGAAGTCCTGTGCACTTCATTTTAAAAGCCCTACAATCATGACCCAGTGTTGATGGTGAATAGTGGATATGGTCATATGTTTCCAGATTTTTAATGCATCTATTTATTATAAGCTATGTGTATCTTCAAACCTACATTTGTTTACATGGGGCCAAAATGTCTTTAAATTTCGGGGCACTGATTCATAGAGATATGACGTGTTTTGACTAAATGAAGTGTTTTCATCATTTAAAAGTACAGTTTCCTAGCTGGTTTCCCCCCCCCCCCCCCCCCCCCGTAAAATCTCGGTTTTAACCCACATAATCTTGAGAGATAGTTTCCAAAGTGGTTCTTTTCCTCACAGGAACATGCGTTTCTCATTGGACCAATGGAACTCAAAACTCGTTTTGAAATTAAGGCCCAGAACAATAAAACTTGATGTTTTCTCGACATAATCTTTTAATATTGAAATTGTATTATCCCAAAGAACAATGTCAAGGCAAAAAAGGAAAAACACACAGCATCAAATAAATAGATAACAGACCTTTACTATCAGAGGACTGAATTCAAAAGAAATTTCAATCAGTGGCCTGATTTCAACACTACTGTTCCTTCCTGTACCCATATGCAGATAACACATATTCATGTATGTGGAACATAAGCATTTCATACTTACCTGAGGGTTGAGGATATGATTCCAGTGAAGAAGGGACTTATCTCCAGTCTAAGATAATTGCCGTGTTTACTGAGGGGTGGTGATAGCTCTCCTTCCCGCGGTCCAGGTGAGCGATGTGGGTGACCCAGTCATCAGACATCATCTCATTCTTATATGGAAGGCACTCTGCTAGCTGTTGTAACAGAGGTGAGGAAAGGAGAGTCCCTACCCCTGAGGAACTGAAAAACATGATGCAGAAACAAATGGAAATATTTGCATTAAGAAGTGCCACAAGGGACTTCCCTGGCGGTCCAGTGGTTGGGACTCCGCCTTCCAATGCAGGGGGTGCGGGTTCCATCCCTGGTCGGGGAGTTAAGATCCCACATGCCTCTCAGCCAAAGAGCCAACACATAAAACAGAGGCAATATTGTAACAAATTCAATAAAGACTTTAAAAATGGTCCACATCAAAAAAATTCTTAAAAAAAAAAGAAAGAAAGAAGTGCCACACAAAAAGAGTGTGAAGTGATAGAGTAGTTGAAGGAGACTTTGACATTTTACAGGCAGCGGGCGGAGGCAGGACCGTGCCAGCAAGGAAGCAGCGTCAGCGAAGATGCACGAGCTGGAATGGTGGCGCGTGCAGTGCAGGGCACGAGACAGCGAGTCATAGGTACAGGTTTGGGCAGGTGATGTGTATTCCGGGCTTCAGAAGGAAACCGTTGGCTCTATGAGACTTGGGTTGGAGAGGAAAGAGAGTTAACCTAAGTCAGGGCAAGTGGCTTGAATCCCACGCCTGTACCGTAGTCCAAGTGTGAGATGACAAGGGTCTGTATCTCTCAGCGGCAGGGAAAGAAGTGGACAGATTTGACCAGTGTTTCAGCGTTGACTGGAGTTGATGATTATTAGGTGATGAAGGAAGAGTTCAAGGTGGTCCTGGAATCTCAAGTAGGCGATGGTTCTATCAGCAGTAGGGAACAGAGTAGAGATAAGGGTGAGAGTAACGTTCTCAGAGACATACTAGAACCCTTCCACGTGGAGATACTCAGCAGATGGAAAGAGGCGTAGTGACTCTAGAAATGGGTTGAAGATGAACAATTACCCTGGAATTACGTTTGTTCAGGGACAGTATGTAGCGCTCAGAACAGCAGCGACACAACTGCCTTCACGTGGCTGACACAGCAAGAGGAGCTACCGCGGGAACCCGAGAAGTGGTAAGTTGTGGGCGGCAGAGAACCAGGGGTCCTTAGGGTCATGGAAGCCATGGAAGTAGAGACTTAAAAGAAAGGGGGGGGGGTCTGTGCTGTGGTCCTGTCGAAGGCTTGCCCAGGATGAGGCCTTACATGGAAGCATTAGATTTGTTGATGTTTGAGAGAAGGTTTAGAGAGAAATGATTAAAAGCCAAATTCGGATACAACAAAAATAGCTTCTTCCTAACTAGGTTGATAGACTCATACGTTATTGAGAGCTATTTCCTCTCCCTTTTCCTTGGCTTACCTGACATGGCCAAAATACTAATCTGAAACATATCTTCCATTTTACTGTTATTTTTTGAGAAAAATTCTGCTTCTTATTTTATACTTTTTAAAAAGTGACTGAACTAATTGTTATATATTTTATTCTTTTTTTAAATTTTTTTTTAATTTTTAATTTATTTATTTAATTTATTTATTTTTGGCTGCATTGGGTCTTTGTTGCTGCGCGCGGGCTTACTCCAGTTGTGGCGAGCGGGGGCTACTCTTCGTTGCGGTGCGTGGGCTTCTCATTGCGGTGCCTTCTCTTGTTGCAGAGCACAGGCTCTAGGCGCCCGGGCTTCAGGAGTTGTGGCACGTGGGCTCAGTAGTTGTGGCTCGCAGGCTGTAGAGTGCAGGCTCAGTAGTTGTGGCACACGGGCTTAGTTGCTCCGCGGCATGTGGGATCTTCCCGAACCAGTGCTCGAACCCGTGTCCCCTGCGTTGGCAGGCGGATTCTTAACCACTGCGCCACCAGGGAAGCCTTATATTTTATTCTTAAAAAGATCTATGGTTTGGTCATTTCAGCATTTGATATAATAAAAGCCTAATGATCCTGAGATGAAAAAGTTCCCTAGCCCTGCTGGAGAATTACGCTCACTTAAACAGTGAGCAGGGCTGATCATTACCGTTCATTCACAGGTCTGAATCAAGTCATTTCAAAGTTCTGACCCATCACTCATGTGTTGCTTACCGTGGTGCGGGCTCTGCTTCTGGGTAGGTCCAGTCATCACTTGGTGAGAAGTATTAACGATTTTAACATTTTTTCCCCCTTCCTCTCTATTACAGGCTGGGTAGGAGGATGTGTCTGGTATCTAGAAAGGAGAGCCTTGCAGGAGTCACCTCGTAGGTTCCTGCATCTTCTCAGGAACGTCAATCAACAGTGGGTTACATTTCAGCACTTTAACTTCCTCAGGCACATGGTACGTTCAGAAGACCATCCTCACTTTGTGCTCCCTGCCTTTAGTTTCCCTGTGTGAGGGGACTGTAAGAAGAGTTTTAAGAAGTACTCTTTGAAAAGGACTTTTATTTCATGTGGTCTGAAGTTTATCCACAACTTTAATCCCTTGTTCTGTTTATGCTTAACTGAAACCAGAATAATTCTGGTGTCTGAGTTTTAAAGTATGATCTTGAACTTATTGATTAAGTTTGGGAAAAGATTGAAAACTGCTGGCATGTTTCGACTAGGCCACAATTAGGAAAAGCTGAACTGTTATGATGCATCTTTTTAAATTCTTTAAAGTTCTGTGAATACATCAGTAATACAGAAATAATTGCTTTAACCGTGTGACCTTCCTGTTTTCTAACATCAGCAGTGTATTCAAAAGTCTTTTAAACACATGCCCTTCTGAGCAGATTCAAACAAATTGAGTTTGTGATTTGCTGGGCATTTTACAGTGGGCGTTGGTAATACAGCTCAGTCCTCTTGTAGGATTTTGTCCAGGTCGACTTCATGGTATTGGCAGTGTGGTAACTCACATTTGCCACTTTCTCAAATGGCAAAGGATCATAGGATGAAGAAACGACAGCTAAAAACTCATGATTTCAGTGCAAGCAGGAAAGAATAGCAAATTCATACTCTGAAGTCCTATTTGACATTTCTCTCACCTTTTTTTTTTAACTTAAAATGCCCACTTTAACTTTTAAAATCTTAATGAAGCTCATTGTTTTGATGAGAGATTTTAATTTCCAGAAATGTTCAGACTTTTAAAGTTGGTGATCGAGGATAATGGATATTTAGAAGAGAAACTCAAATATGTTTAATGCCTTTTTTATGTAAATAGATCTCTGAATTCATTCATGAGTTTGTAACTCCTTTCTAAGATGAGTATATGTAATTTCAAGTCTTTGTGATGTAATGAAAAATTGCTTAACTAGTTATCAGGATAGGTTGCTCCAAGTCCCAGGGGCATCTATAAGTAACTAGTTGTTGATTCTCGTCTCTGTCAGTTTATTTCCGAGCCTTGGTTTCCTCATCTGAAAATTAAAGTGAGAGATAATTAATAATGATCCATCTTTTCTAACAACTTTTGGGAACATTGAATGAGATATGTATTCGATAAACTCTAAAGATATATGTTATATAAAACTGTAAAGTGCCTCAAGGATATTAGTCATAGTTACTCCTTTTTGCTAGTAAGTAATAAGAGATTATCTGACTCTAAAATCCAATTCTTTCCCCACACCCACTGCCCTGAGGTCACTGAGCCCTGGGTTGTGCCCCCCACAGAGTACGTCTGCATGCACTGTTCACCTGGGAACATGGAAAGTCAACAGGTTGCCTTGGCTCTTGATTATAGAAAACTTTTTCATTGTATTTGGAATATGAAACCTCCAGTTTCTGGTACTACATGGAGGGGAATTCTGGGGGAGATAAATATGAAATAAATTTATTTTTCTTTCAAGGAACTTAAATTCCTAGGATTTTCTAAGCCGTAGAATTTGAAAAACCAGTTAATTGTATTCTCCATATTTCTTAGTAGAGTGATTCCCATGTAATACACTCTAACACGGGTTACTTCAGTGAGTATTTATAAAGGTATAGGAAAATCTTTTAGGTATTGTACAAGTTGGACTGATGGAAGGTGCTACTGAACAACCATTTAAGAGCATTTTGGGCCTTGGTTTCCTAGTAACGTGTACCTTTTTTATTCAGTATGTCACACAACTGAACAGAAGCTTCAACCAGCAAATAAAACCAAAGCCGGAACCAGTGCCATCTCCTTTCCTTGAAAAAGCATCTTTGGATGAGGCCAAAACCGAAATATACAAGATGAGACCTCTTTCACCCGCAAGCCTATCTCTGTCCAGAAAGCCAAATGAAAAAGAATCGATAGAACTAGAACCCACCCCAGTAATTGAAGGCTCTATAGCTGTGGGAACAGAGACAAAAGAAGAAAAGCAGTGGAAAGAGATGAAGCTGCGTGTGGATGATTTGCCAGGAATTTTGGCTCGGCTGTCCAAAATCAAACTCACAGGTACTTTGTTTTTCCGGTCTAGTCAGATTCTTACTTGAGACTGTTGTTTTTTTTTTTTTTTTGGTTAAACAAAATGCTAATTTTGTTACTGCCCCAAAAGGAATGATTTTGAAACTACAGGTCCCATCTTAGTATTTTTCCTCTCTTCAACTTAATTGGGATTTGAAATCAAATTTTTGGAATTATATTTACACAGAATAGTAAATAGTATTACCCTAAACATATTGACTAAAAATAGTCTCACTTTTATTTGCAGTTAACACAGAATATTTGTCCTCCTTATTTCCTTGTCTTTTGTGTGTTCACGCCTACTGCCCTGTAACGATGCAGTAAGATAATGTGTTCCGTTTCAGTTCTGGAAACAAGAAGGACTGCACTGCTGGGCTTGATGGGCAGTGAACCCACGGGCACTGGGACTCCCAGCTCACTGCTGTGCTTTGCTTCTTGTAGGGCCTCTGGGATTGTCCCACATGTGCGGGAATGTAGAGTGTTTCTCTCGAAGAAAGCTGGTGACTACACTGTTGAGCAAAGCTTGTCTGATCTTGTAAATAAAGTTTTATTGGAACACGGCCACAGCTGTTGGTTCTGTGCTGATGTCATGCTACCTCGGGAGAATTGAGTCATTGCCACAGAAAACTTATGTCCTGGAAAGCCTGGAATATTTCCTGTCTGGCCCTTTAGAGAAAAAGTTTGCTGACCCCAGCTATAGAGCATGGACTAGTGAGAGGCAAGGATGATGGCAAATAAATCAGTGGTGGTCAACTGAGAAATGACTTGGGGCTGAGTTAAGGAGAAAAGGGGGGAGAGAGAGAGAGAAATATTAAGGAAGTGGAATGCACAGAACCTCAGGTAGACATGGTGGAGTACTGGGGGCCATAAGATAGAAGGTTTAGGACACGGACTTGCAAGGAGTCTTGACTGCTGTTAGGTGGAACAAGCCTTCCCCGGTCCTGGGCCCTTTGCTCCTTACTATCCTCCACCCAGCCCAGTTCTGAGAGAGAACATAGAGTAGTGACCTCTGGGCTGGAGTCCCTGCCGTCAAATCCTCGCTCTCACTAGTTGAGTGACCTTGAGCAAGTTCCATACATCTCTGTGCCTCAGTTTACCCATCTGTAAAGTAGGGATAATAATGATACCTACTTCCTAGGTCAATACTGAGTTTTAAATGGGGTGACATCTGCAAACTGTGTAGAAGAGACCATGTTAAGACCTATACACTTGTTTCTTAAATAAAAAAGTAACTTCGTCACCTGGGTGCCCCTGCAGGCACTTGAGTTTGCTGCCCCTGCTCTAGGACAACTTGGGGCCTTCTGCTGTGGAAGACTGGATGAATGGTTGTGTTGAGACTTGAGAATGTGAACAATGAAGGGAGAACCAGGTTTGGGGGGAGAACAGTTTTGGACACACAGAATTCGAGTTGCTGCTCGCATATCCGGGTGGAGAGGTCCAGCGAGCGCTGGCTGTGAAGGACAGGAGCTGAGCTAGACCACTGGGCCAGAAGAGCACGTGGTCTTCAGCGCAGGGCTGACTGTGAAGCTGTGGTGGTGAGCGGGGTTGCCAGGGGTCAAGCGTAGAGTGACCAGAGCGGAAGGCCAAGGACAGGACTTTGGGGCATGTCCCCTTTTCAGGATTGGGCAGAGTGTATAATGGAGTCTGCAAGGAAATAAATGGTCAGAGGAAGTGGCTTGGTCACGGAAGCCAAAAGAAAGCCAGTCCATAAAGGAAGTGACCAACACTTAAATGGTAGAGGTCTCCTAAGATGCCTGGCTATGAAGTTATTTTATTTGGCGGTTAGGAAGTCAGCGTTGATGGACTGCTAAGTCAGGAACTAATTATCAGTGTTTCTTCTTAGGGTCTCAAATGAGGTACTTTAAATACTTAATTTAAAATAATGTCTTAAAGTTTGTTTTCATAATGCTTATTTCTTTAGGGACAGATAGGAAAGGATGACAACTGGTTTAGGATCAATTTGGGGGGCTGGGGGCACATTTTCCTTCCCTTCATGCCAGATGTTGTATTGTTTTTCCTTTTCTGTACCTTATAGTGTTGCATATCTGAATAGGCATTCCAGATGCAGGGTTTGATATTTAAAACATGGTGTCTGAAATCTAAAGCAATGACTAAATGCCTTCTTTAATGGTACATGTTGTGCTCTATGTATGTTGCATGTTGACTTACCGGTCCCCAGGTATCAATTTGCTAAGGAGCATACGTGGCACGTGTGTTCAAACGGGGCTTCTGCTGTCCCCAGAGATCAACTCCCAGAGGCCTGGGACCGGACCAAGAGCTCTGCATTTCGGCACGCGTGCAGATGCTGTGATGCAGGTGGTCCTGGACCACCCTTCGAGAAAGTGAAGGAAGGGTTGCACAGGCAGAGGGCCGGGCCCAGCCCCAGTGGCCTGGAGGATGTGGGAGAGCTCGCCCCTCCCTTCCCGTGAGCCAGAGCAGCCCTTGCCACCACTGGCACGGGAGCAGCCAGCTGGGGGGCTGTGGACCACACAGGAGAGATGTGCACAGGCGAGGTACACGGAGGGAGCGGCGGGCAGCAGCCCCCCCTGCAGCCACACATGGAAAAGCCCTGGGCAGTAAACTTCTCCTCTAGCATTTTATATATTCCATGCCCCAGGCTTCTGGAGGAGCTAATTGAATTAAAGTCATTTCCTTCTGCTTATTCCATTTAAAGAGGCAGCACCCTTTGGGTGACCCCGACCCTCTTGTTTGACCTCCCTGTTTATTTTATTACTTGAATTCACACATGTCTTGGAGTCAGCAGGATTTTTTTTTTTTTTTAAAGAAAATCCCTGGTATCTATAAATTGATTTCTTTTGGACTCTTAACATCTTGGGCAATTCATTTATAGCTAATGATGGCGGAGACAGAAATACCTGGGAGTCAGTGATCACTTTTAGAGAACTAGTCTTCCTTTCTTTGCCTCCTTCTGTTTATAGCTGTGATATGCCGAGGATAACCAAGTGTAGACGAAGTGAAGAGACACGTAGTGACGTCCTCACATTTCCTTTGCAGGATAGGAGGGTGGCAGTGGGATGATGCTTTGGCATTTATGCCAGGATCTGGGCCAAAGTTTGCAGGAGGTAATGCCATTTAAAGATTTTTTTTTCTGTGAAAGGAAGTAAGACTGAGTTTATAAAGAAGTAATAATATGTCTCCCTTGAGTTTCTCTTGCCAGCTGAGCTATTTACAATATGTTTTTGGAGTTTGTTGCAAGGACCACACTGGGGTGAAGAAATTTTATTTGGATTAGGATCATAAGAAGCTTTGGTGACTCAGCTGAGTTTATACTTAATATGTGTCAATAAAAAGCAGAAATTTTTTCCTGAATAATGTCTGTGCTGAAAAGCTACAACACATTTTCTGAGACCAGAACGCTGAAATAGATCGTTTATTGGAACCAATAGATTAGGCTGTCCATGGAACTGATATAAACTACAGTCTGTCAGTGTATAGATTTTTTTCCCCTAGAACCTAGAATGATGCTTTTTATTAAAAGGAAAAAAAAAAAGAACCCAAGAATAGAGGATACAATTTTATTTTAGATTGTTTGTAGTTTTTAAAAGTCAACGTACTGTAATCATCAGCTCTCGGATACTGCATAAGGGATTTTTCTCATTTTCATAAAAATATTAGTTGAGTAGAATTTTAATTTTTTTAATTTTAATGTATATTTTGAAATAAATACCTTAATATTTATATGCTTGTTACATGTTAAAGCAGTATTTTTATTAGTAAGTGTTTACTTTTAGAACAAATAGAAAATATAGATAAGCAAAAATGAGATGAATGGAATCTCCTTAAGTCTACCCTCTCAAAATAATAACCATTTTGATGATTTTGGTGTATTCTAGAATGTTTTTCTATACATGCCATTTAGATATTTTTGCTTTTTTAAAAAAAATTAATTAATTTATTTATTTTTGGCTGTGTTGGGTCTTCGTTTCTGTGCGAGGGCTTTCTCTAGTTGCGGCAAGTGGGGGCCACTCTTCATCGCGATGCACGGGCCTCTCACTATCATGGCCTCTCGTTGTGGAGCACAGGCTCCAGACGCGCAGGCTCAGTAGTTGTGGCTCACGGGCCTAGTCGCTCCGCGGCACATGGGATCTTCCCGGACCAGGGCTCGAACCCGTGTCCCCTGCATTGGCAGGCAGATTCTCAACCACTGCGCCACCAGGGAAGCCCCTATTTTTGCTTTTTAAACAAAAGTAGGATCATAATGTAAATGCTTTCTGTACTTTTTAAAAAATTCTGATTCTGTGCATATCTTTTTGTGTCCCTATGCTTACCCTTTTTTTGATGACCTTCTTTTTTAATAAGTAGTGTTGTCTTAAGATACAAAAGCACATGATAACATACCACCCAGTTTGACATGGTGTTGTTGGACTTCTCTTGCGTTTTAAGCTTGAGGATAGAGGCTCTCAGTTTCCATTACTGGTGAAACATTCCTGTGGCCCAAAGGAGACACAGAGGCAACCAGCAAGGGAACTTTTTCTCTGAAAAGGTTTTTCCAACGTGTTTTTGAAACCACAGAGCCAGCATCCTGCTTTTTCCCAAGTCTGGTTTCTCGTGCCGTCCGCTTCCACGCTCAGCACACAGTGAGTCTGTTCCCAGCTTTGGCCCCAGTGCCCCCGCCTGCCGGGCATACCCGCCGTGCAGGGGCAGTGTTGGTTAAGGTCCTCAGATTCGTCTCTGCCTCGGCTCGGTGAGGAGTACATCAGGGCCAGGCCCTGCTTCTCTCTGGTGTGACTGCTCTTCTCTCCCTCCAGCTGTGATGCAGCTGCCTCCAGACAGTCCTGCCGTTGCATAACGTGGGTCCGTGTCGCCGTGGTCCACCCTGGCCTCTGCTTCTGGCCCCTCACCCTCCACACCAGCCAGGGAGACAGGGTCCCGTCAAATAGCCTTTATTTCCCATATTTATCCATTTTCTTCCCACTTGGTATTAAGGTAGTCTAATTTTCTGCTATTCAAATAGTGAAAGTAATAAGTCAGCTCTCAGCAACTGTCTTCAATTTCATCTCATCTGCACTGTATTTAACAAACATTTCTTGAGGGTTTTAGTATCCTCTCTTTACCTAATTTATTGCTGATGTAGGTTTTTCTCCAATTTTCATTTTTATTCCATCATTTCATTTGGTTTCTGGTAGGAGTGGGCCACGTAGATCCCTCAGCCAGTGTTCTAAGTTAGATGAAAAATGCATTTATCTCGGCTATTCTGTTTTCTATTGATATAATTGTTTTAAATTCAGTTTGATGTTATTTGGATTGATTGTAAGTGTAAGAGGTGTGGTAGATGCTCGAAGAATGTAGAGATAAATTTCATGTGGATGATAATCATTCTCAAAAAAACATTGACGACTTTAAAGAAGAGAAGGAGAAAAAGCTATGAGTTGAGAATGGGCTCAGCTCCATGTAACTGAAAACTTGGAGAACGGTGACTTAAGCAAATAAAGGGTTTATTACTCTCTTGAGTCTGAAATTAGGAGCCCAGAGCTAGTGCTCGAGGATGTTGTCTACATAGCTGGCCCTTGTTTTTTGCTCTGTCATCATTAGCTTGTGGCTTTTATCCTCAAGACCACAAGATAGCTGCCACTCCCCCATCATCATATTATATTCCAGGCAGAAAGAATGAAGAAAGGGGATGGTGTAGAAAAGCAGAAGCCTCCTTATGAGACTTGGCCTCTTTAGGGAATTCCCTGGTGGTCCAGTGGTTAGGATTCTGCCCTTTCACTGCTGAGGGTGCGGGGTTCGATTCCTGGTTAGGGAACTAAGATCCCTCAAGTCACGCTGCCTTTTTACTTGGGAAGGGAAGCTTTTGATAGGAATGTCTCCTTATATCTCATTGGCCAGGACTGTACAGCATGGCTTCTCCAGCTAAAAGGGAGGTTGTAAAGAATTCTTACCTCTATCATTTAAGAAGCCAAAGCATCTGAAGTCCAGCCTAGTCAGCTCTGTCGGTATCCAGCTTCTCTGTATTCTCACAGCGCCCCCCGGGCTGTCTCATTATGCAGTGTCCCCTCCCAGGAAGAGGATCCAGGGCTGCCCACCTCTCCACCCCCGGTTTTCCAAAGAAAATAGAACAGCACCCCTAGGTCTGCTCTGGGACTGCACCACACGTGCACTTCACATGTAACGTGTTTAAATGAAGACTGCTTTGCCACCCCAACATGCACTTCCCCAGTGGTGGTTGTGGACGTGTAGCCATCTGTCGGCAGTCTTTCCCTGTCGTCTTGATAATCAGATACACATTTGAGACTCCTAGTTTGTGCTGGGGAGTTGTCAGCCCTGGACTGTGCAGTGAGGAAGGCCACCTAGCCCAAGACTACCTTGAAAAGTGTAGGTTGACAGTGAAACTTGAGCTAAACAAGGGAACGAGCCAGGTGGTCCCGTGGAATTTCCTCTTTCCTTTCTTTGTTGCATTTAACAGTCACTGAGGGCTTTGGCATCCTGCTAAGTTTTCTTCCTCACCCCAAATTCCATCATCGACTTAGGGGACTTCACTATCTTTAGTGGTTCTGAAACTCCTTGAATCGCTTGTTATAATGCAGATTTCTGAGCCTTATCTCCATAAACCCCTTCCCTCAAGGTCTGGGATGGGGCCTAGGACTCTGTATTTTAACAGAGGGCCCTGGTAGGCATGGTCCCCAGAACATATTTGAGGAACTCTTCTTACCTGGAGAACTCATTCAGCACCCTCTCCACCACCTCATCTTCATTCTCAGCAAACTACCTTGCTTTCCATTTCAAAAAAAAATAGAGCTTTAGTTCTCATCAAGTGGGAACTCAGCAACTTCCTGCTAACCGAATTCATCTGAATTCTCACCTGTCATTGCCTCTTCTCCCCTCTGCCTGTTCCCCTGACCCCCCCACCCCAGCCCCATCAGTGGACGGCTCCATCACCGTGGCACCTGGGAGTCCTCTTAGACTCTGCAAACGCAAGCAGGCCTCCCTCCTCTGTGGAGGGCGGGTTACTGCATCTCTGGAGGGGACCAGACGATTGCTTCCCAGCCCTGCAGGACAGAAATGCCCAGGTGCCCAATTAGCATTTTGGGGTATTATCAAGGGCTTGGTTTCCAGTTCAAAGCAAAACATGGTAGCATCTCATTTATTAACATTAAGGAATGAAAAACTTACAGAAGTGAATTTAAAAGAATGTTACAAGGTTATCTCTAAGTACTAAAAATAGTTTTTGCTCAATAGCATTATTTTTTTATATCTTAAGAGGGTGGATAGTGAATTGGGAAGTTAAGAATGAAAAGAGGAGTGCTAACATATCAGTGATTTGCTAAAAAAAATACAGGGGCCCGCTTTTTATCTGTATTCACACGGGTGCAGGGGAGGAGGGTCGGTCTGTCTGGCGCTCCCTCACCCTGCGGCCTTGTCCTTGCTGTCGCTCTGCCCCTCGCAGTCACGTCTCCCCGCTTCCCCGTTCGCAGGCCAGCTCCTCCTCAGCCGTCGGTCACACCTCTGACCTCAGTGTGAGCGGGCACTTGGTCGGGAGCCCTTCACGTCCCTCACAGCGTTCGTCCGCGACTGCACCCTCTGACATGCTCCCACGCTCTGTGGTCACGCCTGTTGGCTTGTCTGAATCTTCACCAGCCTGTGGGCACCAAGAGGCCTGGGACCACATCCATCTTCCTGGCTCGTTGCATTGCCAGGGCCTCGCTCCTGCCCTGCCCATAATAGGTGCTCAAAAAACAGAAGCTCGATGGGAAAAAAAAGAAAACTGTAATGAACCCTGTTGCCACCATTTGTAGAATTTGAAACAGCTTAGCCTTTTAATTATAAATAATTACTTTACTGTGATAAAATAGTTGAAATGTTTAGTGGTGACTGAAAAGTATTGTACCTTAACTAGATGACCTGGGGCCACTAGATTTCCTCTGTCTGCTTTGTATAGTGTCACCTTCACCTGTTGTCATTGATACGAAACTGAGAAAAATCTTCATTATTTTAATGAAAAGTGCTCAACTAACAGTTTCTTCTTGCCAAACTCAGTTTTCAAAAGAAGTGTTTTTACTTCTTAAAATCTTGATAAGCATCAGTTTTATGGAAACGTTTTTTAGTTAGTTACAAAGGTTGTAAAGTGTTGGTTATTAAGTATATTGAAAAGAAAAATTTCTTTATTGAAAAGGAAAACTAAAAATAGGACGACAAAGTAGAAAATCTTTGATGGTTCAAGGAAAAACTGTGATTGAAAGAACACTCTTAGGGTCTCACTAGGTGTTGCATAGTTAACTTGGATATAAACAGCTTTTATTTATGTGTTTATTTACACCGACCTGATAGCAATTTCATCTCCCTTTTCTGAATGCTATGAGTGCAAAGCCAACGCGTCCTGGGGACTGTACTTAAATGTTTCATTTTGGTAGCAGTGTTGCTCAGGAAATTTGAAGTTAGGAGTTTTAATTTGGTTTTAGGATTTTTAAGACCAGCTCTGGTCACTGAGTATGAAAAAAAGAAAGGGGAAAACTGGAAGGCCCGGCAAGTTCTTAGTTTTGCAACTGTGTTATTAAAAATCTCCACTAAAAAGTCTTTATCTTTTAACCAGAAGTGGTTATGGTTTGTAATCAGTTACCCCCTGATTGGCAGGCTTTAATGTGGCTGAGAAAAAAATACCCTGTCTCTCATCAGTTGACTTTTCATCTGAACATAACAATAAGCATAAAAATTGCCACCTTCCTCCGTACGTGTGTGGGTAACATAACCATCAGGAGGTTCACGGAACAGGGCCAAGCTGTGAAGGCTAAAAAACTCACTTAAATTAGAAATTGAACCATTTGAAGCTTATGGTGTTAACAGAAATGAAGAGAGAGGAAGAAATCATGAAGTACAGCTATCAAGTAAAAATACATGCTCATTTGAAAATCAGAAAAAACTTAATTCTTGCCTCTTAATTAAGTTGTATAATTTTGAGCTTTGAGATCTGCTAACAAAAACATTCCATTGCTTGGAGCCACCGGTGAACAAAACCACATACAAATTCATTAACTGCCTGTTCTTGGGCAGCTCTGTACATAAAAGAGCTTTCAAGAGATTCATCACAGGCTTGTAGGATTTGGGTTATAATATTGCATAGCATCTGCTATCAAGGATAATGAGATGTAATAGATCACAAGGATAATTTGAAATCTATAGAGAATCTCAAACTCTCATTTAGCCAGTGGTTTCAATCTTTTGAGCAGATCTTTTATCAGAGTTGATAATTATCCAAATTGACTTATTGGAGTTTTGTTTTTCACTTAATTCTTTTGGGGCCAGGGCTGAAAAATAGCAAGGCCTTGAAAGACAGAGATAAAGCAGGATGTAGATGACCAATGTTTTAATATAATCGTTAGAGTTATTTCTAACTGACGATCTCAGAAAAGAAAGCGCCTCCACTATGCAGTTCTCAGAGTGTTGAGCCTTCACCAAAAGAAAAAAAATCATTCCTGGTAAAGCTGGTGCTCCAAGAAAACCTATTGCTTATTGGAAAAGGCGAAACCCTTCAGTGGTTCCTGGCTGCTCTGGAAAGCACACTGTGAGCTGGAGTGGGGCGCCTGGCTACACTCGCACCCAGCACGTGCAGGGGGGCGCCCTCAGCGTGGGGCTCCCTCCTCTGGGACCTGTGGCCACTCCCCTTGAGACCCGTGCTGCAGGAGCATCGTGGGTTACGCACAGGGATGCGGTGTCCTGCGAGCCCTGCTGGCCTGGTGGTGGTTTTGTAATCAGCTGGGTGGTGCGTGTGTTTATCTTCCCTTCCTTTAGTGGAATTTTCTTCTGAAAATGAGTCTTTGGAGTACTTGCTACAGTACATCCCATAAAGCAGAGAGCCAAATATTATGCATAAAGCGTATGACTCTGGGTTAGACGGTAGATTGAGTTCACTGCCGCTGGTTGACGCCTGGATCTCTGTGTATAAAATCAGACGTAATACCCACCAATGCTTGCCTTGCTGTTTATTTTAGAGCAAGCTTCTGAAAGTTTGTTAGTCATGTACTTTATCAGTAAAAAAGTTTTAAGTGCACGTGTGTATATTTATAAAATATTTATGCTATTGTATATAAATATGTCATATATAACAAAAATGTATAGTTAAGTTACTTGTAAGTAAAATTCATGTACTCTTACACCTATGTATTATATTCATTTTAAGATACACAAAGTGTGTGTTTTAAAAGAGAGAGTTAAGAAGTCAAATATAAGTGAAAGTTCTCAAGTTTTCTTCCATAACCCTGAGGTAGGTATCCACACCCTCCTTTGAAGTGCAGTGTTTCCAGGACTTAAATAAATGTAAAGGCACTTTGGCATTGCAAAGTGCTTCACAAATGTAAGCCTTGTTTTTATCACTATCATGGTTAGTCCACATTTCTTAAGGACTGCACTCTGGGCACTCCCCTGGACGTTTTAAGACAGAGGCGCGTGGAGCTTGTGTGAAGTGTTTTGCTGTTTCTCAGAGTTCCTTAAGATACTGCTTTGAAATATTAAGTCTAAGCATAGTGGCTGGAAAAACACATCATCTTGAAGCACATTTTAATAATTACCAAGAGCACTGCTTATTAAGCCCTTATTACTTGCCAGGCACTGTGCTGAGTGCTTTTGTTATACTAGAAAGTAGTGTTTCTCTAAAAGGTGTCACTCAGTGTGGACAGGAGCCTGGAGGCCCCGCGTGGCTGGTCCCGTGGACAGTACGCCTGGAGAGACAGAGGCTGTGGGTAGTGTCATTTGCATGATTGAAGGTTGTACTAAGAGAGGGTAACTCGGTGTTGCTCCAGAGACAAGAGTTATATCCAGAGGGAGCTGTTTCGAGGGAGTCGTCCTGACTTGGTCTGGGGGAGAGAGAGAGAGAGAGAGAGAGACCTGTCCCACAGCTGGAGCCCTTCTGTGCAGGGCTGCCCGGGGAGAAACCGCTTCCTGTCGCCAGATCCAGGGATAGTGTCCATTCCTCCATCAGGACGGAGATGAGACTAGCTGACCCTAAGTTCCCTCTGACCTTTTAGGGCTTTATTATTCTTGGAGTCACTGAATTGCGTTTCGCTCCTCTGCTGTACCCATTCGGCTTATTCCATATTGAAGGCCCGTGTCACTGCCTTAAGATCCCTCACTCCACCTGTGTTTGCACCGTTGCCACCCTTGCCAGGTCCTGTCCCTGCCCAGCCGGTTCCCTGCAGTGACCTTTCCATGGTTCCTGAGCGAGCTTTCCTCCACTCCGGTCAGTCCTCTGTGTCCTGAAGTCTAGTCTTCCTTAAATGCCACCCTCGTTACAGTATCACACGTTTTCTCTTACTGCAAACCATGTTACCACAGACTTTGCAGGTTAGAACAGCACAAGGTTCTTATTTCGTAGTTCCTAAAGGTCAGAAGTCCAAGTGTGGCCTGGCCGGATCCTCCACTCAGGGTTCCCCTGGGCTGAAATCACTGTGGGCCGGGGCCATGCTTCCCCCCTGGGGCTTGGGGGCCGCTGGCAGAACTCATACCTTTGCATCTCTGCATCTGAGGTCCCCGGACCACTCTGCTCCTACCGGCCACCTGGGCTTCTTTGCCATGTGGTCCTCGAGTAGCTCACACGGGGAGGCTTGCTTTTTTCTGGGCCAGCCAGGGTGTGCCTGCTTGCGACCGTTTGAAAATCTAACAACTTGTTTTTAATTATAGAGAGCTTCTCCCTGGAGGAGGCAGGCAGACCAGAGACCGCATCTGGTCATTCCTTGTCAACGACGGCATCTGGGAGGACGTGGCCCTGACCACTCTTAGGTCCAGCCTGATGGTTCCGAAAAGAGTCATGGGTAGAGCTGCAGCTGTGCTGGGTGTCAGGGCTGCCTTTGTCACCATGCACCTCCCTAGGTGGCCGCTGAGTCTCTGCATGGCGGTGATTGCGACTGGGCTGGACCTCCGCCCGCGAGCGGGGGGCAGGTGGGAGTGCGTGCTTCGGCGTAGGGGTATCCCTCTTCCTTGGACCTCCAGAGTCACCCCTGGGCCTGCAGGACAGCACTTCTGGGCCTCTGTTGGATGGGTCACACTTCATTGGCAACATTGATTTTATGTTTATTTGTGAAGGGACAATATGAGATTACCAAATAAAATATAATTTCAAGTGCTGTGAATGAAAGAATATATTACATTCACTGTTAATGAGATCCTGGTGTTGCAAAATGATTCCATGTAATGAATCCCAGGAAATCAATGAACAGTTTAATTACCGTTGTGGCAGTGCTGTGTGAGAGTATTGCTTTCGTCAGTTTTACAATTTATCAATTTTCTTTTCCTTTCTCTTTCTTTAATTGCTTTGATGAAGTAAGTATAAATACATTCTTTGTTAGCTTTTGATCTTTTTTTAAGAAATGTGTTACAAAATTCAGATTTCTTCCTCTGTAGTAATAATGGCCCCTGTATTATAAAAAAAATATACATTTTTTTATGTGTATTACCATTTACAATTTGTATATTTTTAAATGAGGCAATATTTCCATTTTGTAAATTTAATCATTGCTAAGTCTTACTAAAACATTGTCCTTTTCTCTCTGTCATTTTTTTGTAAACTGCTTTCTGTCTCTTCTCAACTTACCACTTGACCATCAGTCAAAAATCTGATGTGCTTTCTGTGTTTATTGTCCATTACCCAGTCATGCTCTGGGGGCAAATAAAAAGAAAAACACTGCTTCTGTGTGTCTACATACCCTTTTCAATTTTAAACAAAGTGAATTTTCTTTTTACAGTATTTTTAGCTTGACAGTTCAGTGACTGTGTTGCTTTCTTTTCCACTATGGTGGTAATTGATTTTTAAAACTTATTTATAAATCATAATACAAAATATTGACCTGGATATTTAGAGACATCTAAAGTTGTTTTTTATTTTGGTGACTCTAGATTTTACTAATTATATATTGAGAAAGTTATCATGGATTTTCTACACTCTTTTAACTACCGTAGATGTTTATAAGTAGTCTACTTTTTAAAAAAATAAATTTATTTATTTATTTATTTACTTTTGGCTGCGTTGGGTCTTCGTTGCTGCGTGCAGGCTTTCTCTAGTTGTGGCGAGCGGGGGCTACTCTTCGTTGCGGTGCGCGGACTTCTCACTGCGGTGGCTTCTCTTGTTGTGGAGCACAGGCTCTAGGCACATGGGCTCAGTAGTTGTGGCTCACGGGCTCTAGAGCACAGTCTCAGTAGCTGTGGCACACGGGCTTAGCCGCTCCGTGGCATGTGGGATCTTCCCAGACCAGGGCTCGAACCCGTGTCCCCTGCATTGGCAGGCGGATCCTTAACCACTGAGCCACCAGGGAAGCCCAGTAGTCTACTTTTGGTCTGAGATTCAAGGTCTCAAAATTGAGTCAAGAATTATTTCAACTGATTTACTCTATGGAGAGAAGCAATTTACTGAGTTCCACTTTGAGAGGGCGAACCCTGCTGTCTGTTTTCCTTCGAATTCCCGCATTGACCCCATGGACCCTTTGTTCTTCGGGTACCGCTGGGAAGGAGCCTGGGTGTTGAGGACTTCTCCCAGTCCTGGCTTGTCGCCACACACGGGGCGACACATGAGGAGCCACTGAACCCATGTGCAGGGCTGCTGAGTTGTGCAAAACAAGATGACTGATCCTAGAACATGGCCTGTTGTGAGGCTTAGCGGTTGATGTTGTGATGTCTGGAAAGAGGGACAAGCCTCCCCAAAGGAGGGTGCTGCTTGAGTTTTGCGCATCTCTTGCTAGGTAGGTATGGCTAGGGCTCCTGCCTCCTCGGGCTTATATTCCAGGGAGGAGCTGAAGTGTGACAAGTACCGGGAAGGAAATTGAAGGGTGATATACCTGGGGAGGGCCTCCCGCACGTGAGACGGTCAGGTCAGGGACGTTCTCCCTAAGACGTGATATTTAAGACAAGATCTGAAGGACGAGAAGGATCCAGTCATGGGAAGAGGCAAGGGGAGCAAAAAGTACAAGGACCTTGAGGCAAAAAAGAGCCTGACCTGCTCAGAACAATGCCTGATGTCCAGCACGGTACTGGTCATGGGTTAGGTGTGCAGTAAATGTTTGTTGAATGAATAAGTGAATGACTGGATCTGAAATACCTATCTTATTTTTCACTCTTGAGTGTAATGGAGTTGAAGGAAAAATTGGCATTTTTCTATAGTGAACACATATAGTTTTTATAATCAGAAAAATGTTTTGTAAAACTATTTTTTAATGAAAGATCAGCCTACAGGTCGTGTTGCTGTAGTGGATTGTTTCATATGGAGGGTGCTTGCTTGGCCGTTACCGTCTGGCCCTGTGTGGTGACAAGCTCTGCTCTGTTTCTGTGTTGCAGCCCTCGTGGTCAGCACCACCTCAGCCGGATTTGCCTTGGCCCCAGCACCTTTTGACTGGCCCTGCTTCCTGCTGACTTTTGTCGGAACTGGCCTGGCTTCCTGCGCTGCCAACTCCATCAATCAGGTCAGTGTGTCACCTTTCAGCTGGATCACGATTTTGTTACTTCTTAGGTGATGATATTGTCACATTAAAAAAAAAAAAAAACCTTCCAAAATTGCACCTATAGCTGGGAAGGTCCTGTGAACCTGTGTCCTACAAGGTCTGGGGCACAGAATCAATTTGTCTTTTCTTTTGAGGTGAAAGGTTTTCAAATATTTCAGGGGAGAGAGCGTTAGAGTATCTTCCTCAAATGACTAGGATTTGGGGTTAGGAAGTGTTTTAGGGCCGTCAGACTTTCTCCTCTTACTCACTTCAGGTACATTCCCCTGAGCTTACATTATTATGTGCTGTTCTTTCTTTGGTTTGACTTGTTTGCGTTTTAAACCACCACTATGCAAAACAGTGTATTTTAAACAAGCATATCCAGCTTAAAAAAATAAAATAAAATAAAATAAAATTTCAGTATTCAGTAAACTTGGTATGTGGAATCAGAATATATCAAAAAATTAATTAGCACATTATTTTTAATGCATCTTCCCCTCCCTATTATGTATTATTTTAAACATCAAAGTGATTCTCTAAAATAGTTTTTTTGCCCCTGCCTGGTCATTGTGGGGTGCCCCAGCCTTGTGGCTTTCTCATAAGATACTGTGGTGGAAAAGTCTTGGCTAAAACGTAAAGAAAGTCATTTTCATCACCAGAACACCCAAGAGGAGTTGGCACGGTTTTAAAACTGGAATTCAAGTTACCAGCAGGAAAACAGCTTGGCTGAGTGGATGCGTGAGTTGGTAGTCTGTAAAACATGAGCGTTTTCATTCGGTAATGCCTAAAATCATTGTGTTTTTTACAATGTGTTATCAGCTTTTTGGAGAAGGATCAATCTATTTCAAATAAAGTTAATTTTCTGTTACAGTTTTAAACATCAAAACAGTCTTACAGTGAGGTTCAAACAGCCCTGCTCCTCTGTCCCTCCTGTAAACCATGATTCCATCTCTTCCAAGTGGCTCCTACCCTTTGCTGCCCTCCCATATTCCCTGGCTAAGAGAATGATCATGGTTTCACAATGAACATGTTTTTAATGAAAATTGGAATAAAAAGCAGTACAAGGAAAATGGATTTATGTGGCTATTTTGGGGTCTAGGTTTCAAAATATTTTTTAAATTATTACTTTTATGTAATTATAAATCTGGGTCATAAGATTAAGCCAGGAAAACATTCTAGTTTTCAGGCTCCTTTTAAAAATTGAAGAACTGCACTTATCCTTGGGATATTAACTGCTGTCTTCTGTTTCAATTACACGAATTTTAAATAGAGGCTCCAGACAAAAGTGTGGAGACTCAGAAAACAACAAGAAACTAATAAGCATCAAATGGTTCAGAAATCCCCAAATATCATAAAAGATAATACAGAATGGCCTTGAGTTGGAGCTGCCTGCCTCCCGCTCCCACCACCACCAGAAAGAAAAAGGTGGTTCAAGAATTCATCACGGGGAAAAACCCTTCAGTTGTAGCAAAGAAATATCTGGAGGAAATAAATGATTTACATTTAGGCAGAAATTTGTGGAAGCTGAACATAAACCAAGGTTTTAGAAATTTTAGAAGTTTAAATGAGCTTAGATGGCTGTGTTAGTTTGCAGTCTGTAGGAAGTACGTTTGCTGCAGGGGGTGAGTTGGGTTCTGTCGGTTTTAAACTGGTGGGGTTCTTTCTGTGCTGACAAGTGGCAGTGCCTGTCGCTTCCGTTCGTTGCCTCCGTAGGCTGGTTTCCTCGCCTGGTCCACCTCTCACGCACACAGCCGTCCTGCTCTTCTTCTGGAACGCTCGCACACCCCCTGCAGCAGCGTTGGGCGTGGCGTCCGCCCTTCGTCAGTGCTGTTGGACGCATGAATAACTTCCTCATCTTACTGTATTCATCACATTGCTTCCTCCCACTTGCCTTGGACTGTGATTTCACTGGGAAGCCTTGTAATACTTAAAAAATCTCAATGATTTCCACCGCTGTCGAATTTCATGGTTATTATGGTATCAATTAGCTTCTTAAATTACAGTATTTTCTAAATAACGTTGGAAATATTTTAGTTCTAGTGTTGTTAAGCAGTCTCATAAAATTAAAATAGGGGAACGTGAGGCGGTTTTCATTAGCGCTTTTCTTTAGTGTAAGCAGAACGAAGAGCACGAGGCCACAAGAATTTGCCTGAGTTTTTGAACAGCAGATAAAGAAAGAAATAGTCCTTGGCAAAAAGGAAGCGCTTCCTGCTTTTTTTTATCCGCGCCCCGCAGCATGTAGGATCTTAGTTCCCCGACCAGGCATCGAACCTATGCCCCCTGCATTGGAAGCACAGAGTCTTAACCACTGGGCCGCCAAGGAAGGAAGTCCCTTCCTGCCTTTTTAAGGGAGCTGGTGTTCAACTGAAAGAATGCAGATGTGTGGTTGGTGTGCACGAACGTTCTCCAGCTTCTGATAGAGTTCTATAGGGAGAAAATGTCCTTCCGTCACGTTTATAAAAGGATTCAAATAACAGTTCACATTTTTTTAATATTTCTCTTAGCTGTTATTCATTTAGTTCTGAGTATTTCTTCTTCGTACCCTGCTTCTGTGATCTCTCTGTGTGAAAGTAGGAAAAATAAAGCATTGGAAAACAGTTCTTACATTCCTTTTAAGGCGGGAAAATGAGGTTTAGCTTCTGATTTATGAAGTCCTGACTAATGCATAAAGAGAATCATGTATATGTAAGAAACCACTAACATGACAATATAAAAAGGAATTACACCCATGTTTTGTAAACCATATGCATGCTTCATTTAAAGCCATAGGGCGGCTTGAAAGCGGGAATGCCTTCCAAGGATGAACGCAATCCATAAAGTTCAGCGACTGGAAGATAAAATGTTACAGGTGGCTTTGACTGATCACATCTTGTGAAACGGGAGACCAAAAGGAAGAAGCTGGATAAATTCAAGTAGAATGAGTTAACAAGTTGAAAGATAAGAATTATCAGAAAATTATCATCACAACTCTTGGCTATTTGACATAACAGATATTGTTGTCATAAGCTGTATTGGGGATTATTTTACTTACGTTACACATACATGAATTTTTTTAGTCAAGGTCAAGAGTGTATGTCAGTAAGTGCATTTCTACAGGATGAATTTTAACAGTGATTCCATTTTATGGACGTGCCACAACTTTCTCAGCCAGTCCTCTATGGTTGCGACTTTTTGCTTCTACAAGTAATGCCACACGCACCTCTGTTTTGAAAGGACAAAATACTGGAAGCGAAATTGCTGAGAGAAAGGCTACCAGCCAAAGCATATATGAAAATGATTTAATGCTGGAATGTATGATCTTAGCAGAATAATTAATTTCTAATATTCATACAGTGCTTTAGAGTTTACAGAGCGTATTTACATAAATTATTATTTAAGCCGTACAACCCTGTGGGGTAGGTGGCATTATTTCCATTTCTATTTGTAAAACGTTTTGTTTTGCCATTGAATTATTCTTTTTAAAAGCAACATTTAAAAATTATGATGAAAATAAAGTGCTTATTGCACATCAGTGAGAAACTATAAGTAAGTAAAAATAACAGTAACATTTTTAATTTTATGTCCCCTTGTGCCAGGCACTGTTTTGTGTGTGAGAGCCACAGCAGAGAAAAAGCAGAAATCCCTGCCCTCGTATCTTGTATCCAAGCACCCAAATAGATCCACCGCTTACCATTGTGATTTATGTTATTACTGTACGGACTTTTTTCACGCACATACCTTCATATTAATTTCTCACAGAAATGATATATATATAATATGTATATTTTCTATATATTTTTTCTTTTAAGTAGTATGTTATGAATGTCTTTCCATGTCGATATTTGCTATATAGCATGATTTTAAGAGTCGTATATAGATATACCATGATTTGTTTAATCGGTTTCTCCTTATTTGACATTTTAGGGGTTTCCAATTTTTGCCCAAATAAATAATGCTGAGCCGAAATTCTTGTAGCTGAATCTTTGAACATGTCCACAACTATTTCTTTAGGTAGATTCCTGAAATTGTGCCACTGTATTAAAAGGTATATAGTTTTCGAAATAAAAAGTTAAAATTAAAAAAGATATGTATTTTAAGTACAGCTTAGTTTCTTCCCTGAAGGTCTTTTTTTGTTTGTTTGTTCCAAATCAGCTTATGCTTCCACTTGGCAGCGTGTGAGAGCTCATCACCAACGCTGCACATTAGAAAATCTATGCTGGCTTTATAGGTGACCTTAGACGTGTCCTTTTAATTTCATTTATTTATTTATTTATTTATTTGGCTGTGTTGGGTCTTCGTTTCTGTGCGAGGGCTTTCTCTAGTTGTGGCGAGCGGGGGCCACTCTTCATCGCGGTGCGCGGGCCTCTCGCTATCGTGGCCTCTCTTGTTGTGGAGCACAGGCTCCAGACGCGCAGGCTCAGTAGTTGTGGCTCACAGGCCCAGTTGCTCCACGGCATGTGGGATCTTCCCAGACCAGGGCTCAAACCCGTGTCCCCTGCGTTAGCAGGCAGACTCTCAACCACTGAGCCACCAGGGAAGCCCCAGACGTGTCCTTTTAATTCAAAGTGGTTTGATTCCTCAGGAGGTAGAGTGGTTTTTTATTTGCGGAGACTGTTTAAATGCTTATTTGCCATTTCTGTTTGCCCATTTTGCTGTCCGATGCTTGCCTTTGCTTAAGAAGTCTCGAAGTACGTAGATTGGATTAACTTTTTCTCATGTAAGGTCGGAATATTTTCTGCAGTTTTGGGGGTTTTTTTTGAAGTGCAGATGTTTCATATGTTTATGCAGTCAGATCTTTTAATTTTTAATACAGGGTTTCTTAGTCTTGGCACTCTTGACTGTTTGGGCTGGAAAACTTTGTCCTGTGCATCCTGGGGTGTTTCCCATGGTCCCTGGTCTTTGCCCACTGGATGCTGTTAGCACCAACCCCCTAGTTGTGACACCTGAAAATGTCTTCAGACGTTGCCCAATGTTGCTTGGGGACTACAGTCCCTTGGTTGAGAACCACGGCTTTGATGATTTCTACTTTTGGTTTCACTCTAGATCCTGGCTATAGCTCCTGCCTCGGGCAGTCTCTGGCTCACCTTTCTTCTTACGTAACTGCCCACTGATGGCTGCGGTGACCACGTGGCCTGGTTTATGCTGGTGTTCCTCGTGTAATTATTAAAAACGCCCCTTTTAACTCAGTTTAGACAAGAAATCCTATGTCTCTCTCTTCATAGCCCACCTACGCCTTCCATCTTTCACTATAAATGTGGTGTGGTGAAAGCAGCTTTGTATCAAATGATTTGGGCTTGGGTTCTGGCTTTTCTACTCCCAAGTGCACTGATTGGACCCAGGTCACCTGGCTTGCCTCACCGTCACCCTCTCTGTAGTTACGTGTTGAATCTACTGTCAGGCTAATTGTGGTGCTGTGTGCGCCTGCAAATAAGACCAAGAATGTTTTCCTCCGTTATTACTCTTCTGTCGGTAGATTGTTCAAGAAGTTTGGTGACTTGTTTTGTGTTGGATCTCTTTAGTTTTTATAATATCCCTGGCATACTGAATACTGCAGTTGCCGTTTACTCTCAGGGTAACTGGCTCTATTGATGGGCAGCCTGATGATTCAAAATGTCTTCCTCCTATTGAGCCAAAGTCGGTCTCCTTATCCCTCCAAACTACGGGTCATTGTTCTCCTGTCTGTGACAGTTCAGTGTCCCTTCTTCCTTGTGACCGTGCTCCCAGTCTGTCACTTCCTAACTGTGGTTAATAGGCTCTTGTGGTGTTGCAGTAAAATTATTCATCTGTAGCTCATCCCTAGGCAACGCTTTACTCCTTGAGACCTGTGATTATGATTTACTGATCTTGTCTAACCATCACCTCTTCCCACAGCATATAGCTGGCCAGGAGGGTGAAATTCCAAAGGAAGTCATATTGGGAAAAAAAGGAATATTTATGGGGGAAGCGAGGGAAAGTAGCAAGAAATCCATAATAACAGTAGTCGCAGCTGACACTTACTTCGCACTTAACCAGATGCCAAGTAAGGTTGTAAGCATTTTACAAGTATTAGCTTGTTTGTTTAAATCTAGGTTCATGGGATTTCAAAAAATGGCTCTTTTGAAAGATGAAATAAATGATGAATGAATTCATACCCTAGACTTAGCTCGAAGAAGAACTATTGATGTTCTCAGAGACTTTATTTTGGAGAAGATTACGAGAAAGGCACAAAACGTAAGTAGAGTTTCAGATCTGAGAGGCAGGTTATAATTAGAGAGGTAAAGGAGATAAGGTCATGTTATCTTTGGGATCTAGTGTATCAGAATGTTGAAGAATTTTTATGAAAGGAAATTAAAGAGATCAAGAGGTGTGAATAAAATAGGGTCAAGAAGAGACCTGTTTTTTGTTTGATACTGACGATACTTGAGAGACTTTTCATGGCTGAAGTAAGGTAAAAAGGAAGAGCTTTGGATGAAGAGCTCTGAATTATAGGGTGGGTAGGGCAAAAGAAAATTCACAGCCTCTTAAACTCTGAGAGGAGAGACAGATAAAGATTTTCCTGTTTTCCCAGTGAATATGAGATTAATATCTAAAGCATCTTTCTCTGATGTTTTTTTTGTTTTGGCTCTGCAGTCTGCCTTGAGCAATAGGAGTTGACTTTCATCTTCCATGTTGAACAGAAGTGGTTAGGAAACTCGGTGTTGTATTCTGGGAGAGGAAGGCTGATGTCAGCGAACACTGGCAATGTGATGTATAGAACATATCGTGTGTGTAAGAAAAATCAATATGAGAAACGTATTTTTCTTCTGAACGTTGTGATTCGTTTGACTTTGATGTTTTAACTGGTGGGCAACTTGCGTTCACTCCGAGGCTTCTGAAGTCCGCAACTTGTGGCTTATTCAGATGACTCAGATTAGCTACTGCGCTAGATCAGTTTTGCAGAGTCTTTGAATAGCATGTGGGAAAAAGTCTCCAACTAAATATGTTTTTTATATAAGGCAAATGATGAGCATTACTGAGCAACGTCAGAAAGAAAATGCGTTTTCAATGCAGAGTCTCTTTTCCTGCATTGATACAACCCCAAATAGTTCCTAAATTACATTTGATTCTCTACTCCAGCATGATCCATCTAAGTAGAGTGAGTTTGGCATGGGAATTCATAACCGCATAATTCTAGGTGAAGTTTGGCCAGCAGATGTAGAGATGACGATAATTTGAACATATATTCGTAGACAGTATTTTATAATTTACATGCCACCTTAACTGGCCATTATTTTATTTGCTTCTTACAAGAACTCTGAAGTGGCATCATCCCAGTGCTGTAGAAGAAAAAACTTGATCACACATCTGAACCTGGTCAAATTGAGAGCAGAATCTGTGGGCCGTGGGCCCCCAGTTCAGTGCTTCTTCCCCTCACTTGAAATGTGTTAGTCCGGGCACCACTCGGAATAGGGGGCTGTTCCCACTGAATGAGTCACCTTCCCCCAGGTGACCGGCATCCTTGCTGCGGAGCCCTGGAGGTGAAGGAACCGTCGTGGGCCGGCAATGTCTCTGTCTCTAGTGAGACAGGGAGGATTTGAAGGACTTAACGCCCTGTAGAAGCCAAGTGCTCCATTAATGTTAGCTGTTATTATTGTTACTGATATAAAAGTGTGGTCTGTTTCTGGCCCACTTTCAGAATCTGGTTACCGTCCGGTTATCTCCAGTTAGGGTCATAATATAGAGAATGGGATATTTTCCTCAGTGTACTGAGAGCCTTGGGTTAGCCTTGCAAACTGTAATATATGCGTGTGCGTGAATATGCGTATATATTTATTTCAAGCGTGTAATACCTGCACGTGGTACTGGAATATGTGGTGACTTGGGCTCAGCAGGCATTATTCGTCCTCTGCCACTTCATAGCCATGTGGAGTTGTGTAGTCAGTGCTGGTAAATCTAAGAAATGCTGGTGAAAAAGGTTGATAAATCACAAAAGCAGATATTTAATTGAGACATAATGGAAATAATGGAAGTGATACTAATGTAGGTTTCTGGAGTTGTGGTTCTTGGCTTGTGTCTCTAGGTAGCGGGTTGTGATTCACTGTGATGTGGGAGGTTTAGAAACTTGCTTCCTGCCTGGATGGCTCCCTGTCTTCTCAGCCCAGCAGGAGTTAGGCTGAGTTTTTCCCAAATTATCTTTCTTTTCTTTTCTTTTTTTTTTTTTTCCCAAGTCTTCAGTTATGTTTTGCCTTTCCTGATAGCTTGTTCATCTGAATCCCTTCAGCTTGTTTGTTCTCTGCTCTGAACCAGCCTCCCTGCCCCGCTGTTTTCTAGGTTAAGTTGACTCTTGGTTGACTGATGACACTGATGTCAAACTTGACCCTGTGGACCGACCCTGGGAAGCCATCTCATACTCACTCTCTTTGCCTTAGTCGCTGTTTTTAGGGTTTAACACATGAAAAATTTCAATGTTTTAGTATTTTTACTTTAAAATCGGAGTCATTTGATGACTCTGAATTCCATACTGAACTTCCAGACACTTGAAAGGAATAGGAATAGGAATCAGGGTGTCGGCGATGGACAGTGGAACAGATCTGTTAGACCTATGCTCTTGAATCCAGACCGACTTTTGAGGATCCTTTGTTTGTTGCTATTTCTAACCAGTGAAGGAGCTCCATGCTGCTTTAGGCAAGGCATTAGACCTTTAACATGTGTACGTAAGTGATTAAGTAAATCCTAAACTTGACATTTTCACGGCCACCCAGTCCTGTCGTATCGATTTTCCAAGAAGTTTTAGAAAATATTGTTTGGCAAGAAGGGGAAATTACTTACCTGTGTGATTAATCTTAAGGAAAATTTCACTCTGGCATTTCCTTCAGATCCTATGCCAGATTTCTCTTGGAAGCAATGATCACAGGGGGAACAAAGAAATTCTAAAGGATTTGAATGATGGAATGTAAAGATAGGATGAAACAAAAGAGAAAATTTGGTAGTTAATAAGATTTATGTATACTTGTAATAGAGAGTATCCTTATACCTGAAAATCTACTGTGTAACCTTACAATACTAAGAAAATATGCAGTTTTAGCTTTTATTCCAACGGAGATTTCTTTAATCCTAGAAGATATTTACCTGCTAGCTTATAAAAAAGAAAACTACGGCTGAAATAAAAGTCTAGTGTATTATCCTAACATTTTCATTAATATATCTGAGTAAAATTACGTTATTCTGATACCGCTTTTAGCAAAAATATGGTTGATGATCTAGAAAATTGCTACTGTTCATATTGCTGTTATTAGGTGAACTAATACGAAGGATTAAACGGTGCTGTGTATAATTTCCTTAAACAGCTTGCTGAAGATACGAGACTAAAGATCTCTCTCCTAAAGTTAATGCTGTCAACTCCTAATTTAAAATAATGGGGATTAAACAAGACGTGGGATGTTAAGAATTTTAAAATATCTTAAGACCAGATTCTCAGTTCTTATCAGAATATTCAGGGATTTTGTAAATTAGGGTATTAGTAAAGGACACTTTTGACTGAGCCTGGATTCCCTCCTTGATTTCCACTTGCTCTTGAGTAAATGACAGAATGGCAAAATAGCTTATTTAAATAAGCATGCGGTTAACCTGGAACAATTAGACAGTCCCCTGATTCAAAGTCTAACATGTTTTCGCATAAGAAGATAAATCGTTCTTAAGTTTTTCAGCAGAGAGATATTTAGCCATCCCAAATACCTCTGGCTTAAGTAAAGTCAGGTCGCATTAAAAAATGACGCTTTCCATAAGTACTTGGTGAACAATCAGGCTTCAGGACTTTGCTTTAATGCCTTTGAAAGTCAGGAAAATGTGACTGAGCTGGTTTTCACTCGCGCAGAATTTTGTTTGTTCTGCTGAGTTCAAGTCAAAATCGCCGAGGCTGGGGGGTGGGGGTGGGGGGGAGGCTGTCGGAGTCTCCCCGGTGTCCCCCGCCTGTTGGAGAGAGGCTCCGATTTGCCCGTGACCAAAAAGCAGGGTGCTGTTAGGTAGTAGGAAATGCTAGTACCCGGTGGTCGTCTCTTCCTGAAAGTCATTTTCGGGAAGGACCCTCGCACGTTCATCAGCTCCTTTTGCCAGTGATCAAAAGGTCAGTCCCTGCTCTGAAGTAGCTGCTAGTCTGGTAGGGAAGACAGTTGTGTAAATAAGTACAGTGGAATAATAAAGCGCACTAGTATAGGGGAAGAATACAGGCAGTGCCGTAGGTGTACAGGGAAGGGGCTGGGAGTGGTCATTGCCCCGTCTGGAGGGCAGGAGAGCTTCCCCAAGAAGGGACCAGAGCCTCCCAAGGTCAGGTGGGCGTTTACCAGCTAGATGCGTGTGACAGGGGAACTTTCCAGGCAGAGAGAAGGTCATGAGTGAAGACCCGGAGACTGAGGCCCTGGGTGGGGCTGTGCTGTGAGATTCGGCCGAAGAACCCAGCGGGGGTGGGGCATCGCGGCCAGCCTGCCGTGCTCAAGCATCCGGACTACCCTGTAGGTGCTGGGCAGCCATGGTGGGTGGTCATAAAGCCATCACACCTGTAAGGCTCTCGAGCGCTTTAAGGGTGGAGAAGGCGCTGACTTTGACCCACGGACGCTGCGTGGTCCGTTTCCTCTCCAGCCCCACCTCCTTCCACATCCCCGTCTTAGATCGTGGCGTCTGCCGGCATCACAGCTGTAGTGTCATTCATTCAGCAGACGCTTCCTACAGGCCTGTGTCGTGCCAGGCACTGTGCTCGGTGCTGGCAGCAGGAAGGTTGCTCCTCTGTTGGAGTTTAAGTGGAAAAGCAAAAGGTGGGCGATAAATATTTTAACAAGAAAACACCAGGCAGGGACGAGGACATGATGAACATAGAAGCAGGCAGTGCAGCAGCGTCAGGTCCCCACCTGCATCACCTGGGCAGCGTGCCTCTATGGTGCTTTTCACGATTGTAAGGATGCATTTGGGTGATTGATTGATTGTAAGCTCAGCGCGGGCAGTGACCTTGTCTGTTTCTCTGGCGCAAGGGAGCTGCTCAGCGAGGCCGGGAAGGCTGAGGGTCGAGCCCAGGCTCGCTGGCCAGGCTGCTGGTGGAGGTTCGGTATCTGCCACCCATGAGCCCTGTGACTCAGGCGGTTGACCTAACCTGTCTCAGCAGAGGAGGTCGTTGAGAAAGTAAATGACGCAGTTAGTTCTTAGAGAAGGGCCTGGTACTTAGAAGGCAGGCAGGCAATGTTAATTATTATGACTTCTTATTAACAGGAATTTATTGAATGAGGAAAGGCGATGGGGAGATTTTCTTTCTATAAAAATTGATTCAGCTCTTCTGTGACGCCAGGCTTGAGGACAGACCGGTTCAGGTAACAATTAGAGCTCATGAGAGCTTGAAGGGGCGTCGCTAGGAGAGATGCCAAGTTAGAGGACTTGATCGTTCATTTGATGTCCTAGTGTGGAAGAGAAAGGTGTGTACACACCTGGTAGATTTCTGACATGGGGGAGTGGGTGGACAGAGTGCCATCCACCCACCGTGCCCGGGTGGGGAACACAGAAGGAGGAGCAGGTCTGGGCAAAGAAATAATAATGCAGTCTGGATTTGGTGGCTGTTGGGGGTGGGGGGTGAGGGCGGGTAATGTTTGCCGCGCTTCTGGCGTCTCCAGGTGGAGATGGGTAGGGCCAGCATCCGAGCAGGAGACAGAGAGGACGAGAATGTGGAGAGCTGGTACCAGAAAACTGGCGGTGGGCATCCAGGTGAGAGTGAATGGGGGCTGGGGGCAGAGAGCAGCCTGGACTTGAGGACAGTAGAGAGGCTGCACCCTGTGGGCTGGGACTGGTGTGTACGTTTTGGGTGTTTTCTGCGATGGGAAAATAGAGAGCTTGGACAAACAGGGGGAAGTTATGTCGGAGGCGTGTGGATGGATCGACTGAGAATAAAACCCCAAGTCCCCCCTCTGGGTGCTGCTCTCCTCCTCTGGCAGCCTTGCTCATCCAGCTCCAGCCACGCGGCTTCCTTGCCCTCACCCCAGCCCGTCAGTAATGCTCCTGGCCAGAGTCCGGGGGTCCTCGTGCCCACTGCCTCCTCACAGGTGTCCACGTGGCTTCACTCCAACTTCCGCTCAGGTGTCTCCCGCCCTGAGCCAAGGGCAGGCCCACACTCTGCACTCCTGTCCCTCTCCTCTGACGTGTTTTTTGGTTCGTTGTCTGCTTCCCTCACTAGAATGTCGGCACCATGAGAAAAGAGCCTTGGTTTTATCTATTGCTCTTCCCCCAGGGCCTAGAAAACAGTCCGACACATAGTAGGAGCTCAGCGTGTGAAGGAGTCAGTGATGAATGTTGCTTACCGTTTGGTGGGAGAAATGGGTGTCAGTCAAAAAATGACACAGATAAATGTAAAATCACAACTGTGGTGAGTGGTTAAGGCGTTCAGGGCACACAGAGGGGACGCCTAACCTGTCCGTGAGGAGGACAGTCAGTGGGTTGATGCCGGAGAAGCAAACTGGAAACCTGCGCTTGGCCTCGTCGCTCACCCCGGTCTTCCTGTGGATTGCGTCTTGGGGTGAGGAGGGACTTACCTGGGGGCACATCCAGCTGTGCACCCCCCAGCCCCTTAGGCTGCCTAGTTCCTGGGACTATAATTGTGTTTGTAGGAAACAGTCTTGCTGGAAAGTGATTATAGACAAGCCTCAGAAGTGAGAATTTTTTTTTTAAAAAACCTTTACCGTGATCACAGGGAATTCATCTCAGTTACCCACAGTGATTTTTTCCACTTTCAGAGACAAATGCTTTGGAGTCTCTTCCTTCCGTGTTTTACTTGCCACTTGAGGGCTGTGTGGTGGCCTTGATGAACTCGAGGGTGAGTGCCCTGACGAGGGGGCAGCTGCTGTGCTCAGCCCAGATCAATGCAGAACCCGTGCAGCTGGAACCTCCGGTTTTTCAATACAAGCTAGACACTGGGGTTTTCCTGTGAAATTTCCTGAGTTTTCAGTGTGAAATGTTGGCTCAATTTTTTGAAACCCTGTGTATTCCAAACAAAACCTGTCAGTGGATTGAATTTTCCTTGAGGACTCCACCCCCAAGTCTAGCCTTTGAAATAGGACACACAATTTATATATTATCATTTACCAAAGTTTTTTTAAGAAGAAGAAGAAAGGATAGAAAAATCTTCCTTCTGAAACAGAATTCTTCACAACTAAATGGTGGAATGCACTTTTCTCCCCTTATTTTCATCATGCCAAGAAAAGTGAAGCACAAAATATCTCAGTAAGTTAGATAGAATCAAGCCGGTGAATCTCAGGTTGGAGATTAAGCGGCTGCCTTTCTTGGACACGTGTGTCTTCGCAAGCTGTACCACAGAAGAGCTCATTATTTCCAAATTTAAAAAAGGGGGTATGGTACTGTTGTAGCATCCAAAAGGTAAAGTCAAGGAGGGTCAACTGAAAATTGCTTCAAGAAACACCTGGAAATTTCAAATGTGTTTACAATTATTCTTCCACTCATGGCGATGGCGTTACATTTCAGAAAGTGACATTAATTGTAATGGAGTAACACAGCTCTCTGTGAAATTTAAGTCCGTTGAGTATCAGCACCTTCAAAGACAATAAAAATTCCAGCCTGCATTTATCTATCCCCCTGTGAGGAATTACTACAATGGATATTGTATCATTCCATGTGAAATTCTTTGCCTTAATCATCTCTCATTTATTTGCAGTTGTCTGAGGTCAGTTTTCCACTTTGCAGTTGTCAAACAGCTGTCAAATTAAAAGACCAGATCCTGTGTTAATTTACATTTCATGCCATTCCATAGTAGTACATTTCTTGGCTTAAGTATTTTAAATAGTTATCCACATGTCTTAATCATCCTTTCCCTCATTAGCCCATTTTCTCCCCCACAAATGTCCACATACAAATTAAGTATGATACTCTAAATATCTCTATTATTTTCTAAGCATAGCTTTAAACGATTTTCGTGAACTTTTAACAAAATCACTTGAATTAATTCATCCACCGTTGCTTTTGCAAGAAGAGAAAGTCAAATCAATGTAAACATGTCATTCTCACTTCCACTGTCATGCTTGTTTGCATCCTTACTTTTATCATTTCTGTCAAATTGAAGCCTAAATAGTAACTGGATGTAGAATTCTTAATTTGCTTTCTAAATGTCTGCATAGGAGAGTGTAACAGTAAAAAATTCAGCGTTCATTTTTAAAGTTCATTGATCAAAGACATGTTTCTGGATATGCCACTGATGTTTTACTACAAAGTGTCTCAAGCTGCCAGCAAGTGACATTAACACTGTAATCCTCTGTAAAGAGGTGTTAAAAGATAAACTGAGGCATCTTAAATTTTTCAAGAGTTTCTTCGAGCAAAAATCGATCCAGCCTGGGCAGCTCCAAACCAGAAGTGGTTAGGGGTGCTCCCGCGACAGGAGCCAAGGAAAAGGCTTTTCCTAGAGAGGAGGCTGGCGAAGCCAGGAGATGATTTGATTGGCTGTAGCTTGAGCCTTATTTGGGAACTTGGTTGGCTGTTTGTGTTTGGCTCTCCTTAGGTTTTGACTTCTTCACCTCGAGATATCTACAGGCTTAGGTTTTGTTTTGCATACGCAGGCTGCTGAGACATTGGGGACATCTCAGTCTAAAGGGCTCCTTGTTTATTGAATTTAACAGAGGTTCACTCTAGGTGTTTGAGGCATATGTCAGAGTTAAGTAATTCAATCAAAGAATTACAGTCATAAGCATATATAATTCTTAGTTATTCGATAGAAAACACTTTAAGTGGATAGTCTCAAGTATGGCCATTAGTATGTGGTAGCACAAAAACATTCCCCTATGAAGTTATATTTAACCTTTTGCACTCAGGTCATTTTAATCAATATTTGTTTAGTATGTGTTTTCCATAAACTTGTATGTTAGGGCTTAATTTAACCTTTTCTGGATTTTGATGCATTCTGCCCTGATCTCATAATTCCCTGTAGCTTTCTGTGACACCGTTTATTAGATTGCATTTTATGTTTTGCATATCTGAATGTGCACTAGCCTCTGAGCCCCTTTCTGGCTGCAAGGGCATATTTTGTTTATCTTAATTCCCGGCACCCGGCACTCATTGAATGGCTGTTGAATGAGAAAATGAGCCTGCAAGTGATAAGGTAGCTCAGTGGTCAAAGGGGCCTAAATCAGCATTGTTGCTCTGGGCCTTTGTTATTCTAACCTCATCACAGCTGTTATTTAAAAAAATCACATTTTACAAGGTAAAGAAGAGGATAATCCTGTTGTTTGTACAAATTCTCTTGGAAACTTATTAGCCATCTTTGAAAGGATTAACATTAAGATTGTAATAAAACAAGTTGAATTAAAATTCAATAATACGAAGGGAGCAGATAGAATCAAGCTTAAGTTAATGACAATGTAAAAGTTATTTATAACAGCACAGTAGGTTTTTTCATACAGTACTAAATGAGAGTGTTTATTAATTTCATCTTTGTCATTTGAAGACTTTAAAAAATTACTCTTCATTAATTGGAATTGCAAAATGTGTGGACGTAATGAGCTATGTGTTCTCTGTGCTCACAACTAATATTAGCTGTTAGTGAGAACATATTCCAGTGATGCATTTCCTCATAGAAACTTCATTACCAGAGGAAAAAATTAGATAGGGGATACAGAAGCCCAGGCTCTTCACATACCCTGCTGTCTACTCACCAGCTCTGCTTGGATTTCTGTAAGATGCCGGAAAGGTAATGTCTAAAACTGAACTTCTCATCTTTCCCCGTAAACCTGCTCTGGCGGCCCATCTCAGTTGCTGTCAGTCAATCCAGTGTGATGGTTGTTCAGACCAGAGACTTTGGAGTCATCCACGACCCCTGGTTTTCTCTTAAACCCCAGATTCAGTCCATCAGGAAATTATGCTGATTGGACACACACACACTTAGCTGTAGAGGTTATGAGGAGTGGCAGGAGGATGGTTGGACCGTCACATCACCACCACTGGTGTGTCTTGCCTGGGTTATGAATAGCCTCTCACTGGGGTTGCTGCTTCTTCAGCCTGTTCTCAACATGACATCCAGAGTGACGTTCTAAAACCTAAGTGAGATCACATCCCTCCTCTGCTCAGAACCCGCCAGGGACTCCCCAGACCCCTGTGAACATCCTGCCTCTCTCCCCCCAAGTTCAGTTTCTTCACATTGGCCAACACGTTTTCTCATCTCACTCATCTTAGGTCTTGAGAAAAGGAAACCAGTCTTATGTTCATAATGTGTTAATTACAAGTATTTATTAGTCATTGTACTTTCTTGTTGGTTAATTGCCATGATTGTTGTGTCATGTCTTTTGTCTATTTTAGTGTGAAGACATTTTCTTTTCAAATGATATCTAAGAGCTTTATGTGTGTTTAATAATTTGTTGCAAATATTTTTCCGAACTTTTCCTTGACATTGCCCTTTATTTATGTTTATTTATGTTATTTTGGAGTATAGGGAAGGAAGCCTTACATTTTTTAAATACTCAAATCTGTTGTTTTATGAGGTTTCTCCCTTGGGAAGGGTAATTAGAAAGACCTTCTACCTTCTACCTATATTTGGATTCTTTAAAAAAAAAATAGGTTATGAGGTGGTAATTTAACTTAATATGGTCCTGAATTGTTAGCTTGTCATCCCAGGATTATTTTGAACTGCCACTCTTAAAATAGCTACCATTCTGTTATATTTGGATTATTTCTGTTTCACTAATCTGTTCATTCTGTTGTTTCTAGAACCACACCCTTTTAAGAAGTTGATCTCTGTAATGTACTTTGATGTCTGAGGTTGCATGTCTCCTGCAGTGCACTTCTTCAAGACTTTTTTTGGTGCTTCTTATCAGTTTATTGTTTCAGGTGAAGTTGAGAATCTTTGTTTTGAAGTTCTTAAAAGAAAAAAACCCATTGGGTTGTCATTAGAACTACATTGTCCCTGTGAATTTACTTGTGGAAAATAGACATCTTTGCACTATTCAGTCTTCTTATCCAAAAGCATTTCCTAGCTCCTAAAGACTATTTGCTAACTCTTGAGGGCAGGAAGGTGCAAATATAACAGGAGACAGCACTAGATAGACCAGCCAATCTGCAGATGAATCCCAGCTTCAGAAAGGTTAAAATATAGGGGAGAAGAGCACATAGAAGAATCAAAGAAATACACTGATTTTTTTCCAGTTTGCTCACACTTTATATTCTTAGTAAATGTAATTTCTAAAATTTAGACCTTCTCCCTTTTTTGAATGTTCATTCCTAGGTTTTCTTAGCTCTTAGATTTTTAGTTTCTTTAAAATCAGGTCCCATTTCTCACCTATTTTTCTGTTAAATCTGCCTGTACTCAGGCAGCTTTTTCTTTTTTCCCATACAAGTATGCTGTCATGTCTTCCTTTAGTTCTTCTTTTATGGTGTTGAGAGTAAAAAGCAAATGCTTTCCAAAGTTTACTTTTATTTTTTACTAGTAGGATTTTTTCGAACATACGTTCTACTGCCTCTCGGTACTGTTGCCACTGTTTCTGTGGGAAAGTTTTGATGGTCCCACTGTTACTCCCCGTTTATTCACCACTCAACTCACAGAGGTCTCTCCAGCCACGGTATCTGCACTGGTGCAGGGTGTGCAGTATTTGCTTGAAACTACAGGCGTGGATGCTAGTCCTCCTCTCTGCCCTTGTGCTTTGCCGCAATGGGTATGGGTCTCCCTTCCTCCGAACTCTGATATTTTTGTGCTCTTCATCTGCCCCGAGGTGATATCTCCTGGTCCCACTTCCTATATTTTGTGTAAGTTTGTAATTTATGCCTTTATTGAAGCAACTGGTTCATGTATTCAACTTGTTTTCAACTATTTTGTCTTCCTCTGAGCGTCTATTGTATATACCAGTCACTAAGCAACGGAGTTCACAGGAAACTCCCCGATACCTGGGGAGTGAGGAGGCAGACAGTAATTCAATGATCACAGATTGTATTTGAAAAGTACAGGATTGCTTTCGTGAGCTCTGCAGATGAGAGGTGCCTGGTACTGTGTGAGTTTGTGAGAGGGATGGAAACGATGCCCAAGCTGAGAAGATGAGTGAGAGTTTCCCAGGGAAGTGGGGGCGGGAAGAGCGTTCTAGGCAGAGCGGATAATTCACGCACAGGCCCCGCGGCAGAAGGGAGCGTGGTTGAGGACAGCTGGGAGCGCTGTCACTGGAGGGAGGTGGGAAGGGGGCTGCTGAGTGCAGGGAGGCCGCGTGGCGGAGGGCAGAGGGCAGGCCACGGACGGTGTACGTGCCACGGCAAGGTCTTTAAGAGCATTTGGAAGCCATTGTCACGCTCTAGAATCTCTAGAGGGATCACCTGATCAGATTTGGTATTTAAGCCAGAATGGATACGGCGAGAACCGTCAAGAGGCTTTGCCATTCTCTAGGGAAAAGCTGGTGGTGGCTTAGACCAGAGTGATGCCGGAGAGGGTGAGGTCGGAGAGATATTTAAGAGAGAAAATGAACAGCACCTACAGATTGATTCACACTCGAGGAAAGAGGGAGAGAAGCTGTCAAGGATGACTCCTCGGGTGTAATTTGTGAGATTAGGTGGATGGTGACACCATTCACTCACAGAGGACCTAGGTTTGATGGAAGAATCATGAGTTCAGTTTTGGACATGTTGCGTTTGAGGTACCTTCATTATAGCCAAGAGGAAATGACAAGTGGACAGATGGATATATGGGTCTGGAAGTCAGGATAGAGGAACGTGTTGCAGATGGAAATTTGAGAGTCATCTGGGAGATGGTGGTTGTAGCTGTGGACACGAACGAGCCCAGCCCTGAGGATCTGCGCTGTTTCCTGGCACGAGGAGGGGGACGCCCTTGCCGAGGACACTGGGGAGACAGAGGGGGAGAAAAGCAGGGTACCAGGGGAACAGAGGGCATAATGAAGAGGGAGGGAGTGGTCAGCGGTGTAGAAAGCTGCTGGAGGCCATGTGGGCCGAATCCTCCACCCCTAAGTGCTTGTGTCTCCTGGTTCCTAGTGAAATGGGTTATACTTTGAATAAATACGTATTCAAATATATATATTAAATATATATTTTTCTCTGCTTGTGGCCTGCAGGGCCTCCCGGTGAGTCACTGCAAATAACCGTAATCATAATGATGCTAATAATAGCATCACTTTACGTACATCATCTGATTTTATCTTCGTAGCAACACTGTAAGCTAGGTCTTGCTTTCCCCGTGGGACAGATGAGAAAATGGTTGCTCAGAGAAGTTAAGTGAATCGCCTCCGGTTATTTGGCCAAATGGCAGAGCTGGAAGTCCTTCCAGTTTTATCTGACTCTGGAGCCCTTTCTCTCTTGACCCTGACTTACCCACTAGATTCCTAACCTTGCTTTGACCAAACATCAACACACAAGGCACCTGTTCGCAGATTCTTGCTGCCCTTTCACCAGCAGAGGATTTCTGGGTCTGACCTCCTCTGACGTTTTCTGCGTGTTGACCTTAAGCCTTGCCGTACCTCTCTCTGCTCTAGCTTCCCACTCCTCACCCCACAGTCGGAGATTTTCTAGGCGCAGGGCTGACTGCAGTCCTGGTCGGTGGCAGTGGCTGTGGGGCTGCTCTGAGGAAGAAAAATGCCCTTGACCAGCTGAGGGAAGCCCTGCCAAGTGGCAGGCGGTGCTGAGATGGCTGAGACTGGCCTCTCAGTCTTCACGAAAGCCAAGCGCTGGACAGTCCACTGGCCAGGAGACCGCTGCTTCAGTAAACTGTGTTGAATTAAGATCTTTCCTAAGTATGCGTCTGCCAGAAACCAGCTAAATCCTCCCTGAATCCTAAGAAACCGAGGTAAGGTTTCCAGCGCTTGCCTTTGGGGGAGTCACCACTACACGGGGTCTGCCTGCTTCCACAAGGGCTTGAGAGCAGAAGCCAAGCCCATTCAGCCCCCGGAGAGGATGCGCAGCGGGACGGATGTGGAGAGAAGGCTGGGAGTGAGGACGATACCGCGGTGCCTTGCGTTTCGAGGGTACCTCACAGTTTACAGAGCTGTTTCCTGAGCCAGGTCTTTGATCTTCCCCGCAGCTCCCTGACGTGCATGGAACAGGGGTCACCATGTGAGTACCGCTCTACTGCTCGGGAGACTGAGGCTCAGAGGTAAAAAATCACCCTGCCTTGGGTGCCGGAGCTCGAACTCAGAATTCTAGTTTTTCTTCCGTCACGGAACCTATTGGTTCTTCTCCCGCTCATGCAGTAAACCTTTGATCTGGGGAGGCGACGACTTCTGAACTTTTCTTTACACTGCAGGCTCACAATTCATCATAATGAATCTGGATCCCCAAATCATAAATCTCTTCTCAGCAGCCTTAAGTCAGTAATTTTCTTAAGACTATTTGAGTATAGAATGGATTCACATAGGTAATATTATCGATGCACGAGCTGTGAAAATTAAAACTTGTTGTAGAACTCAGGCTTTTTTCCTAGTGTGGATAAAGTAGCCCAGAGCATGATGGAAGCATAGGAAACTAATTTGTCTGATTAAAAAGAAAAATTTTTACAAATCATAAAATTAGGAAGGCAATTTATAATGAAAGGCATTCGATAGAGAATGTAAATGTTATTTCTGTGGTCTGTTTGGTGTTACATTTTAATGTAAATCATGTATCCCAAAGAAACTGAAATTGCGAAATAAATCCGCTCTCCTCCGAGTCAGGCAACGTGAGATGGTGTGAGCAGGGCTTTCTGTGCGGGCACAGCGTTCGCGTGCTCACGGGGGTGAGGCGGGACAGCCAGCCTGAGAACAACAGGTGCCTGCAGTGTATGTTCAGAGCCGTTTAAGTATCTTTAATCTGTCTTTTAAGTCAAACCACGTGATGTGTAGGCTTGGACCATTTTCTCTTCAGTATCAAGTGCTTTTCCCTTTTCTTCTCTTTTGGTGCCCGTGTATCAGTGGTACCGAGCTGTGAAACTAGGCTTGCTTAGTGTTACTGAAAAGCAGATACAGTATTTACAACAGTTACAGTCGATTGCCTGCGGTTGGTTTCACGTCTCTCTCTCCTGTCACTGTGACAGTGGGTCTCTAAAGAATAAATCAGGTACCTGATTCTTTGTCTTCTGCTCAGTTCAGCTGTGAATAGGTTCGTTGTTGCATCAGATATTGCAGGGTGACCACTCTGTTAGACTCGGACAGCTATGTAGCCATGGAAAGAATCGCTTCATCTCTTGAACTTGGCACAAAATTTGTGAATTGGGGGGGCACCCCTTTAGAGAGACTAGTGTTTAGCGTTTATTATACGCCATTGGCATTCCTTCGAGGATTGAGAAGTGAGGGATAGTTTTAGTGAAGTGAGCCACATCCTAAGAATATTCCGCAAGCAGTCTCCCGTGGTGGTTTTCCCTAATTTCCATGAACATAGAATTAAGAAGTTAAGACTTCCATTGGACAATCCAGAGCTGATTATTTTTTCTCATTCTGTTCAGAACGTGAGCTTGGGTGCTGCCGCCAGTCCCGCTGTCCTTTGTTGGTGGACGTTTACCCTCTCGGTCTGTGTTGCACATGTAATTTGTTAATGGGCCTCTTGATAATTAGGATGGTGTGTTCATTTCATAGCACCCGCTTGTTAGATGATTACTTGTGGGAATACGTACGGCGGTGGCTGGGGGGGAAGGCCTGTGGCGGTCTTGCCGGCAGTGGTCCGGTGCCGAGCGCCCTCTGTGCCCTGGGTGCCGCTCGGCTCCCCGGCTCCCCTCTCTCTGCTTTGGTTTCTTTATCTGTCAGAACATGGAGTCTCCTTTCCCACTCTTAGGAGGCTCCGGAGGGTTGGGTGTTTTCATTATGTGACTGTGGCCAGTGCTGGAGATTATTTGTTTAATGTTGAATCAGAACCAGTTTATAAGTTATACTTGAAACAAGTGTTCCTAATTTTAGAAATGTTCCTTTTCGTGTAGAATTATTTAAATCTCATTTTTTCTTCCTATTGCGTTATCAGTTTTCACTCTGGTTTGAAATCCAATAGGAAATGGCCAGTAAAAGCAGGTGACAAATTGATTTAGGAGATGCTGGTTGGGTTTCTTCCCCCTGAAATGTGAACAGTGAAACGCGAGCTTCATCTTTAGATGTATTTACCCAGGTTGTCACTGATGAATGCACATCAGTAAAATAACTACAGGGATGTCTTTATCCTGTCACCTCCAGTTGAGACGTTTCATGGAGGCCGTAGTTTTCAACACGCGCTGAAAATAGAAGGCGCCACTCCTACAGCTGATAGGAGGTGACAGCATGCCCTTCTTGTACCACATTGTCATCTTATTAATAAAATGTAATAAAGTCCTGAAACCGTCGAGAATGGGATTTCAGGTGCTACTGGTAATTTTCGCAGTGTTCAAGTCATTCTTTGATGAATTAGCCTTGGACCAAAGAGGTTCGTTGAAAGAAAAACATTTGGGCTATTGAAAAATAAAGTTTTATTTCCATACCAAAAACCACACTGTAAAATTTTAAACATATTCAGAGGCCGGCGTTCAGAGCCAGAAGACAAAATGCAGCTCTCTGGGGAGGTAAACAAATTGGATCACAGATTACAAATGGGATGCCTGTGAGTTTAAAGAGCTGAACCAGGGCTCCTGCTGGCGTTAGGGGTTGAGGCCTGTGTGTCCCCATCTTTACTGTACGGCCTCTGAGAAGACTTCACAGCGAATGTTCTGGGTAGTTGAAGGCATCCAGTTCACTTTCAGTCTTTAAAATACATGTCGGTACTTAAGTCGGGTAGACAGCAGCACTAATCACATTAAGCGCAGTGTCTGAACTTGCAGCGAATGCATAATTAATGCATTGTTTTAAAGGACCTGATGTATTAGTCAAGGGCAAGAGCTCCACGCCCAGCGTGTCCTGTGGGCGAGGAGGAAAGCCGTTCCCGGGCCGCCTGCACCACCATAGCGAACTCGGCGCACGAAATCTATTTGGTTACACCTCTAATACGAGCGGAAGCCACCAGACAACCCCCATTAAAGTGCTTGCCACGGAGAACTCTCTCTGGGGTAGTAAATGCTAATTCAGTGTCAATTAGAAAAATGCTTCAAACAAAAAGCACTGCGATTAATAAGGGGGTACTTGTGTTGATTCATTGCTGGGATTTTTTTTTTCCCTCTGATTCCTTATAAGGATGCATCTTTCATTACTTTCTATTTATTATTTTAAATATGTTTAGTTTGAAGGCACTTTACCATTTCATCTTTATTTTAAAATGTACCCAAATGTTTACTTCTCCATCAATATCCATTTAAACTTAAGCCATTTGGGTCTCACTAACTTAAATTCCTTTAGTCAACCCATTGAATAAAAGGTTCAGTATAAACTCTTGAATTACGGCATTCAGACACACTTTTAAAAGTTCTTGATTTCTATAATCCTCTTCCTCGTTTTAAAGATGTATAATGTATATTTTAAAAATAAATCCAGCTTTAATAAACATCCTGTTACCACAGCTAATTAGCGGGAAGTAACTCCTTTTCTCTTTGCAACTTTCAGACTTTATATAGATGTGTTTATATGTTAATAGGGTACTCTGTGCTTTTATTACTATACGTTTTTCAAGCCATTTAATTGAACCAAGTGTGTTTAATGGTGGAAGTGGTTACAGTTCTGTCTGTCGTACTGTTTTGATGAAAATCGACTTTGTTAAGCTCACTGAGAGAGAGTGTTTGTGGGGAGGGGAGTGTCCTTGGGTGGAGACATGCGATGGGGTGCAATTCGATGGGGTGAACTTGATAGTGTTCCTTTGGTGACTCGCTGTTCAATTCTCTCAAGCTCTTGCAGTATTAACATCTATATATTTTTTGTTCTCTGCAATGTTTTATTAATGTTTAAAATTACAAGGAGATATTTATTAATCAGTATGAGCATTACTGAAATACACTGAATCATATTGATTTGGTTTCTGACTTGTTTTTAACTTTAGAAGAGATAGATTGTTATAACTATAATTCGTCTCTCCTTGAATAATAGAATCATATGTTTGGTGCAAAGGACTGAAAGTGCGAGGCTTCATATTTAAGTCTTTGAAATATAATCTTGAAAGAAAATAGTTTAATTTGACCAAGACTATGGTATAACTTTTGAATTAACTTCAGCTCTTTTAAAGAGAGTTGGTTTTAAAGTAGATTATGGAGCAATGTGTAAATTTAAGCTATTTGCTTTCTTTACTAAACCAACTTCTCTACTGTAGGTGTATGTTTTTATAAATTTAATGTTTTGAATAGATTATTTTCTGAAGACTGTTCTTTCTTCCTGTATCTACTTTCCTGGTGCTACCACTAAGTAAAGTTATACCATTGAGACATTATAGTGGGGGTCGGCGACAGCTCTGCCATAATAAGCATATTTCAGCTATTTATTATTCTTACCTCAGTTTTCTCATGTATTTACATACTGGTGGTGAGGAGGGAGAGGTAAGATATATTCTGATGTAAAGCATTAACATTTATAAATAAAAATAAGCCGTACTCACTTTAAATTTTCTCTCCCTAGAGGAAGTTTTAAGATTATTGAACAAAAATTCCAATGCAGTAAATGCATTCTACTTACTATGTTCAGGTAGGTCAAAACTAAGAACTAGTCATTTGAGCTAGTGACTTCTATTAAATAAAAACTGTATGTGTGTGAGTGTGCTGCATTGAGAATTTATGCATTTGCCCTATGTTTAGACTGTTAATATTGTTACTGTCATTCTGTACTTAAAAATAAAAAGTAATTTTTTTTTTTGCACACTTAACTGTTGTTCTTTTAATTACACGCTATTGAGAAGTTACTATTTCGCCCTCAGGTACCAAAACAGGCTAGTAACACAGCCACATCAAAGTTAGCACCACCTTCAGAAGTGTTTTTAATTTTTTCAAAAGTTGCATTTTTAATAGTAATTTGAATCTTGTGTGTGTGTGGTTTTTAAATTATAGCATGGAATCTTGAAGCCCTAGCCAGTACCTCAAATTTGTTGCAGATGCTGTGTATAAATCTAATTTATCTTTTTTCGTTCTTTTTTTTTTTTTAACAGTGTAGACATTTTCTGTTTAATTTTGCTTTTTTGGTACCTCTAATAGTTTAATAAGCAATTTCACTGAACTGAATTTTTAGTTAAAAAAAAAAGATATGAAAAACAAACTACTCATATGCTTATGAGTAGATTAAAACATGAAAGGATTATAAATTGTGTTGTTTCATCTACATTTTAATGCTGCAATTTTGAGCATTTGCATTTTCAGCTGTAATCTTTTTTTTTTTTAGTTTGTCCTATACTTAATGCGATAACATGTTAGCTGTGAACATGCTTATTTGACAAAAAACTGTTCCTGCAGTCATAAATTAAAAAAAATACTAAGTATCAGATATCTTTTTTTTCAGTTATGACTTGATTATAATACTTGTGTTCTTTTTATGCTATTTTATATTTCTGGATAGAAAGTAACTCTTTGCAAATATTCTTTTGGTCAGAATAAACCATTAAAATTGAATGACTTATGATACAAATTATGAATTCTCCTAATAGGGTGTGCATATAGTAGGGATTCTCTATTTTTTTTTTTGCCTGCATGCGTGAATTCTTGTAAAAATGCTTTCACCTCAGATATTTAGATAATTAAATAAAAAGGTTTGTGGAGGAGGGGAGAGGGTGCTTTGAGAGGGGGCAGTTAAGTACATTATGGATGGATTTATGATTGTACAGCTGGGCCGAGTTACAGCAGGAGTACAGAACCCAAACAAAAGTGTTCAAGAAGAGTATATCTCAAGGTACATTTCTAAAATCTGTATTTCTACATTTATTTTTTTTTAAATACCCGTTTTGCATTAGTAAAAATAAATCTTTTTCTTTAGATTTAAGAGATTGCCAGGTCCATTATGCTTCAGTTGTAGTTTGCAGAAATGAAATTTCTTCCCTTTGATGAAATAGTACTTTATATTTCTACATTGGTGTATAAATAATGTAACCTTTCCTCAGCTGATGAGCCCTTTGCCATGAAGAACTATTAACTCAAGTTCTCAGTTTCTCCTACCTGAATTCCATTGTTTGATTTCCAGTTATAAACATACTGTCTGAATCAGCTTAAAACTTCCTGTGGTATCTGCATCTTTTGTAATCTTTACCAGGATCTTACTCTCAGTGGTTATGTAGGAGAACTATTTTTATTTAGGCTTATGTGGGTAGACCAGCTCTTTCAGCCTCCTATATTTTTTTTTTTTTAATTTTATTTATTTATTTTATTTATGGCTGTGTTGGGCCCTCGCCTCCGCGCGAGGGCTCTCTCCAGCCACGGCAAGCGGGGGCCACTCTTCATCGCGGTGCGCGGGCCTCTCACTATCGCGGACTCTCTTGTTGCGGAGCACAGGCTCCAGATGCGCAGGCTCAGTAGTTGTGGCTCACGGGCCTGGTTGCTCCGCGGCATGTGGGATCCTCCCAGACCAGGGCTCGAACCCGTGTCCCCTGCATTGGCAGGCAGATTCTCAACCACTGCGCCACCAGGGAAGCCCCCAGCCTCCTATATTTTTGTTTGCCTTTACTCTGTTTCTTTAAGGCCCCTTGAGAAAACTACTCATAATCACCTCAATCATTTTCTTCATCGCACTGTAAGCCATGCGTCCCTTTAGCAAAAGATGTGAAGATGCAGTTTCTTTGTGCTCCACAAAAGCAGACCTCCTTACTTGGGAAGCACACCTGCAGAAAAGCCCACTTTTGCAGAGCCGTGAAAGCAAAAGGTCGGGAAGAGTATGCGTAAAATACAGCCAGATATGCTTGGCGTTTTTTTTCTTTACTTATTGAAGAATAAATGTTGTAAGCCTCCTTCTCCTTTTTCAGCCTGAGGATCAACTTGTCCAGGAAACACTATAGTCGCATATTAAGAAGCGCGCATAAGTTAGCTTGTGATACTCCTTAACCCCAGGTGTGTACACCTGTGAGCCCAGCATCTTCTCACATCTCTTCCTCTGGGGGGCTGGAGTGGGCGTGCTGAAGTCAGCCTCTGCCAGTCTGTGGCTTCAACAAAAGTCAGGGAAGTAAAAGCCTTTGGACGTAAATGGAGAGATTTTAGTCCCCAATTAAATTACACGGAAGAAGTAAGAGTCCTGTGGGTGAATGTGTTGTGCCCCCCTCAGGATTATTCCTCCCTTCCTAGGAAGACATTGCTCCCATAATTGTAAAATATTTTCTGCAAGTAAAGACACTAGATACATTACTGTTATTGAGTAGATTTGCCTCTTTAAGGTAAAATCTGAGTCATGTCCATCAGTGATTGGAAGATTTGAAGCCCAGTCTCTGCCTCTGTAATGATCAACTGATCTGTAATAGACAAAGTCCATCAAATAATGTCCTGGTGAAGGTCAGAAGTTTGGGAGCAGAACAGGCCCAGAGTCAAATTCCCGCTCCACTTACTAGGTGTATTATTTTTGTCACCAGGCAATCTCACTGAACCCCAGCTTTCTCACGTAGGAACTGAGACCTGTAACATCTACCCTGTAGAATTTTCCCTAAGGGTTAAGTTAGATCAATTGGTTTTAGCACTTCCTCCTCTGCCGTCTTCCTCACCATCGTGTTTGTCTTCCTGGCCGTCGTCTCTGTGGTCCTCCCCGTCTCGCCATCTCGCATCCTCCGGGCCATCGTCCTGACTGTCGTCTTCATCTTCGCTCTCCTCTCTCTCCTGTGCAGCTTTCTTTCCTCCTCTTCTTCCTGTCCCCCATCTTTCCCTCCTCCTTTGCTCCTCTTCTCCCCCAGCATTCCCTATAACAGAAGACTTTTCAGGGACCTTCACAGAACTTTGGGGTTCTTCAAACACTGTGTGAAAACCCCTGAATTAGGCTGTGTTTGAAAAGCCCTCACACAGTGGCTGGTCTCTGGTTGTGCCCTCATTAACTAGTGGTTCCCCTAGATCAGGAACCTAGTTCCCTACCATATCCCCAGCAGCACATAATAGATGCTTAATAAAATTCTTCTCAAGTAAATGAACGATTAGATTTTCATTGTGATGTGTAGCTTGGATATATTCAAGTCATTTAAATGAAGGGCCAAATGGCCATTGATTTATAGACATCTTAAAAGGGCAGTTTATTGAAGAGAAAGTCAAAAGGCATTTCTAAGTAGTTACTGTAATTTAGAAGAATAACCAAAAAGCTGCTCAAGAAAAACTTAAAAGGAGATTGTATAAATACATCTTGATTTGTCCAGTGAAAGAAATACTCTGCAGTCATTACAGGTGATAAGGTAGATCTATTTGTGTGTGTGTGTGTGTGTGTGTGTGTGTGTGTGTGTGTGTGTATATAGATAGATATATAGATATATAATTTTTTTAACACAAATGATGTTCACTCTATAATGTTAAGTGAAAGAGCATATTCAGAGCAATATATAGGGAGAGAGATAAAAATATATTAACTTTATATGTGAGTATCAGTACTATGGTTTATCTTTTATTTTTCTATTTTTTTCTGATTTTATAATTAGAAAACAAAGCATGAAACTGTTTTTTAAAGCCTAAGAAAGCTGCTTTATATATTAAATATAAAGGTGTAAACAGATCAATTTCCTTGTTGTTAGGGGTTCTGAATACTCCCGTCCAGCTTAAGATTGTCATTGAAGTCTTAGTTCCAGTTCCTAATTAAACACGATCTTCAGTACTCTATTAATTAAACACGATCTTCAGTACTCTATTAATTAAACACAATCTTCAGTACTCTATGTCCAAAATTTTCTCAGTGCTTTAAAATTTTGAACATCTTCTTCACCGTCAAATACACCATCTCCCGGCTTAATCCAGTAAATAAAAGCCAGAGGGCACAAGCTTTAGGCGCAGGTTTTCCTCTTCAGTTTCTCTGATCACTAGTCCCTATGCTTTCCATTTTCTGTTTCCTACTCATTTTGTAAATATGAGAGAAGACTCAATAAAATATTTAAATAATTTCGCTAATACTGTGGTTGAGACAAAAATAGCAGCGCAACTAAACTCAAATGTGAGGAGGTAGAAAACCACACTTTGTAATAGCTCAGATATTTTATTTGTCAGCTGAGGTACAGATGTCTGTATCACAGAAGACCGTTTTTAGGGGCATCGAACGTGTATAATGTACAAGAAGGGACATCCAGGGAGTTGAAGACTGTATATGAGATGAGAAGAATGAGTTCTCGGGGCCCATTCTAGCATCCCCCCCCCATACAGCCCAACGGTCCACTTCATTTATTTATTTATTTAAAAAATTTTTCGGCCTCGCCACGCAGCCTGTGGGATCTTAGTTCCCTGACCAGGGATCGAACCCACGCCCCATGCAGTGGAAGCGCGGAGTCTATACCACTGGACCCAAATGGTCCACTTTAAATACGGGGATAAAAACCTACGTGCAGGGCTGCTAGTCAGGAGATGCCGGCTGTTAACCTGTGGGCCGGTAAGTCAGGCAGCCACCCACCCCGCGCCCAGGACTCCATAGACATCAGAGCAGGGGTGAGAGCAGGGGGGCCAGCGTCCCTTTGGGTGAGCCCCAGGCCCATGCTGTATTGGTGGTTAAATATTTTGAATGGCCCCTGCTATGTATCACTTAGACATGTTGTGGTTAGAAGTTTGCATCAACAGTCTTTGTAGCCAGAAGACCTCAGTTTCATGCAGTTAAATCTTAGCCCAAGAGAAAATCTAGAAGTGACCAAACAGGATATGGTACACAGAGGCAAAAAGAGGCACAGACCTACCCATCTCATTTTACCTAAGGTTGTGTCTATGAAAAAACACTTTCAAGTGAAATAACATATGTGAAAACATTATGTAAGCTGTGAAACGCTGTTTAAAGCTAATTTATTCATAAGTCTGTGAGGCGGAGAAATTTCAAACGTTCCGTGGGAATAGGTTGATTCAAACTAAGAAACTGTTGAATGCCGGTTGCAGGGTGGGAATAAAGAAGCACGTAGCACATGCCAGACAAAGATGCTGCACCCGCGCGGTTCTGTAACCCTTACAGCAGCTCTGGGAGGCAGGTATGGGTAGCCTGTCATAGAGCCTGGGGATCAGTTAGAAGAGACGCAGAAAGCCCTGCCTTAGTTTGTGTGTCCTTTCTGTTCCCCTGCCTGATTTCCTCCATCCACGGGAGGTCCTCTGCCTCCACCTTTCCTCCCCTCTTGGGGCGCTAGGGAGACGTTAAAACTGCCACCATGTCTGGCAGGACCCCTTAGCAGAAATCAAGGGAGTAGGAGGGGGAAGCTCCAATTCTCAGCTCATTTTCACTGAGGGAAGGGCTCTGTCCTGGCCCCGGCTTTGCTCAGTGGGATAGTTTTAGGTCACTGAATGTGACCGGGTGATCACATTATACCATAAAGTACGCTGGATGCAGCAAATAAAACAGATAACATTCCATTTCAAATACTCTAATGGCAGTAATTTAGAAAGCAGTAATATTAAAAAATTATGAAACAGATTTTTCCCTTAAAATTATTACACGACAGCCTATATTGTTACCATGTGATAGTAGCAAATGCACAGGAGTGTTAGACGGACAGACTCAGTATAATAAAGAACGCTGATTTGTGTGTTGCAATCTTGACATTCATCAGGTGGGCAGAGTAATTAGGAAGGAGATTCTGAAACCAAAGCCAGTAGCTTTTTGACAAAGTCCCTTTCATTCAGAGGATTTTCCAACTAAAAAAATTGGGGGATTAAATGATAAAATGATGAACAAACGAATTGGTTATGACTTCCTTCTAAATAGACATTTCCTTAGTGATCTATACATTTTCATCATTTATAGTTATGTTAAAAATACTTGAACTTGCTTTTGTTTGGGTTTCCTTTTCCATAATATTTCTACATTCTACGTTAGAATTTAATCATGAACAAAATGCCACATCATTCTTTATCCAAACATCATGAAATCATTGCAGATGAGATGAGGAGATAAAGTAATTGGATTAGAAATGGATGGTTTAAGTTTACACCATTTTATTATATCAGGAATTTTTGATATTTGAGACGTAGATTTCCACAGCTGTTCAATCACTTGTGCCTAAGATGCGTATATGAAACCAGGTTCTGTAATTTTGTTATTTTAAATTCCGAAGGAGGATAAGTGTAGATGGTCAAATCCATTCACCTGAAAAAGTTTTATATGAAGTAAAACAACTGATGTATCAGTTTTAAACAACATGGAGGTATGATCCTTGTATTACTAAATATGCGTTAGCTTGATTCTCTGCTTTCTCTCACTTTGGGTTTATAAGCACTTTAATGAATGGTGGTCATAGTATCTGAGCATAAAAGTTTGTTTTTTAAAAGTTTTCTAACAATAATGTTCTCCTAATCTTAAAAAATAAAATTTTATGTATTTTTTCCCCATCTGACAATTACATTGGCCTATTGTAGAACAGTTTTTGATAAAGTGTTAAATTTTCTGTGGGATATATATGTATTTTAACCTCTAACCTATTAAATTATTTGAGAAGAAGAAAAAGAAATTTGTTGTGCTAAGAAACTATATCAAAGAATAATGCTGGTTATTTTTACTTATTCTATGCCTATGCTGGTGCTAAATCATAGCATAAAAAATCTTTGGGTGGTATTAGAGAAAAATTACGCACTGTATATAGACATTTAATAATCTAATGTTGAAGGAATTGTGTCTTTAGAACTTTTTAACCGTTCTGATTTTGAGTTTAGATCCTTTTAGATTTATTTAATTCCTGAAGAAAACAGTACAGTTCAGTCAGTTGGAGATTTTGTTGAACGTTTTAAGTTAAAAATTTGTAATGTGGTAACTCTTGTAGCTTCTTTACTGAGGGGATGTGTGATGCTTGTGAAGTTCTTTACAGAGGGACCAGATGAAGCCTGGGTTAATGTGAATTTGAAAAACTTTCCTAGAATTTCCCTGCAATTTATTAAAAATAAGCCATTTATTTGCTAGTTTTCTTTATTAGAAACGATGGAGTAAAACTTTAAAACTTAGTATTTCAGTAATTAGACTGTATTCATTTAGTTGGATTGGGCTGCAGTTTACTTTTGTACTTTCCGTGAAAACAAAAAATCAAAAATGTAATAACTGTAGTTTGTTGAATGTATTTTTAAAAATAATTGGAAGTATTTTACAAACGCATATTTAGGACTAAATAAAGGAATTGTTAATAAATTACTTTTGTGACTCATACATTAAAGGAAGCTTTAAGGGGACCTCTGGTTATCCATTAATCTTTATTACTGTAGCTGCAGTTAAATTACACTAATTTGTACTAACTGGATTTGTGAAAGGTTCAAATTATGGAATATTTTTGAAGAAATCCAGTATTATTTTTCAAATTCAATCAGAATAATAAAGTTCTTGAAGAGTTTCTTCTTATTAAGAGTAATCTTTGAATGTGGGCACTGTGTCTATGTTTATATGCCCCCATTGTAGCTAATGGTGTAATTCATTGAATTAACAAACATGATTTGTAGTTATACTCATTGTGTAATACAGAGCACTTGACAAAATATATTTGAAGATACTTAAACAGTTGGTTATCAAGCATTTTAAATGCCTGCTGTCACTACCAACACCAAATATTGTTAAAACTACGAAATGGTATTCTGTAGAATGAAAGAGTTTTCTACATGGAAATCAGTTTCATCCTGATTCTAGTATGGGTGATGAAAAAAATGACTAAAGTTTTAAATTCATGAAACCTTTATCATAATTGAAATCAAGGAAGGAAACATCCTTTTTAAGAAAAATTAGTCTTTAATTCAGATTTTTCATTAATTCTAGTACAGTCTTAATTAGTGAAGTTTTAGTCTGCATTGACTTTATGGGGCATAAGTGAGACTCTGTGTTACCATATAGAAATCTTTTCTTTTTGTGAACATGTTAATAACCTAGATGCTGAATGACGTGACTTTTACAGAGAGGAACCCTGGTGTTCACGGCGGTTCTTTGAGCCAGTGTCTCTGAGCTCTCTTTGGTTCTTTGCTTTGGTGTTAAAGAATTCCTTTCTACACCATAAATATTAATAACAGTTTTTCAGTCACTTGTAGCTAAAAGGCTTCGTGATGTAGACCGCATAATGTCTTCAAATTCAACGAATGTTAGTGTCTGAAGGAAAAAAACAATGATTCTTCACAATCCATTCCATCTAGATCTTTAAAGAGTATAGTTTTTCACATTTCATTGAGTTGTCTCTGACGCTTGTGACCTTTGGGAATATTATTGATGATATGCTTACATGCTTGTTAACGTGCTCTTAAAGAAAATCGAGATAAAAATACAAAGTTACAGTATCTGTTGGCTTTAGTAAACAACTTACGTGTTAGAAAATGTCTGTTTTCTGGAAAATATTAACTGGGTCTTAGAATTACCTTAATGGTTGCTCATATTGGAAGATGAAAAGCATCGCCTCTGTCAGATAGGGTTTCAGAGGCACAGAATGACTGTTAAGATGCCTAATTTTGCTTTGTATGTGGGACACAGATGGTTTCACCTCTAAAAAGGGATCACAAGCACATAAAAAAGGAAATTAAACCTGTTCCCAGGGAATATGTGTGGTGTAGTACACTTTCGGAGAGAATTTTGAAATCAGCTAGCTTAATAAGCTAAAAAAGCCAGCAATGCCACTTAACTTCAGTAGCAGAAAGTATGCCTTCCAAAGCGGTAGTTCTTTGACCAGACCTGGGTAAAATAAGTGCCCTTGGAGGGTGTTTTTTTTTTTAAATTAAACTCTTTATTTTGAGATCATCATAGACTCACATGCAGTTGTGAGAAATGATAACAGAGGGATCTCATATACCCTCCACCCGGTTCCCCTCTGTGGTAGCGTCTTGCAGAAACATCACATGACATCATAGCCAGGATACCAACTCGCCTTCGTGTTTTCAAAATGCTTTTTGAGTCTGTCCACAAGGCCAAAGCATAGCACTATTTTTTTCTTTCATTCTGAATAAAGAGCAACTGTGCATAACTATACACACATATAAAAATTATCTTTAAAGTTAACCTAATATATATATGATGAGATCTCTGTTATCACCTTGTGGGCACAAAGATCCATACTGTAAAGCTGTTCATTTGCAAATAGTTGACTCTTACAGATTTTACGTGGAGTGGGCTTTGTTTTCCTGCACAGTTTAGTTTATTGGTTCTGTTGACACATTTTACTTTGATTTTTTTTAAAAATCAGAAGTTGAAATCTTTGAATAATTTTGGTAATTAACCATTATCGTAATGATAACATTTCTTTGGAGCTCGTGCAGCTGTTTTGTTGGGAACAAAAATGTGTTAGCATGTCGCAAGCGCACCACCGGCTTTAGATTCTAGATTAGTAGTTCTGAAATTTTATGGATATAAAGACTCACCTGCAGAGCTGATGGAAAAGGCAGGCTCCAGTCCCCACTCCTAGATGTTCTTCTGTTTTAGAAGGTCAGGGGTGGGGCCCAGGGATCTGCATTTGTAATTAAGTACCGCAGAGGATTCTGATGCACTCGGCCCCTGAACTGCACTTTGAAAAACACTGTACTAGACGTGGAGCCTTTCTAGCATTATATTGTAGAAGCAATAGAATGTTTACATTTTTCTCTAAATGTATATAGAGAACATCATCTTCATTTTCTAGAATTTTGTTCAAATATGGAATTACTGTTTTTCATAGTCTTATTACTGAATCTATTAGAATTTTTAGATTTTTTTTAACTGAGTTATAATTGACATGTAACATTATATTAGTTTCAGGTGTACAACATAACGATTTGCTATTTATATATATTATGAAATGATCACCATACAGTTACAAATTTGGTTTTCTTGTGATGAGAATTTTTAAGATCTACTCTCTTAGCAACTGTTAAATATACATACAGTGTTATTAACTATAGTTACCATGCTGTACACCACATCACCAGATTTATTTTTTTCATAACTGGACATTTGTACTGTTAGACCACCTTCACCCATTTCAACCATATTGAAACAGTTAGCAAGTCAGTCACACCTCTGTCTTCCAGTTGAAATCTTTTTCAAACCTAGAGAAGCAAAGGCATTTGCACAGTAGAGGGCTTGGAATAGAGATTGAGGGACAAACACCCTAAAAGCACTGCCTTTGATGATTGCATTTAATCAAGGAGTTTGGTTGGTTGTCCTCTCTTACCACCCCCCCACCCCCACCCCCGTCTAGCCTTTTTTTTTTCTTTTTTTTTAAGTAATGACAGAAAATTAAAAGTAATAAGGATTAGAGATGAAGGTAAAGAGGAAGAAAACGCTGGCGTAAAACAAAACAAAGAAAAATAAAGGTGATTTATTTTTAAACGCTTAGGAGTTCGAGCAATCTCTTGAGAAGGCAAGCATCCTGAGTCATTGCAAACAAGGTCAGATGAGGCTCAGTAAATTGTTCTGCAAGCTCAGAAATAGGAGAAATTTTAGAAACATTTCCATCAAAAACTGATTTTAATTTTATAAATATTTGGCTATTCAAAATAGAAAATTACTTCATTAATCTAGAAAATTACTTCATTAATCTAGAAAATTAATTTGTGTGCATCATTTTCTTTCTCAGAGATGACAGAAAAATGAGGAGTGACTTATTCACTTGATCTCTGAGTAATAAGCATCCTTTTAAGGAAAAGCTGGGTAATTATATATACCTTTTTTTAGATGTTTTTCTTGCTACTAACCCAAAAGTCTAGATTTGCTTTCATTCATTACCAGTTTGCTTAACCCCCTTTTTTGCTGTTGGCTTGGCTGCACCACACTGATGTTATAGGAAATTTCTCACCGTAAAGCCCACTTGAGACTTTGGTTGTTTGAATGCTGTACTTATTTGTTTTCTTGATATGTGCATGTCAAAACTTAGAGTGACTCTCCTCCTCCAAAATACATTTTTTGCTGGGGTGTTCTTTTTTGCGATTATCTTATTTATGAGGTTAGCAGAACAAGAACTCTACCTTGACTCACAGTGTTAGGAATTAATTACAGTGAAAGGAGACAGAGAAAAACATGCATGACTGTAGTCTGTTCATACAGATATTTGCATGTGCTGATGACTTCATTTTAACAATCGATGCTTTATTAACTTAAGACTTTTTGTAAAGTTGTAAGTTTTAGTTTACATCCTATGTTGAAATCTTTTTTTAAGTCAATGAGAAATCTTTTTTAAATCAATGAGAAATTAAATGAGTAAAGATGTTTTAGGTTTGTTTTGTTTTTTTTTTCTTTTTTTTTTTAAATTGTTTTACCTAATGCTGGCAAGGATGCTGGAAGGCAGGCTCTCTCAGGCTGTTGAGAATGTAAATTGGGACAATCTTTCTGGAGGGAAATTTTGGAAGTATAGTTTAAAATTGTTAAAAATGTACATTCCCTTCAACCCAGCAATTCCATTTCTAGAAATGTTTTAAATTATCAAAATATGTGCATGTATTTTATGTATTAAAATTCGTTAGACATAATTTCAACATACAAAAATGGGCTCCGTTAAATTATGTTTTATCCATATAATGGCATACTGTGAATATCATAAAAGTCACATTTCCAAATAGCATTTAATGACACGGTAAGTTTGTGAGTGTTATGCAACAAATATTAGATTATTATAGTGAATACAATATGTATATGTCTGAGTGGTAGATCCAAAAGTGTTTATAGCTTTTAACCTAGTAATTTTCCTTTTGGAAATGAATGTATATAAAGTGAAAGTAAACAAATATTTACACTTCTTTTAAAACACTGAACAAAGATAAGGAGAATAAAAATAATTCTCCCTATGAGTTATTATATATTTAATGTGTTTTTTTTTTTAATTCACGTTCTTTTATTTATTTATTTATGACTGTATTGGGTCTTCGTTTCTGTGCGAGGGCTTTCTCTAGTTGTGGCAAGTGGGGACCACTCTTCATCGCGGTGCGCGGGCCTCTCACCATCGCGGCCTCTCTTGTTGCGGAGCACAGGCTCCAGACGCGCAGGCTCAGTAATTGTGGCTCACGGGCCCAGTTGCTCCGTGGCATGTGGGATCTTCCCAGACCAGGGCTCGAACCCGTGTCCCCTGCATTGGCAGGCAGATTCTCAACCACTGCGCCACCAGGGAAGCCCTATTTAATGTTTTAATACAGAAAATCTTAAGGGTAGTGTTAAAAGACTGTGGTTAGGATTCTGACGCATGCTTATCTACAGACTGTAAGAACTTTCTAAAACAAATCCCTTTAAAATAAATGGGTGAATGGAGAAAAAATAAAGAGCATTAAGATAGCCTGGAAAGCACACTATCTGGGGTGTCAGAAGGACAGAGGGATTTGAGTCCTGACATTCCGGGGGCTGGGGTGGAGTGGGGATCTCTTCAATTCGGTATCGGGAAATCACTGCTATTTTCAGTTGTCAAATGCAGTTTATATCGAGATTCATCAGCATGCCCTTAGACAAATTGCTTATATTTCTATGTTTTTTTTCTCCATGCAGATTTACAGTTACAGTTTTGTGATTGTTATCAGAGCTCTTTAATACCAAAATGTTCTTGAAGTATTCTTTCAAATATTTCATACAGTGATGATCATTAAAGGGACACACATGAATAAAATTTCCTTAGAGAGGGAACAGCATCCCTCAGTTATAATATATTGGTTTATAGCTCTCGTCCAAGCTTTTTCAATACACATACACAGATAAGCACTATACTGTATATGGCATGTCATAATTTTATTTTCTTCTCTTAATACCAAATCATGAACTTCCCAAGTCACTCAATATCATTTGCTTTTAAAAGGCTTTAAACATTTTGTATATTATGCCATTATACAAATAAAGCAAAATTTACATTAACTAAGCCCATATTGTTGGATATTGGAATTGTGTCCAATACTTTGTGTTTCTATTGCAGTTAAGCATGTCAGTGGTTCTTTTGGAAAAGAATAAAATCATTTGAAACATATTCTTTATATTATTATACCCCTAATGGTAACTGCTATGTTGGTGGCAGGAAGTGGTTTTTAAGTTTGTATTTCTTACTTGTGAAGGGTTAGCCCTACCAATTCTTAAGCGCTAGCTGCACAAGTAAACACAGACTTTTGCTAGAAGTTCTCAGGAGTCTTGTACCCCAGTGCCTGGAGGGCCAGATTTCAAATGTACCAGTTCTGAGACTCATCGTCTTTCCTTCCTCTGAACCTTATTTTTGGCAGTTATCGTCTGCATCTCTGTGAATCATATCGTGCTGCCTCTTATTATCTTATAAGTTAAGTGTCGTATCTCCCGAGCTGGACTCTGATCCGGGGCCGAGGTCTCCGTCTCACGGCCCCTCAGAGCATCCGCATCCCAGCCGTGTCTCCCGCTCAAGCTGCCTGTGCCGGCTGGCGTGTGGGGCCATGACTGAGCACAGGCACTCGGGCAGCCCGGGTTCAAATCCAAGCCTTACGACCCTGGTGAATTACTTGTCTGGGTCTCAGCTATCTCGACTTTCAAGTGAAGATAATGGTAATACCCACCTACAGGAGATAAGGCTTAATACACAAAACACTGAGCTCAGGCGTGGGAATAGTAAACCCTCGGTGAGTCATAGCTAATAGCGTAAGTTATTCCTGATTTGTTCAGAATAAGTCAGTGCATTGCTGTAGCCTCATCAGTATTAAGAAGGCATTTTCCCATTGCTCTTCTGTGTTTGCTTGTCCGTTACATTCATTCCGTCGTGAAACTAACTATAGATTTTCACCTGCTTCAAGTTGTGACTGGTTATCATGAGAAGCTAACATTTGAATGAACCCTCACGACATTAGCCAGGATCCATCAATTACTTTATGCATAGCAAATTTGCTGGTCACCTCATAGGAGATATATTTCCTTCATTACTAAATCCGTAGCTGAGAATGTGCACTGTTTTTCAAGTAAAAAGCTGATCAAAATAAAAGGTTTTACAATTTTATTATTTAAGCTTTCATAAGACAGTTTCAAATGAAATAACCTAGCTATATGTTTTTGTAATGTCTAATTAAGTCAGCGGATTTTTTGGCAGTAAAATAAAATAAAATTGCATAGTGATTGCAAACTTAGATATTCTGTTCATCAGCATCGCAGCTCAAAGTGGAAAAACTACAGGTGTGCACACTTGAGGCCTTCTACCTGGAAGAATCCCTCTGTCGCCTCCAATATTTAGTATCAGAAATGGTTTCGGCTGGTAGTCCTAAGCTTGCTGGACTAAATGTCTGTAAATTCTTGAGCAAATCAGAGTATGCTCTGATAGTAAAAATAAAACAGAACTTCTGAGAAATACGGCCTTTGCGAGCTACAGCCATGAATAAACAAATAAAGCTATGGAAAATATAGGTTTGAGGACTTCTTAAAAGTGAAGAAACCTTTTCTAAAAGAAGCCTCTTCCCTTAAGTCCGCCTGACCTGCCATATTTATAAGGGCCTTTCTCCCTCAAACTAACCTTCAAAAGCGTTTGTGATGAAACTTTTACATTTCCAATGTGTTTTGGAAAACCTAAAAGGTTTAATGTGCTTTGGAAAATGTAATGTAACATTTAATTTTTTAAAATATTCCCAAACCATCTGCAAATCTTTCTTTAAATGTAGCCACGTCTATCTGTATAAGTTACTCTTTGTGCTTATTATTTTTCTCATTATTATAATAAAACAAAATTTGGAAAAGAGAGCAAAAATCCATAGACCCACCACTCTGAACAAATTATAAACCATAAACTATATTATTAGTGTTTGAAGCATTTCCCCAGATTATTAGAGTCTTAATTACCATCTTTAATGACTGCCTGGTGTTCCATCAAGGTGTCTTATTCCCACATTGTAACCGTTCCTTTAGTGCTCTTCCAGTGTTTATCTGTTAAAAGCAACCCTGCAGCAGACGTTTTAAATTTTTATCGTGTAGTCTTCTCCTATACTTCTAGATCATTTCCTTAATATGTAGCTCCAGAAGTGGAATTTATTAGAAACGAACTAAACTCATTAAATTTAGAGTTCCTTACTGCCCCTTCATAAGAACGTTTTCTTTTTCTTTTGTAAATGATATTGAAATAATATATTCTTATTTTCATATTCCTGTGTTTGTTTTTAATTTCAGGCATTTTATATTCTTAATAGTAATCTCATTGACTTGTTATGAAGCAATACAAAATTTAGATTGTTAAATATCGTGTAATATACATGGTCAGTAAATCTTCAGCGAGCCTAGCCTGTTCATTTAATTGCAATGTTACATCTGATTTCTTGGTTGCATAGCTTTAAAAATCTTGAGTTGTGGTGGTAATTTTCTTTTTAAAAAAACTTTTAATAGAATTAATTTTTAAGCCATCACATTATGATAAATGATAAATAAAATGAGGTATATATTCTAATTTATATATTTTAAGGTACATATTCTCAAATATATTTAATTATAAGAGCTATCATTTTGAAAAATTATACTAGTATAAACTAGACTCTTCTTTATTGCTGTTCCTCATATTTTCTTTCAAGAATACATACGTGGATATTGTCTGGGATTTTTAAGCCTAATTATAAGTTATAGTGCTGATTTATCTGTTAAAGATCAGTTGACAAAGTCCCAAACCCCTCTTCCCAGTGTGACTTGTCTTATTAATTTGTATTATACTTGTAAAGACTGCCTTTTAAAGAATGAGAAGTATTTTAGTCACCTCTTGTTATGGAATAAAAGTCACTGTCAACAGATAAACTGAAACAAATGTCTTAATGGTTAGGTACTTCGGCAGACTGTGTTTTTATAAAGACATTCATTACGCAACATTGTTTTTCATCGTTACAGATTTAATTGTAAAAGTCTATTTGCCTTTCTGTTTGCTGTGGCGCTTGTGGGAGTGGTAGTTACTCACTGTTTTCCTGGCACATAAATTCAGGGTTTCTCTGCTTCACAGAAGAGAGACTAGTACATGATCTGGAAGGTTTTTTTTAAATATAGGAGAACGGTGGTCCACTTGGTATTGCTAAAAGTAAGATCTCTGATTAGACGTGCACTCAAATAAGCTCTTACACGTTTTATCCGTAAACTGTGACTCTGGGTACCGCTTAGAGCTTAGCCTGGTGTCAGCTCCTCCCCATTTGCTTTTTTACCCATCCTCAGGGTGGGGCTTCCTTCTGCTGCTTTCACTGTCTCCTGTCACCAACAGTGAGAAAGGGAGCGCTTGCATCTCGTAGAAAGCCTGCCCTCCCATTAGCGTGTACTTAAAAGGAAACTGGAGGGGAATTCCCTGGCGGTCCAGTGGTCAGGACTCCGGGCTTCCACTGCTGGGGGCTTGGGTTTGATCCCTGGTCGGGGAACTGAGATCCTGCAAGCCGTGAGGCGCGGCCAAAAAAATTAAAATTAAAAAAAAAAAAAAAAATTAAAACTGGTAAAGGTGGTCGTTAAAATTAAAACCTTTTCTGTTTGGAAGTATTTCATTAAGACATTAATGCTCTCCGTTTAACTCATATTTATTAGAAAACTAGATTGCTACTTTACACGGATAGTTGTGCAAACACAGAAAATCATATATATTCTAAGAATTGCCTCTGAGGCAAAAAAATCTGTGATGCTGACAAACTACATGGACATGTAATCGGTTGCAATTCTTTAAGTACTGGGATTTGATGACCAAATAAATAGCTTAGCCATTCACCTAAGCTGCATAATCATACTAATAAGTTCACAGTCACATATCAATTACTGTAATTCATAGGCATTTTTAAATGTTTGCCTGCCTTCTGGGATTATATTGATATTTGACAGAAAAGTTAGAAATATTCAAGTTCTCTTTATGCCATTTTTTTTTAAATTTTATTTATTTATTTATTTATGGCTGTGTTGGGTCTCTGTTTCTGTGCGAGGGCTTTCTCTGGTTGTGGCAAGCGGGGGCCACTCTTCATCGCGGTGCACGGGCCTCTCACTGTCGCGGCCTCTGTTGTTGCGGAGCACAGGCTCCAGACGCGCAGGCTCAGTAGTTGTGGCTCACGGGCCCTGTTGCTCCGCGGCATGTGGGATCTTCCCAGACCAGGGCTCGAACCCGTGTCCCCTGCATTGGCAAGCAGATTCTCAACCACTGTGCCACCAGGGAAGCCCTATGCCATTTTTAATTAATTAAATTTAAAACTTTAAAAAAGTTTCCATTGAAAAACTCAAAGTGAACATCAGAACCCTATTATATCTTTTCTTTCCTAGAAACTCCAAGTAATTTGGAATTTTTATCCACATATCTTAGAAAAGGAAACATTTCTTCCCGGTTTGCTTTTAACAGGAAGACTGAAAATATTTTGTGTGTGGATGGAAAGCTTTTCTTCCGTGGATCAACCACTGTGTTATTTCGGCATCATTCTGTAAGGTGGTCAATGCACGTGTTACACTCTCAGAACACGGTAACCATGCTTATAACATGTCACAGGTTTTTGTTTGGCTTCTCAGGAAAGAAGTTACATACTTAAACTTTTCTCGGTTCTGGGAAATTTCTCAGTATCCTTCCCTTGGCCATGACAAATTTCTTGCCCTACCAAAAGAATTTTCCGCCGTTTCCTGTGTTTCAGTGAAGGAACTGTAGGCCCTTCTCTGTAGGCCCAACTCTATGCTCAGCTATATATTTTGAATATATCAGACACAGAATCAAGGCATGTCCAGTAATCAGGTTGAAAGGAAAGCAGTGGGAATATAGGAAGAGAAACACTTATAAAAGGCTGTCAGAAGTATTCCACTTAATGACTACTTATAAAACACCTGTGTCCCCTTCTTAAGCCTTTGAAAATGCCCCAATATATTTTATGTGCTATTTTATTTTTTGATTCAAGTATTATTTCCATTATTATTTATTTATTATTATTTTGATGTAATAGTCATTGTTTTTATTCACCATTCCAGTTTCTTTACTTTTTCACTTAAGTTCCTAAAGAAGCTCATTTTGTAATATACCTGCTTTCAGCATGAAGACTTTCAAAAGGTTAATTAAAAATAATTTTAGGTAATTGGCAAGAGACTGTTTGAGGATTGTAGGGGAAAATAGGCAGCAGAAAAATTTTACTAAAGTTGAAATGCACTATAATTGTACCCCCATCACAGAATCTCAGAGACAGAAGGGAATGGGGTCATTAAAGAGCGGTTTCGAGTCACTTTGCGGACGATAACATAGTAAGTAGGTAGTTGGTGTCTCCTCAGAAGCCGAATCATTTCCCTTTGCAGCCGTATAGGATCTGAAGTTCAAAAAATAAACCGTAATCTTAGAAGAAATGTGTTAATCTTCCAACACGTTATTGAACATTTACAGAAGGCCTGCGAAACTATATTTTTAAGGTATATATTCTCTGATCGGCAGAACGAGTGAGACATTTTTCCCCGATTCCCCCAGCCTCCTCCTCTCTGCCGCCCCCTCCTGGGTGTGTAGAGTAACGCGACGATTAAACCAACAGGGGCCGGGGTGCCGGCTCAGGCTGGCTCCGGGCCACATGCGGACGGGGGAGGTTTTGTGTCACTCCAGGTTTTGGTGTATCGCCGCCGTGTCCTCACGAGGGAGGAAATCACCCAGTTGAAATACATACTGCAACCCCTGAGGGATTAAGTGTGCTTCCTTTGCTTTATAGTTCAGAATTCTACAGTTTCTTTGGAATGTCTCCGATGGCTTAATGATTTCTATAGCTCCCACCCCCGCCCCGATGGGACCAGATGTGTATCAGAGCAGCAGCTGAATCTCTGTCGATTTGCCAGTTTTATTGCTCACCTTGTGGTATAACCTTTTCTTTTTGAGTATCGTATCGTTCTTCTGCCATGGATCCTAGATAAAGGTGATTTTACTTATTTCTTGCCTTTTAAAATGTTCATGTTCTATTTTTTTTTTAATGGTGGCATTTAAACTCTTTGTAGTATTTTAGGGAACTGTTTCAGAGGTCAGACTTGTCATATTATTGATAGTTTATCACCATTAATGGTTTCAGTAAGCATGCCTGTTTTTTTATAGTTGTAGAGGGATCCACAAGACTTTATTAATTTGCTAGTCTTTTGTCCCCATTAGATTAGGATGAAGTAGCACTAGTTGAGGAAAGGTTCCTTTAATCTGTGAGACCCAAGTTTTAAAAAGTTGGGTTTAAAAAAAAAATTCTCAATCTAAATAGTCTGTTCATATTAGTCGCCTTTAGTGGACTTTAATGCATTTATTTATTGTTCTTCAAAACTGGCCTTCAGAATTAACTATTTTAAAAATGATTTTTGCAAAGATGGAATTATGGTCCTTGGCAGCTGTTAGAATAGAAATCCCTTGGAGCTTATTGCAAGATTTCTGGAGGGTCCTTAGCTTCGCGCCGGACACCTCCTGCCGTGGACCGTGCTGGCTGAGATGAGGGCCCCGACCTTCATGTGCGGTAGGGGCAGAGACCTCGGCCTCTCTTTTCCACATGCTAACCTTGTGCTCAAGTCCGCTGGCGACACCGGCAGACGTGTGGGCTTGGGGGAGAACTAAGCATGTCGAGGTAGGGGTGGGAAAGATCCAGCTACAAGACACCATGCTGTGGGGAAGAGGGGTGCTTGATGGGCTAGGTTTCATAGGAGGTGGCAGGGAACAGGGTCGCCAGCCCAGGTGGAGGGAAGGAGGAGGTGGCACCGGATTGAACTCGCCCCCCACCCTCCCGTGAAGAGGAGCAGAGCCCGTGGGCTAGAGAGGTCGAGGGGGCTCGCCAGGGAGTGGTACGAGCCGCCTTTGAAACTGGTGACTCTGCACTTGCAGTGAATCCTCTTGTCCTGTCGGTGGTCGTCCGGGCAGAGCTCCACTGCCGAGGCACACACAGAGGAGCAGAATGTAGGGCAGACCAGTAAGTCAGCTCTGCGCTGATGATGGATGCGGCACAGCTACCGCGAAGGGTCCCTGCGGGCAGGGGAGGCTGTAGGAAGGACTGACGGCAGACTGCCCCCGAGGACCTGTCAGGAGGTTCAGACCCTTAGAGGAGAGCAGTCAGGGGCGAGAGAAGATGAGGCCCTGGGACGTAAAGGGGCCGGAGCTTCTGTGAAGGGCTTTCTGTGCCACGTGAGTGCCTGGACTTTACTCCCTGGGCAGCGGGTAGCCATGGAGAGTTTTAGGCTGGGAACTAACATGACCAGGTCTGTACCTGAAAAGCTCGCGTTGGCTGCTGTGTGAGAAATTGACAGGGGTAATCAATACTGCAGATAGGAAGTGTTGGGAGGCTGCTGTAATCTAGGCAAAATAAAACGGTCGACTGAGTTAAAGGAGTGGCACCAAGGATGGAGGGAAACGGGTGTCCTTGAGAAATATTTAGGATCAACATTTTATCCTGTGGTTCTTTCTGGGGGGAAAAAGGGTTCTAATTGACTAAGGCTCCATTGATATTGGCTTTCTACTAGATAAGTTTAGGTATTCTTTATTAGTTAACCTAACGAAGGTCTGTCCAGATTTTATATTTGTATCATTTAGGTAAAAATTTTTATTACTTTTTTTTTTTCCTAAGTAGAACATACATGGTCTTTATAGACAATTGTAAAATACAAAAAGAATATTCACCCCACATCTCTCTACCCAGATCTTGTAAATATTTTGCTGTGTTTTCCTTCCATCTCTTTTCAGAAAGCAGTGTTAACAAATTGAGTTCCCTCTGGCAGGAGAAAGGGTGACCTATAACACCATTTCTGAGGCTCGTCGAAACCAATGCAACTTTCTGAGTTTTCTTCTACTTACAGGATGTGGTACTTCAGGCCTCTGATAAGTGCTGGGTGACCTTTTAGGGCGAAGCCTTAAAATACAGCTTAATGAGCGACGGCCTGAGTAGCATGTTTGGAGGAGAACATTACCCCAGCACCACGTGAGCACACGCACACCTGATTTCAAATACCTCGTGGGGAAAAATCAATGGGAACAGTGCGTCTCACTTAATTTGTTTATTCTTGGTATGGCAGTGGAGCACTGGTAACAACCAAAGAGCCATGGCTGACCGCGTATCTTAACTGATTTGTAAGCTGAAAGTAATGGTATGTGGAACCCTGCTGGATAAGGTGCCTCTCCTGGTGCTTTATTTATTTATTTTTGTTAACATCCCTTTTAACTTGGTCTGAGACCGATTGAGACATTATCTTGGACCTGGGAGGCTGTGAGCCATACTGGAATGACAAACACTTGTTGACAGCTTTGAGAAGATGGATGGAAAAACAAACTCGCACAGGGTTCACACGTTTGTTTTTCCTTTGAGTCTTTAGAAGAACGTTGCCCCCATTATTTAGCGTAGGGGAAGAAAAAGTTGCACCTCGTTATCAAAGTCAGTATTTCCTGAGCCTGACTTGCAGACATCTCTAGAACACATCTACTTTTTGCATAGCGTATAATTAATCAAAATAGGAATAGGAAGTTCATCACTTGGGCCAAGTTATATTTCGACCTGCTTTTGGTGTCTGTGTCATTTTAGCTCACAGAATTCAATAGTGTCGTAAGTATGTTGTTATCTGTTAGAAGGGTTAGTAAGTATATTTTATATCTGAGCAGCATCTCTCTGGAGTAATAATAATTATCTACTAATATAAAAGCATGGTATAATAGAAAAGCACAAATCTGATATTAGGAATCTAATAAATATTTACCCATGGGTGTAATAGTGACCCATATCTTAATGTGATTATGAGGAGGAAAAAGTAATCCATTTACTTTAAAAAAGTAATCCATTTACTCCTCTATTAAATAGATAGAACTAATGATCCCCCGAACTGATTATGAGACAAAGCTTAATATAAATTATTTACTATGTTTATAATGATTAATGCCTTTCAGATACTTAAACTAGGAGTAATGTAGGCAAGTTATTTTATAGGTATGACGTGAGATGAAATGATTTGGGGCCGTTAGCTTTACAGTGAGTTAGAAATAATTTCACTGCATCCGTCTGCCTAACATCTTCCCATTTTCTTCTGGTAATAGAATTTTTCTTTCCTATCGAGAAAATAACACTCACGATTCGAGGGCGATACAGTGTCACTGTGTCTCTCCACCTGCACCCTCCCCGTGGTCACAGGCTAGTCGCATCATCACCTAGCTGTGAGGATTCATGGCCATGGTGGTTCTGGACTTTCCTTCCGGAGGTATCAGGAAGTAAACGTTCCGCTAGGGTCACCAGGAGGATGAGAGTCTAGGGCTGCCCGTGCCATTTTGCCTGCTCCCTGGAAGGCGCCGGCATGCAGGGGTACTCGGAGCAGATGCGAGAGACGGAGAGAGCCAGCATCATGACAGCACATTTGGCACTGGACCCAGTACTTCCTAAAAGCAGGCACAGCCCTGTAGTAAGAAAGAAAGCCCCATTTTTTCTTTGAGTTGTTTGGGTTGTGTTTCTACCATTTGCAGCCCCAAGAGCCTGACTCATATAGCAGCTCATAGGATAGCTGGGGGGCAAGAAACTAGGAGGAGTGTCGACCGATGGAGGCTGGTGGGGTGGGGAACCGGGATTAAAGGGGAAATTTTAAATGAAAAGAATTCCAGAAGAACAACGGATTTTATGAGGGAAAGAGGCTGAGAGAAAAATTTCTTTTGGAAATGAACATAGACAGAAAATAAGTTGTTTGCTGAAGGAAAAAGCAAGTATTATTCACTCCTGGGCAATGCACTGCTCTGATGTTTGAAGTTCTTACAGCCTTTCCTGTATTGGGACGTTGGAACTAAGAGGGACTGACCCATAAGGTGTTGGCTTCGACTGGAAAGGGCGGAGGTGGAGCCTTGGAGGTAACTTGACCCAAGGAATCAGTGTTGGGCCTCTCCTCCACTTCCCTTTATCCTGTTCCATGGCCACAGGCAACCCAAGAGAAGAGAGGACATAACCTTCCTGGGCTTTTGGTTTGTAAAATCCCAAGGAAAGACTCTTTGAATCAGATACCCACTCAGTAAACCAGTCACTGTGTCCAGGCGTGGGGTAAAGTACTGGGTGACATGGCCATTTGAGACCTAATGACCAGAGCCTTCTAAAGGAAGGGCCCGAGAGGACAGGCCTGGGCTGAGCGGCTGTCCAAGTGTGTTCACTGAAGCATATCACTGGGGGTGTTATTCGAAGCAGCGAGGGTATATGAAAAGGCGGGCCGAACAGTGTGTTCTAAGGGTTGGTAAGACAACATTTGTATTTTATTTTCAACACAAGTTGTAGGAGTTTTACTTCTCTGCTTCGGACGTAGTTGGAGCCAACTGAAATGATAATAACATTATGAAAAAATTGCAAAGCACAGGGGAAAAATGTGAGTAGATTATCAAGCCAGCTATATGTTCTAAAATGTTTAAATTTCTCATCTGTATTACCTCCGCTTTACGTTTTGGGAATGTGGTTTCAATAGCTAAACCAAAGCAGTGAACCGAACTGAAAGGCATTATAGGAAACGCATGAAAAGCAGCGTAAAGCAGCATAACGAGCTCGGAGGAATTGTCTAGCCCTCGCTGGAATGAACCAGAAGTCTTGGTCAGCGTGGTATTTCTACCCAGGTGTCACTTGTCCTGATAAATTCGAGCGTTCGTGGGAGTCAGAAGCTACTGCCAAGTTTTGGCACCCTGCAGTTCAGTTGCTGTGTTCTAGACCTCAGTTCCCATCTTTGGATGGCTGAGTTGCCAGAAACAGAGAAAATATAGCATCATTTTTCATCCAGATGAAACCATTCATTAGAATTCCTGAACTAAGTGTGTGTGTGTGTGTGTGCGCGCGCACAGACTTGAGAACTGCCAAGATAGTTATTTATACAAGAGTTTCTGTGTTATACTGGATAACACCTTACCAGCGTTTAAATAACATGATTTGTAATTGGAATCCTCATTAGTCCTGGACTTGAAATTAAATTAATGAAATTTAATTTCAAGTGAATGAAATTAAATTAATAGGTCATGAAGGAAAGATTATTTCAAATACTTATAGAATGTATTTGAATATTGGGGAAGGGAGGGAATGTGACAGACAGAATATTTTAATTATGTGTAACTTGAACACATTCAAAGAATTTTTTAACACTTATAAATTGTAAATCGTTTCAACATGTAATTCAGTCTACAAATATACTTACTTGCAGTGATGGTTTATTTAATAAATTATTTATCGAGTGCCTATTTGCGTAGTTCTCTTTAACATTAAGGATGGGAAATTCACATATCTCAGGAAGCCTGTCATTGAGATCATAAGATGGACATACTGAACAGTTAACTACTTTTAAACAGCGGCCCTGTTGAAAGTATTAGAGAAGAGGCCTGCATCAGTTAAGGTTTGATCAGGATGTCGGAACCACTTGAGAGATATAAGCGATTAGGCCTGGTGGGACCATGGATGTGATGCAGTCCCGTAAGCCTCTTGCGCCTGTACCTCGTGCCAGGCCTGAGGAAAGCAGAGGAGAGCAGGAGTGACCCGGAATCCGCAAGGAGGAGCAGAAGTGAATGAGAACAAACTGGACCACGTGTCTGTTTCCTGCCGCTTCCAAGCCTGCACCTTTGATGATGCGGGTTGACCTGCAGGAGAGGATGCACTTGACCATGGAACAGCACACAGACTTGGCCCAGGATCACGAGACGTGGACGAGCTCGGGGGTCAGCTGCGGGCCCCGTGCCGCTCCGGGCCAGCAAGGTGAGCCAATGGATCCCAGCCGCCCTGTGTGAGCCGCAGTAGAGCCTGACCTCACACCAGTTTTGCAAGTGTAAGCGTGGCCGCTCCTGCATCCCCACCTTCCAGATCTCACGCGTGCTTCCGTGGCTGCCCCTAAGCTACAGCTGCGGGGAGAGGGCGTTCCGGGCAGCCTGGTTCCCGGTGAGCTAAATCAACACGGCGCAGACCCATCGCAGCTCGCCCTTGTCGGCCTGGCGCTCGGATACACCCTTCAGTCGTACTTCCAGATAAGGCGATGGCAAAAAGTTGTGTGTATACTGAACATGATGAAATTCTCCCCCTCACAACCAGCAATTCACTGATCCACTCCCTGAAAGAGGAGGCAAAGTCCCTTTATTCATCTCTGGGGGAATGTTCTCTCTTCCAGCTGATCCTGTGTAACTTCAATACTGAGGCATGAGAGTAAATACTATTAGCATATATTCAGTGGTAGGAGAATGGGAGACAAATAAAAAATGTGGTTTATATATACAAACATACTTATAGTAAAACAAGGAGAAAATACTCAGAACTGTTACATTCCTTGTTTCTGCAACTGGTCGCAGGGTTGTAGCTGGTGTTTATAACTACCTTCTTCTGCTGGCCAGTCCGCGTGCCCTTTGTCCTTGGACGGCTGTAGTTCCTTGCCACAAGAGATGACCCAGAGCTTAGTTCTTGGAGGCTCTGGGACTGGACCTCTTATACTCTGGTGGCAGGAAGGTAATGTGGCAATCCACTTCGTGGAACAGTTTCCTGAGTAGTTTCAACATGCATCTCCTCGATGACTCACTCCAGTGTGTTTACCTATGAGAAGTAAAAGCATGTGTTCATGCAGCGACTTACACACAGACGTTCATCACAGCTTTTTCGTAATAGGCAAAACCTGGAAACAACCCAAATATGCAACAAGTGAATGGATGTACAGATTGTGGTATTATCATGTCATGGAATATTAGCAGTAGAAAGGAATGACCTATTGATACACTCAGCAATAGGATGAATCTCAAAATAATTATGCCATGTGAAAAAAATGCAGACAAAGAGAGGGCATATTATTTGATTCCATTTACGTAAAAGTCTAGAAAATGCAGATAGTCTGTAGGGGCACAGAGTAGTTCCATGTCTGCCTAAGGATGCGGTGTGGACGGGAGGGTGGGGGAGGGGCCTGCAAGGAGGCATGACCAAGCTTCTGGGAAGATGGATGCGTGCGGTGTCTTCATGTGGTGGTGGCTTCGTGGGTGTGTACATATGTCAGAACTTCACCAAATCATATATTTTAAATACATGCGGTTTATTGTATATCAAGTGGACCTCAGTAAAGTTAAAAAAAAAGCTTGAACCAAAAAATGGACAACCTGTATTTTCATTTACCAACTAGAGTGACACTGCTATCATGTGAAATCAGAAACAGACTTGTCACCTTTTAAATGCTGTCATTCTTGACAAGTGACTGTTGTATTTGCAGCATTTTAAATGCTGTCATTCTTGACAAGTGACTGTTGTATTTGCAGCATTTCGATTTCACCTCAGGTGCAGCCACATTTCCAAGTGGTTCAGGCAGGCGCCATGGGGATTGAAAGGAGGAGGGGATCACATCAGGTCAGAGGTTCAGGCTTCAGTTAAACCGGACCTTAGTCTTGCAGGAAGGGTCGGGTCTGTGAGGGGCTGGGAGTCTTGTGGGCGGTGCAGGCGTGGGGGAGAAGCGGCAGCTCTCGGCCTGCCTGGCAGCAGGGTCGTGCCACGCTGCCCGACGTCAGTAGGTGAGAGCACCTGTTCTCATTTGCTGCTGAAGAAACTAAGGCTCCAGACACTAAATATTTCCTGCAGCCTCAGACCTAGAAGCCACCTAAGTCTCCATCCCCACGGGCACTTTGCTGTGTTCATAAGACAGTGACCCGTGTGACACCCTGGTCTCAGGTGTACGGGAGAGCTGTCCCAGGCAGAGGGGCATGTGGCCCTAGTCTCGGTGTATCCCCGTCACTTGTGTATGGTTTCATCTGGCATCTTACTCCCTTCAGACCTGGCTTTGGCTCTGGTGGCCCATTTCCCGTGGTCACCTGGTTCTTGGTTGATTCACAGGCTTTGGGATGTGTGAAAAGTTCTGAAATCGTGGACGGCACTAACGCTCTAAACCTGAAACACTGGCTTTGAGGAATGCAACTGTGTGTTTAACACGTGATTTTCAAAGCGGGTAAAAGTAGAACTGTGCATGTTCCTGACAATTAGTGCATATATTTTTTTAAAATGTGTCTCTCCCAGAGAATTTTCCTCTAAAGAGTACCAAGAGTGTGAGTTTGTAGTATCAAAATTAAAATGAAATTTACTGTGGAAAAAAAACTGTAGAACTAAAGCAGAAGAGGATAATTGTTTCACACTGTATTTATAATGTTTTGTTTTGTTTTCTTTTCTTTTTGCAGTTTTTTGAGGTTCCATTTGATTCAAACATGAACAGGACAAAGAACAGACCTCTGGTTCGTGGACAGATCAGGTAAAATCATGAACGTCAGTCTCCTCCATGTTACAGAACATTCATTTGCTTGTCCGTCCTGAATCATTTCCCAGTATTTTGCCTTGAGTTGTAAAGTGAAAAGAACACCCCGCCCCCAAAGGGACATACGGGGAGGGGGACATGTAGTGCTCTCCAACTCTGACCAAAGTGCAGGGCTCGCAGCCTAGAATGGATCTGAGATGGGCGGTTTTGCTGTGGGAATAACTGACGCGATGGATTTCCTTACTAGACTCGGTTTTGAGACGTGGGCTTGTTTTGCTCGTAGTGGCTAAAGGTAAAAACGTTCCATTAACACAGGTGATTTCAGACAGACCCATACAGGGTCTCAGCAGAAAGCTCTGTCTGCAGCCTTATGTTTTCAGATGAACTGAGAGCGCTGTTAGACCCCAAGCAAAGCACTGCATCCCTTACTCTCCTCTCCAACAAATTCAACTAAGTGGAACCAAAAGGCGTATAAATATTTTAATACCACTAATGGTTAATAATTAAACATTTTACTTCCTGGAGACCTCGAAACCGGCATTTAAAAATATTTTTTAAAGTCCCAATAGGCAGCACAAGCCGAGAAGAATAGAAAGAGCCAGTGGTTCATACTGCACGACTGCTCTAAGTCAGAGAAACCTCTGTCCACCTGTCCCGGTGGAGCCCTCATGGAGCTTCAGGTTTATTGGCGTAACGCTTGTGGATCAAATAATCATACATATCAAGCAAAACAATAAAGGAAACAAATTCAGATGCAGTCAGATGTCTGTGTAAAAATAATTTTTAGTATTTGCTGCTTTCAGCCATTCAGTTCTTAAATGAATCTAAATATTGAAAAGGGTAGTAGATCCAGATGAAAATACCTAAGAACAGAAGTCTCATATCTGACTGATATTTTATTTCCCTTTTTGAGATCTGATGCAGCTCTCTGCTGTCTTTATGTTTAGAAAGTGTCAGAAGCACTTTGATTTGAGTAAAGTCATTTTAGAGGGCACATGTAAGCCCTGTAAGCCATCTCAAAAGCTAAAAGGTGCTTCTGCCACTGCTGAAATCACAGGTGAGTTCCTACTTGTTTGGAATTTCTGTCCAGGCTTTTTTCCTCAGTGAAATCGTACTCCTTTAGGACCAAGGAAAACGGGATAAGCCCAGCAAACAGCCACTAGGCATGGAATGGTCATCAGATAGAGGCCGTCATTCTTCTAGTAGCTCGTCTTACTTGGCCCAGTGTGCGCATTTCCTCGCACCCCGGAAAGCACAGTCTCTCAGTACATCCAGCAGGGAGGAGCATCACGGCCTTGGTGGCTGGTGTTGGCAGTGCCCTTCCGATAAAGGAAGAGGCTACAGTACGATTATTAGTCTTGATAGACTTGTAACTTACCTTTTGTTTGCCAGATGACCGAGGCGGAATCTCATTTATGATAATAAACCTCAATTGCTCTTCTAGAGGGCAAATTATAGGCCTGAAAAAGCTAGACTCAGACTTATTTTTCTAGTTAGGATGTATTTTATTAAATAGGTACAAGGAGCTATTATGAGTCTGGGGCAAAATCTTGCATTGAGAATCACAGTTTTAAAACTGAAGACTTTATATCGTGCCAGTTAGTGTTTACTATAATTCAGTAAATTATTTTCTTCTACACAGATGTTTTATAAATGAGTGGCCATAGGGGTATAGTAGAAAGTCTTGTAGATGACCATTAACATTTATCTCTCAGCTTTGGTGGCTCTCCCATTCATAACGGCTCTTGGGCCTTAAGTCCAAAGCCTGGCCAGTTCACTCTGAAATTCTCTTTTGGTGTTTACTGTCCCGTTTGCTTTGGGCCAGTATGAATCTGTACAACCTCGTAGACTTAGTCCACAGTTTGGCAGGTGAAGTGTGATCCCTGCCACTGTGGATGGGCAGCGGTGAAGTGAATCTGGGGAAGAAATTCTTAAAGGTCTTTTGCTGATGACAGCCTGTGTCCGTAGCTTGGTTGCATCCATTTGACAGACATACTGTAGACATTTATTTTCATTAACTTTTTCAAGTGATGGCAGTTTTTTTTGAAAATTTTTGTTTAAGTGAACTAAATTCTATTCTAGGGAGTTAAAGTAATATAGCGATCCTGAAGGAAAGAAGCACATGCCTGGACTGGTCGTTCTGAGAGCTCTCGAGGAGCCGGGGGAGTCCCCTGAAGGAGCTCTTTGCTTGTGTGGACCGTCGGTGCAGTCTGCACGTGCCTGGCTGCCTTCTCTGCGCTCCTAGGCTTCCCTCCTAGAAAAACACGGCAGGGAGCGTTCAGAGCTGGCGGAGAAGATAGTGCCTTCTTGCTTACTTATTTTATTCTTTATTCCAGAAGGGATTAGAGGCTTCATAAGACTATTAGTAAAGTAGAGAAATATGTAAAGAAAGTCGGGGTTACAGAAAATAGAATGGGGATAAATGGTAAGATCACAAGAAAAGCTTATCAAATTCTCATAGTTAATAAGGTTGAACTGTACATGTCATTCTACATTTCCTGGTGAAACCACACTTACATCATATTGAAAAGCATTATACGCATTATTTGTATTTAATTCTCACTATAGCACGGTGAGGTAGAGGCTTTTAAATCCCTCCCAGTACTCACGTGAGAAAACTGGGGATCCAAGTACGATGAATACATTTGGCCTCGTCCACTTGACTCCACATCCTGAGTTCCTAACAGCTGCACATAACTCTCTGTAAAAGTCTCTCTGTCCATGAGAAGAAAACACCACTCCAGGGAGACCAAACTTCTGCCTCTTAGTTCTTAAAAAGTAAGAAAGAAGGGGCACTTGGATGATATTAGAGGAGCGTCCTCAGTGACTTCTGTAGAGGCGGCAAATCATGGATTTCGAAGGCGTCGCTGGGTACAAGCCAGAGACAGGACACTGAGCACCAGCTCCCAGTGGGACCCACGGCGACTGCGTGTGTGGCCTCGACACGAGTGGGGAGGGGGATCGACTCACTGGCCCTTCAGCCTGACCCAGGGTTGAACCGACATGGTGGAAAGAAAGAGGAGAGCAGCTGCCTGCGCGAGTGCGTCCCAGGTGAGGGCCATGATCAGAGATGCTCGGGGACGGCACTCTGCCACGAGTGGGACCGGCATGTGGGCTGAAGTCGAGGGGCCCTTCCTCCTGGCTTACCCAGGACGGGCCTGCTTTATACCCGTTGTCCCAGCAGAACTGTGGGAGGTGTCCCCTCTCCCTGTCAACAGTGTCCAGTTTGAGTGGTGACCAAATGCCACCTACATGAAGGGAGTGACGGCGGCAATTGTGATGTTCACAGAATTCCCTTACTTTTAAGGGTGTTTCATACAAATGCCAATTGTTTATTTTGCCTCGAAGAGAAGAAAGAGCGTAAATGGAAGGCGCGATGTACCTAAGTCAGTTTGCGGGTAGGCGCTGTCATACCGACCCCTTTAAATAGCTCTTTATTCAGTGACTCTCAATATCTCTATGTCTTCTAAATTAGAAAAGATAAATAAGGTCAGCTGACTTGTTTGGACATTCCTGGCCAGACTGTCGTGGCTCTGGTCATCGTTGTGCGGGGGGGACCTGGGCTTAGAGCTCCCTTTCATTCTCAGAGAACACACCCGAGAACTCACCTGCCGCACAGCAGAACTCACCTTGCCGGTGAGCAAACCCACTGAGGATGTTGAATCTGCAGACTCAAAGTCAAGTAGTGAAGGTAAATGTCAGAGGAGTTGACCTTCTTATCAAGCAAGTCATATAATCCCATCATATTAGGAAATAATGAAAACATCTGTGTGAGACTTTTGAAAATTGTAAAGCACTATAGAATTTAAAGACTCATTCAGTTTTTCAGAAAAAAGTCAGATTTGGTATAATCCGATTTTAACTTGATGATCGGAAAAAGTGAATTAGCAATTTTTAAAAACTGTACATAATAGAAAACATCTCAGTCTTCAGATCTTCTTCATGTGGTCACTGCAGTCTAGGAAAAACGTTCTCTCACTCACTGAGCCTGGGCAAGTCAGTGAATGGCTCTTCCCACACCACCAGTTCCTCACGTGCAGGGTGAGATCGTATCTCCTACCTTGTTCATCTCGTAGCATTGTTGGGGGGACAACGTAAGATCGATAAAACCATGTAAACTGAAGTGCATTGTTGGGGAGCGGGTTTGACACTCCAGAGGAGCGTAGAGTTGTTTGCAGAACTTTCATCTTTTTCCAAATCTGCTTTGAAGTACAAATATTTTCATACTTATCAGGCAATAACATAAAAAAGAAATTCAGATTCGTTTCAAGGGATGGGGAAAAGGAAGCAAAACACTTGGCAGATAAGGGAACTCAGAAAATGAAAGTGCATGCTTCCATTTTCATGGTTAAGTTGGTCCAGCCAGTGGCAGGTTAGTGAATGCTTCGTTCATCCTGTCATTATCAGGACGCGTTTACGGAGGATGTTGTCCCTTAGGGAATGTGCTGGTTGCTAGAGTGATGAAGAGGCAAATGACATGGGCTCCATTCGCGGAATCCCGTTGGAGAGAGGGGGGCACACAAGCATGAGGACCCTAAGTGCTGTCCAAGGTACAGCTCACTCAACAAATGTAATTTTTGAATACACCTGCCAGCCAGACAGGCCCCACGCCAGACACTGGAGGGGTAGTGGTAGAACATGTGCTGGGGGGTGCCCAGGGGAGGTGGGAGCACAGAGAACCTGACCCAGACCCACGAGGTCAGGGTGACCATCAGGGAGTGGGGTCTTGAAGCTGAGGACAGAAGGGTGAGTAGGCACGGGGCCTCCGGCTCTCCTTTCTGCTCCTCCCTCCCCTGTCTGCTCCCTGTCACTGGTCCTCTTCCCATCTCACTCCTCCCCTGAGGTGCTGCCCTCCACAGTGCTGTGCCCAGAGGCCAGACTCCTCTTCCAAGCCTGGACCCTTTGAAATTCTCTTCTGGGCGCCCTGAGGCATCTCACGTTCCGTAAGCTCGTCATGTTCTCTCCCAAACCTGTCTTTTCCCTTCTGTGCTTGTTGATTTACGTTCTAAAGTCAGGCACCTGGAACTCATTCTAGACTTTCTCTTTCTCTTATCCCCTTCATCTGACTATTCAACACATTGTGTCTTTTCCGCCACCTGAACCACCCTGGCGTCTGCCCTTTGACCATCCTCCGTTTTGTGCGGGTGATTACAGCAGTGTCCCAGCTGCCTTCTCGCTCACCCCCTCTCCATCCATCTTCCACTCAGCTGGCAGATAAGCATCACACTGGTGTCTGGCTTAAAACTTTTTGGGGTCTTCCAAACATATCTGGGGGAAAAATGTGTTTTAAATTCTTTACTATGTCACACAAGGCCTTTCAGAGTCAGATCCTTCCTAGTCCTTCCGGCCTCATCCCTCTGTTCTCCTTTTTCTTCACGCTTTCATGTTGTATTGTCACTAAGTGGAATTGCTGCGTTTTCCACCAAAGTGCCCTGCTTTCTCTGCCCCCTGCCAGCTGTGCTAGCCTTGCCCTTCCATGCCCAGGTAGGTCTTCAGCCAAGTGGGGCTGCCCCGGACGGATCGCTCTGTCCACACTCCAGTAAGGGGGTGCTGGGGTTTGGTCTTGGTGGCTTTCTTGTTCTTTGTGCTTGTGTCTGCCACTGCACCACTCAGCACACTACACACCTGTCCTTGGGCGTCTCCCACTACCATGTGGTGAGCTCTTCCAAGACAAAGACTGAGTCTTCCATCTGTTTGTGTCCAGTGCGTAGGATTATGTATATAACACGAATATCCTGCGGGCCTCATATGCACCAGGCATGATTTTTAACGCTGCGACACAGCAGACGACAGGACAGACAGAGACCCCGGACGTCACGGAGCACTCCTGCTCGCCGTCACACGTGGCGGTGGCAGATCTCTTGGTGCTGAATGAGGGATGGGTAGGTGGGTGGACGGACAGATAGACATTAGAGAAGTGGAAATGACCTCCAGGCGTGGGAAGTACAGACATCGAGGAGTGAATGACCTGTGACATCAGGTGACGAGAAGGACGGGAGTGGAGAATTAATGAGAGAAAGTGAGGCCGAAGGTTAGAGGGAGCTTGCGGACCTTGGAGGACAACTTGACTTTGGTAGGTGGAGAGGCAAGCCAGGACCTGCCAGGCAGGGTGGGCGTGGCGAGCAGAGGAGCAGAGCAGGAGTGCAAATACGTGTTTCAGGATGGAAACAGATGAGCGGGCTGGACTTGGTGTGAAGGGCTCCTGGAGGAGAATAGTGAGGAAGGAAAGCTGGGAAGCAGGGTGAGGCCAATGTGCCTGCCAGCTGAGCTGCGAGGGCCGCCTGGAGGAAGTGGAGTGCTGTCCGTTGTCCTGGAGCTCCTGACTTGCTGGTCCGCAAAGCAGGAAGAGACAAAGGTCATCCTTATTAGGAAGGAAGAAATGAAACAGACAAATACGATTGTTTACCTGGAAAATTCAAAGGAATTGACAAAAAAACTGGGACAACTAGTAAGTGAATTTAGCAAGTGCACCAGATACAAGGTCAGTAGGCAAAAACCAACTCTAGGAGTTGCACTTCTGGGGTGACAGCTTGAGCTGCCCCGTAGACCCACCCCCAGTGAGACCAGGCCAGGCAAAGAAGTGTGAGATCGTAACACCCCTTCCCTGAGCTGTAACCCGTCTGCTCTCGACCTCTCACTTTTCTTAAATTCTGCAGCCCTCTGTGCCAGTACCACAGATTCATTATAAGGTAGAGAAGCAAAGCAGGCATTAGGACACAACCCCCAGGGAAGGTGTGGCCTCACAGCCTCACAACCACAGCAGAAGTCCATGCCTATTCAGTCGACGTTAAGACAGAAGGGCACACGCCCTGCAGGGAAGCAGAACCCTGTAGAATTCTCCACCTCCCCTCTGCCGAGAGTCGTCTCAAAGGCAGATGCTCTGAGCACCCAGCCACCTAAATATAGACTTTTCTTTTCTTTTCTCTTTTAATTTAACTCAGCGCTTCTCAAACTTTAGTGGACTTAGTCATTATTTTCCAGATTTGTACATATATAAGCTTGCATGTACTTTATGGTTGACTCCGGTGGGTCATGAAGGATGATTTTGAGTAGAATATATTTCCACCTTAGGGCTGACCGACATAGGCTGAATGAACTGCAGCTCAATTGTGTCTCAAGGAAGGGAAACGCACCCAGTCCTCCCAAGGTGTCGCTCGCCAGGCTTCATGCTGTTGCCTTTCTTTCTTTTTTTTTTTTTTTTTAATTAATTAATTTATTTATTTTTTGGCTGTGTTGGGTCTTCGTTTCTGTGCGAGGGCTTTCTCTGGTTGTGGCAAGCAGGGGCCACTCTTCATCGCGGTGCGCGGGCCTCTCACTATCGCAGCCTCTCGTTGCGGAGCACAGACTCCAGACGCGCAGGCTCAGTAGTTGTGGCTCATGGGCCCAGTTGCTCCGCGGCATGTGGGATCTTCCCAGACCAGGGCTAGAACCTGTGTCGCCTGCATTGGCAGGCGGATTCTCAACCACTGCACCACCAGGGAAGCCCCTGTTGCCTTTCTTTTTGCTGAGCTGCTGTTTGTCTCTGTTGCTTCAGATATTAGAGAAGGTGACACTGAATACATATTTAATAAACAAGGCAGGACTTCCCTGGTGGTGCAGTGTAAGAATCCACCTGCCAATGCAGGGGACACGGGTTCGAGCCCTGGTCCAGGAAATCCCCACATGCCGCAGAGCAAATAAGCCCGTGCGCCACAACTACTGAGCCCACGTGCCACAACCACTGAAGCCCGCATGCTTAGAGCCCGTGCTCCGCAGCAAGAGAAGCCACTGCAATGAGAAGCCCGTGCACCGCAATGAAGAGTAGCCCCCACTCGCGGCAACTAAAGAAAGTCCACGCGCAGCAACAAAGACCCAAAGCAGCCAAAAATAAATATTAAAAAAATAAAATAAAATAAACAAGGCATAGTAAGATAATTGGCTATTTTTGAAATAGTCAATTACAGTAAAAACACACCCCTTACATCTTAGGCCATAGAAATTTTCTCTAATATTTTTGAGGATCAAAGGAAAAAATCTTTACAGCTAAAATGCCATTTGATGACCATAAAAATCTATGAAATTGAATTATTATTTGCTTCATTTTCTCAAGGAGGATACAGAGGACAGCACTTTTAATTATCTGTTCGTTACCTACATAAAATACCAATTCTGTGTGTCTAAAATTTTTACAGTTGAAAAAAAGAAGTGTCAACCATTTGGGACTGCTTCTTATGTCTTTCTCACTAGGGGAAAGAAAAGGCGTTTTTATATTTAGATGGCATGTTTGAATTCATCTTAACTCTTTCAGGGACCCAGTTATGAGTTACTCCAGTGGTCTCGTCTAGCGGGCACTGTGGCTCACAGTAATTGCAGGTGGTTGCTAGAGACATCCTTTGCAGCTTCTGTTTCCTGTGGAAACACTTGACCCCATGGCTTTCTGCTTTCTACTCCAGCTCCGGGGCCTTTATGGTGGAATTATTTATCAGAGTCTTTAATGGCTCGGGGGCCACTTGGTGAACTTTAGTACATTGTCCCCACGTCACTTAGGTGCATCCCTTACACACACCACTGGTCGTGGGGTCTCGGTGCATTTGGTAAAGAGCTCAGCATCTGCGTCTGAGGACGTCTGGAGAGGGGCTGCAGGGGTCAGACGGCGCTGTCTTACCTCCAGGACCGGCTCCTCCCTGCAGACTTGACCTCTGTTAACTGGGGGCCACACCCCTGCATCTGTGCCCCTGCGGCTGAGTGTCAGCACAGCCGCGGCACCGCCCAGGGGACCACGGCTCTGGGAGCCTGGATGACTTGGGGTTGAGAGAGGCAAAATCAAGAAGGAATTTGACACCTCTGGGCCCCCCGTTTTTCTGCTGTTTTGTATTCTCACGAGTAACTTCCTTCCTTCCTGCCGCTTACATGTCACACGCGTATCCAGTGTCCTTGAACGCCCTCCGTGTGATGAAGCTCTGTATTTACTTGCAACCTTGGTCCTAATTGGATAAAACGGATTTCTTAGCTTTTGGGTGGCCGAGGGGAGGGCAGATGATGATTGGTTCAAAGTGAATGTCCTCAGTAGTTCCTCCTGAGACAGCCCTCGTTTCTTCCGGGGAGGATGAGACCAGGTGCTTCTCCACAGGTTTTCGCTGTCAGCATCTAACACTTACTTTTGGTGGCTGGGGCCCCGTTTCTCCTTCTGGTCCCCAAGCTCCAGCCCTAGAGGACAGCTTGCAGAGCACGGGTGCCTGGCTTAGAGGCTCCCTGGGCCTCCCAGGCCCTCTGCCCCGTCGGCTCCTTTCCTTCTGACTTAATATTTGGACAAGTGGTCCTTCTGTCATAGAGAAGAGTGTTAAATCAGCCCCTCCGTCTGGTTTTTCTTCTTCTCTTTTTACAGCCAGATTTCCGGAAAGCGTGGTACCCCTCACCCCTCCCACCCCCGTGTCGGGGCTGCTGCCCTCTGCGCTTCCACCTCATTCCTCTCTGCCCATTGGGTCTTCAGGTCCCAATTCCACTTAAAATGACTCATCATAGACATGGAACCCTCAGCCTTGGCCCCCAGGTCTTCCAGCCGAGTCCTCTGTCCCAGTTCCCAGGCCCAGTGTGAGAAGACTTGCCGGCCCGAGTTCCGGTCCAGTGCCCTGGGCCAAGGGCAAGGCTGGTGGGGGCAGTTAAGCGGGGCGGGGGCGGGGATACAGGGCACAGAGAGCACCCAAGGCCACTCCTCCGGGGCAGCTTTCCAACAGCTTGAGCCACCCTCGACCCTCATTCTACTTGGTCACCTTCTAACTGGGGCCCACCTCCGCCACCCCCAGAGCACCCACTTGACATCAGATCCCTTCTGTGACCTGTAGTCAGAGCCTCCGGAAGACCTTCTGGGTTAGACGTTCACCGTTTGCCTCAATGCACAGACCTGTGTGTCCTCTCACTGTCCTCCTGTATCTGGCTGCTCTTCTGTAGGAGGGTTTCCTGGTTCTGTCAGAGCTGGAGTTCTCTGTTTTCTGTTCACTCTCCTGTGTGTTTTCAAAGAAGACAGAGGGATACATCTTTCTCTGAGTTGAAGTCCTTCAGACTTAAATTTCTAATATAGCTTATTTTTTTTTTTTAAGTAATAACCTTTTTTCCTGGTCTACCCTAATTAAAATTAATCTTTTTTAAGAATGTCAAGGCCAAATGTATCTTCTCTATATTTTAGAGTTACATAATTCCCTTGTTTAATTCATCAAAAATTTATTGATTACCTAGAATGGAACCAGCACTGTCAGTTTTATTGTTATCATGCTCAAAAGGCTTATAATCTGGGTGGAAAAATTAGCCAAATGCATAAAATGCTTAGCAGACAAGACGGGGCAGCCTATAAACATGTGTTGACGGAAATAAATGAATTGGTACAAACAAGAAGGTCTCCGGGAGGTCAGAAAGGGAAGATTTGGATAAGGACCAGCTGGGCAGTGAAAGCTTCCTGAAGAAGTCAGGCGTGGGCTGGGCCTTCTTTGTTATTCTGATTCCGTCTCCCTTGAATTATCCATTTTCCAGCTCGGTCATGTTGACAGGGAAAGACTACATGTCAGCGTTAGTTTCCCCAACTTAATGGCTCCGACGAGAGTGGTCCATAACTTGTAAGCTTGAGGTGTGTGGGCTGTGAGCCGGAGAGACACAGCGATAAGAGCAGAGTGGAAGGTTACTCAGAGCGGATGAATCAAAGCACTTGGAATTGGGGGCCGCCCATACCTGGCTTTGAAATGAATGATGAAGATTGAGTTTTCGGAGTGAAATGAATGGATTGTTTAGTTGGCATTATTAACTTAAAGAACGGGGTTTAGCTGAAGTATTATAGGGATTTACAGGAGACATTTTTCACATTTACTGAAGGTTTTACCAGTAAGCACTTAAGCAAATGTAAACATCTTGCGGGCTGCAGGGGACCTGGGAGTGTTATTCATTCCCCCCGTCACGCCGGTCTAGTAGACACGTAGCCGGCCCGGGTGAAGCTCTGCAGAGCTTCTGGGTAGTTACGATTAGTCTCTCGTTGTGTATATAATGAGAATGTAATAAGAACATAAACATTTTATAGGTGTAGAAATTTCTTTTTTTTAGTTTTAACCAGTCATTTGGAGTGGCAGGAAGAACAGATTTGGTCTCAATAATAGTGGTACTAACGGACAGAACTTTGTCCTTAAAATAAAATCATTCAACGTATGAACCATGCTAGGAAGAACCAGCAAAAGGCCTGTGTGCACGTCGTTGTGACAAGTCATCACAGTGGCTGTATGAGAGGAACACAGGAGTTTTCTGATAGTTAACATGCTTTTCTCTCATTGTCATAAGAAAAAAGAAAGAAAGCATTTATGAAAGCATCGTGAGTTGTGAGCATTTGTTGACAGCAGTCCTGGGGATGGGGGAATCCTTCAGCCCCCAGGCCCCTTTTTATAACCAGACAATATTTAGATATTCTAAGAAACATGAATATACAGAGTAACTATCGTATCGTAGCGACATAGCCAGTACCTTGCAGTCACGTGGGAAATAAGTCATAGGAGCAAACACTCCTTCTACTAATAACCTGGAGTCATCTGGTCTAATGTCCTATCACTTTATTTCCTCCCTTTTCAAATAAGATGATGATGTGAAAAGATTCGACACCATCAAATGCTACTCCCATTGACTGCTGTTACGGGAGCAGTAGTCTTATGATCGTGTTCTCTCTTTTGCCTGGTTTGTAAAGGTTTGTTTCAGCCAACATTTTGGGCCCCAGCCTTAGGTACAGGGCATGTAAAGATGAATGGTACAGAGTCGCACTGAAAAAGTGTACGTCGGGGATGGGTAGACAAGGCAGCAGAGGAGGTCAGCGTGAGACCAAGAAGTGCTGTGACAGCAGAGGGCACGTGGACCACCCATGGGGGGCGGACAGGGAGGAGAGAGGGGTGAGGGAAGATGTCCTTGGAGGACGTGTTTTGATGTCAAGGCTGAACTTGGGGGATGAGTAAGAAACGGCCACACCAAAGATAAGAGAAGTGTCGCCGGGGGCAGGGTGTGGGGTCGTCCTGGGGCAGAGGAGCTGCATGCACTCGACAGCAGAGACCTTCCACCTAGACCACAGACTGCAAAACAGCAGCCCCCAGACCAGATGCCGAGGAGGCACTTTTTTGTTTGGTACACTGCTTTTCTGCAGTTGCCAATGTTTAAAAATAGAAAATTTGAACATAAAACCACAGATTTCTAGGCTTCTTTGGCTCACTCCCACGTGGAATCTGCCCGAGCAACCTGACGAGCAGTTCCCACGGTCCTCACGCCTCCTGTGTTTTCTTAAGTCCGCCCACTTTACGCCTTCACATTGCCAGCCTGGTCCCTACGGATGTCCGTGTTTGCAAACACTGTCCTGGACCAAAGGCTCCGGTGCCAGGCAGTGCAGGAGATGCAGTCTCCCACATCTGCACCCTCATGTCCAAGTAGCTGCAGTGCACGCAGCTCCCAGCAGTCTCCAGCGCTGTAGGGATGGATACTTTATTTCCTAGCTTCATTTTTTATACATTGTGTTTTATTAAAGCTTCTCAAAGACTCCTAACAATTCACTGACCCTAAGTTTATGTAGGTGAACAAAGCTGCTTTTTTTTTTTTTATAGATTCCTATAAAATAAAAAGGGAGGGGGGTCAGAGAATTAAACCATCTGGGTCAACCAGGAAAAAGGAAAAGTATGTGTCTCCCACCTAGGCAAGCCTAGGTGTTCCTCCTCGGGGCCTGGGGGTAATGGAGGAATTCCGTAGGTGGTCCCGCCCTCGAGGATGTGAGAAAACACTGAGATTGGACCACTACACTAGAAACTTGGTTTTCATGGAGGAGATCGAACAATAGGAATCTTCTCTTTGAAAATTCCAGAGTCTTCGTACAAATAACATATTCTTAATTTGCGCTGAATCGATGTAGCGTCATTCAAGAGGTAACCATTCGCTTCCTCCCTGAGTTAGAAGGCTGAATCTGAGAGGTCAACAGCGGGCCAGTGTTCCTTTGAGTGTTTTTTGTTTTTTTTTTTTTCCCCTAACCTATCTTTCTTATCTTCCCCCTAGATTAATAAGATTCTTCAGTCAGTTTTCAAAAACTCATTCAGCTCAGACCTGCTTTGCTTTCCTCCTTAAAGTTTTACTTAATGTGGTACCACAGTCCCCATATTTTAAATATAATCATGCCAGAAATACATACTTATTCTTGCATTTCTCTTAAACATGTTGTAAAATTTAATTTTTTCTTGAAGCAGGTTACCATCATTTTATATATAACTGATAGTCTTTCAAAAATTGCTGTAACTAATTTCCTTTTAAAATATGTTTTGTGTCCTCATTGTCTTCACATATTCCTTAAATTATAAATTTACATCAGTGCCCTGCTACCTCCCAGTATCTATAACTTGAGACTTGTTCAGAAATAGAAAATTCCTAAATAAGATTCTGGGGGGATATTTTCAAAACAGTTATTTGTTAAGACTCTTCCCAAAAACTCAGGTCAAAGCTCAAATGTGGGATTTATGTAGGAAATTAAAGTTAAATTGGCTTGGTTTGATTAAGGTTTTGAGTTTTCTTTTGTATTTGAAGAAAGGGAATTTCGTTTTACAATTTAAAAATCATTTATTCCGGAAAAATAACCAAGAAGTATGAGATTAATTTTTGTCTAAACCAATTACCTGCAGAGCTGCTTAAAATATAAAGCCTTCTTGATTTAATATAACATTTCATAGACCTCTCTGACACATTACTTAAACAGAAAGGCCACATTTCTCCAGTAAATTATTTAAAAGTCAGGTAATTTAAATTACATTTAAGTGTAATGAGTAGGTATCATATTAAAGCTTGTATTTTCTCATTTGTTCCTAATTTCTATAGATTCCACTTTGATAGAGCTACTAAGGATTGGTCTTTAGCAAACAAAGAAATACTAGATTTTATAGGAGGAATAAATAATTCATAGAAATGTGTTGACAAATTCCCCTCCCACTCGTATCTCTTAGTTTCTTTTCCACGGTAGCCTTGGCCAGGAAAGGCACGAGCAGAAAGACCTCACGCTGATGCTCAGCAGAAAGATCTCTCAATTGAAAATGTAACTCAGTTTTGGATGTGAGTTTGGAAATAAATCATCATTCCACCCTCAGCACGAGCTGTGAACCTATTTGCATGAGTGAGTGAACGGATACAAAAGAATTTTTTTTAGCTCAAGAAAACTGCTAGATCTTTTTCTGCCACGATTCTCCACCCCCATCAAGTTGTGCTGTTTTCCCTATTCACACATTTTTTTTTCTGTTTTATTGACAATTAGGAATGTTTTGCAGCATCGTCACACCCCGTTCTCACACCCCATTCCCCTGCTTTTCTGATCTTTCCTTTATAAATTCACTCCGGCAACATCCACTCACAGAGATATTAACTCCTCGGTTCTTAATAAAAGCCATCACAGCTACTGTGGTAGATGTGTAAGCGCACATTAAAAAAAAAATGTTCGGGGGCTTCCCTGGTGGGGCAGTGGTTAAGAATCTGCCTGCCAATGCAGGGGACACGGGTTCGAGCCCTGGTCCGGGAAGATCCCACATGCCACGGAGCAACTAAGCCCGTGAGCCACAACTCCTGAAGCCTGCGCACCTAGAGTCCGTGCTCTGCAACAAGAGAAGCCACCACAGTGAGAAGCCTGCGCACCACAACGAAGAGTAGCCCGAAGAGTAGCCCCCGCTCGCTGCACTAGAGAAAGCCCGTGCACAGCAACGAAGACCCACTGCAGCCAAAAATAAATAAATAAATAAATAAATTTTAAAAAAATGCTTTGCAGATGATCAACCTAGTTTCTCCTGGTTCTGGTTTATTTTTTTGTAATTTGCTGTAATAAAATTAAATTCTTAATTTAAAGTTATAATTGGAGATAGAAATATTCTGCCATTTTAATTGTTATTAAAAACATGCTTCACAGCCATCATACATTTATAATTTATGATTAAGAACTGATATTCTTGAGTATATATACATGAGTTTTCATATTCTAGTATATATCCGTTACATCTTTATAATTTTGAAAAAATAAATCAGGGGAAACAATTTATTGCAAGTTTATCAGCCTCTACCTCCAGCTCTATTTAAATAAGTCCTCTATTTAATAACTCTGTCTCATATCACCTGTTCTTTTTCTTATAGCTGATGTTGCAACTTCAGAGTTCATAGTACTTGTGTTTGTTTAACGTCTGTCTTCCTTTCTAGACTAAACTCTGCTCTCTGTCTTGTTCACGGCTGCTGAACCCACACCTAGTGTAGCGGCTGGTTGTGTAGGCAGTGAGAGATTTGAATGAATAATGAATGAACACCTTGAGTGAGCACTCTTAAGTGCTTTATTTACATTATTGCATGTAATTCGTAAGCAATTCTGTGGCGTGTCTCCCATTTCACAGATGAAGGAACTGAGGCCAGCAGGTTAAGTAATTTGCTCCAGGTCACATAGCTCCATGGGGTAAAACCCCTGCCTTCCCCGTGATCTTGTTACCGAGCCTTATGTGTAAGCCAGTTTGACTCGGGTTGCAATCTTGCCATCAAAAGAGTCCTAATACAACCCGTACTTTACAGTTCAGGAAACTAAGGACCAGAGAGGTTAAATAATTCGCCCACTTTTATATAGATAGTTAACATCAGAGTTCTCATGAGAGAACTCGGAACCACCTGATTGCTGTACAACATGCTTAGTTATGCCATATACAGAAACCAGAATGATAATATGAATAAAGAGTTATCAAAGCATTTTCAGAAACATTTTTGTTGTGAAAATGTTCCATGGAACACCATGGTAGAGAGAGCACCCTGAACCCCAGGACACCCATCACCCAGAATCAACAGTTATCAAGACTGTGCCACACTTGCTTCATCCTGCCCTTTCAGTGGCCAAAACACGTTAAGCCACATGACTAGGTTAGATCAAGGTCTTTGGAACAGAGGGGTCGAGGGGTACAGCCGAGTTCCTGCGTTAGCTGATGGCAGATCTAGTTCACAGCGCTGAGTGCTTTCCACTGCAGTGACACTCATGTAAGGACAAGTGAAAGTGGGCTACTTACCAGGCCAGCACAGTCAGCACTGGAAGGGTCCTGTCGGCTCAGCCTGCGTCAGCTTGGCCAGACGCAGGCCAGGCAGGACCGGCGTCACGGTGGTGATAGTGTAGCGGTGGGTCTCCAGATCACCTGGGTTCCTAACGAGTTCCCAGGTGATGCTGCTGCTGTGACTGGTCCAAAGACCACGCTCGCGACAGAACCACAGGTGCAGAGGGTCCGCCAGCAGGTCCCAGCGAGACCCTCTCCCTCGGGTCACCCCAGCCCAGGGAAACCCGAGGAAGCCTCCTGTGCGCCTTCCTTCTGGTCTTACCTCTAGAAATCAGGCCTCCGAGTACCACCTGAAGTGTGGATGAACTGCTGAGGAATTTAAGTGAGGAAAAAAAGATGTCAACAAAAATTTTAAATAAAGAATAAATAATAAAAGGAGAAATAATGGGGGGCGGCGGGGGGGTGGGGTGGGGTGTCTCTCCCCAGCTTTGGGATACTTTCCAAAACCCATGAACAGGGAGACTAGGTGGGTTTTTTGATCAGGGGCTGAGCAGTGTGATTAGGAGGAAGAGTGCTCTGAGTAATTGACCTAAAATAACAGGAAATCAGTCTTTGACAATGTTGCCTTTTAGGTCTCTGAGATGTAGCTCTGAGCACGTTTTATGAGACTAAGGCAGAAAATCATAGTTGTATTTAACAGAGATGAGAAAGGAGTGCGCTTTCCTAATCTTTTTTGTATCAAAAATAGATCTCTTTATTAAAACAGCTAAACTTAAGCAACTTTAATATTGCCATGATATTTAAGGCTTTCAGGGTAAATCCAACTTGAAAAAATAACCCAGATACCACTTGATGTATTTCCTCTTTATTCTTGCTCGTCCTCTTCCTACTTCCGGCTTCAAAAAGAACCCTTCGCTTCTTTTACTGATGTATTTTCACTGTGTGCAAAGATTCTAACCAAAACCCTGTGGGTCACCCTTCATTTACTTAACTCTTTTATTCTGCCTTATTTAATAGAAACAATGCTTCTGTTAACTTCCAAAGTTACATAAAGTGTAACAAAAGTGATCAAAAAAGTCAACAAAAAGGAGACATGGGAGAGACAAGGAGAGGGAAAACCAGGAGCTAATAAACACAGCGGTGCGATCGCCCTGGGGTCAGCCGCCGAAGGCCGCCCGGAGGAGGGGGCCCGGCCCTGCTGCCCGGCTTTACCTAAACACCGTGGGTTTGGGGGTCTGGAAGGTAGATTACGGCTACTGGCCACCTGAGTGCTGTTTCTCTCAACTGAGCATTTGATAAAAATGGTGCAGTGGGGTGATCGCGATCCATTTTCCTCAAAAACACGCCTAATGGGGACCTCTCTCATGAGGGGAGTGAATGCTGGCCCTGCTGGCAGGCAGAGGGCTTCTTCTCAAAAGCAGATCTGATCGTTTCCTTCCCTGGTTTAAGAAGCAGAGGGAGCTTCGTGGACTCTGCATCTGCCCAGAGACCTCTCTGTGGCCCTCCTGACCTCTGCTCTCTGACCCCTCCGGCCCCCAAAACACGCTGCCCCACCCTTTGCCCGCCTCCCATCTGTCCGTCAGGGTTTGGCTTCAACATCCCCCGAACTTCTGTGTCTGCTCCGCACCTGCGCTCACACTGGGCTCCTGCTCCCGGAAGGCTCGCCCCTCACTTGACTGTTCCCACCTGTTTCACTGTCTCCCACTCTGGGTTAAGCACCCCCCGGATAAGGACCATGTCTGTCTTGCTCACCGTATTACATCCCAGGTCTGTCCTTTTTTTCAAAGAAATGGAGTGCTTCCCAGTCGTTTCCACGTCAGGGAATGAAGTAGGAAGTTAGGCCACGTGGGCAGTGGGGTGAACTGAAGGAGCTGTGAGCACACAGGAGGCTGCTCCCAGCTGAAGACCCCAACCGCCCAGCCCCCTGCAGCCCCCAGAAGTGAGAGCGTCAGTAAGTGGTATTAGACCAGTGCCCCCCGCATACCAGTTAGAGGGTGAACCCCAGGTTACCTGAATGAGCCCGCAAGGAAACCCGAGTACAGGTCCTGGTTCTGAGTCTCAGTTTCTCATCTGTAAAATGGGGATAATACTATCTACCTCAGTAAACTTGTTTGACTTTGTTCATTTTTGTTTTGTGTTCAATGCCGCCGTGCCCAGTGTTGATACAGGTTCTGGGAATAGGCTTTCTCATATACTGCTGGTGGGAGTGTAAACTAGTATAAACTCTCAGGTACAGGCTGGGGTACAAGTCAAAACCCCTAAAAATGTTCATATCATCTGACTCAGTGATCTGGGAACTTACCCTCAGAATGTATCATAATCAGAGCTGTGAACAACGACCTGTCTATGAGATATTCATCCCAACATTATTTCTAATTAAAAACTGGAAAAATGCTGTGTCCAAAAAGACATACTGATTGAATTAACTGCGGTATATCCACGGAATAGGCCACTATGTAACTATTAATGATAATGGTGTAAAATAATTCTTAACTGCATAGGGAAATTATTAAGATATATTGAAAATAGAATAAGCAACAAAACCACAATTCATTGTGTTCTCAGTTGTTGTTTTTTTTTTTTAAAGAGCCAAGCAAAGCAATTCTTTCTTTCTTTCTTCATTTTTGGCTGCATTGGGTCTTTGTTGCTGCACGTGGGCTTTCTCTAGTTGTGGTGAGCGGGGGCTGCTCTTCGTTGCGGTGCACGGGCTTCTCATTGTGGTGGCTTCTCTTGTTGCGGAGCACGGGCTGTAGGCACGCAGGCTTCAGTAGTTGTGGCGTGCGGGCTCTAGAGCACAGGCTCAGTAGTTGTGGCGCATGGGCTTAGTTGCTCCGTGGCATGTGGGATCTTCCTGGACCAGGGCTCGAACCCGTGTCCCCTGCATTGGCAGGCAGATTCTTAACCACTGCACCACCAGGGAAGTCCCTGTTCTCAGTTATTTTTAAAGTAGATGTATCATTGGAAAAAGGCTAGAAAGCTGTAAACCAATGTTTCTTTGAAAAGCTAATTTAGAATCTTTTGTGTGATTTTCTGTGCTTCCAAATTTTTGGAAATGAACATATGTTACTTTTATGGGTTTTTTTCCGCCCTCTCTCCCTCTCTCCCTCCTTTCCTCAAATGTAGGGGGGAGAGTAAGTACTTCTTTTTTATTTTTTTAAATTTAATTTTATTTTTAAAAAATTTTTATCGGAGTATAGTTGATTTACAATGTTGTGTCAGTTTCAGGTATACAGCAAAGTGAATTAGTTATACATATACAACTATCCACTCTTTTTTTAGGTTCTTTTCCCATAGAGGCCATTACAGAGTATTGAGTAGAGGTCCCTGTGCTGTACAGTAGGTTCTTATTAGTTATCCATTTTATATATAGTAGTGTGTATATGTCAATCCCGTCTCCTGATTTATCCTTCCCCCCCTTATCCCCTGGTAACTATAAGTTTGTTTTCTACATCTGTGACCTTACTTGTGTTTTGTAGATAAGTTCATTTGTACCCTTTTTCTAGATTTCACATATAAGTGATACCATATGATATTTGTCTTTCTCTGTCGGACTTACTTCACTCAGTATGACAATCTCTAGTTCCATCCATGTTGCTGCAAAAGGCATTATTTTGTTCTTTTTTATGGCTGAGTAACATTCCATTGTATATAAGTACCACATCTTTACCATTCCTCTGTTGATAAACATATATGTTTATGAAAAATAAAGCACAGGAGTATACACTTCACAGAATTAGTCATTGGGGCACTTTTACCCACAACATGAGCCGACCCCAGGCTCCTTGGACCAGGAAGGAAATGGGTTCCCTGAGTACCCGGGCGCTGAGAATGGTCATCCCTACCTGGGTGGATATCCTCATTTTTGTTTACATGGTTTGTCAACCTACCCAATTTTCATTCGTGCCCCTGAGCACGGATTTAAACACCAAACTTGAGTCTCATGATTTTCTGTGATTCCGACAAGGGTCAGAAACTAAACTTCCACGTAAAATCGCCTATCTCAATAAATTAAATTCACGCTCACTTTTGTAAAAGGGCTTTTTACAACACTTAATACCTTTGAATCCAACTGGCTTCCACAGTCCTTGGAGAAGGAGTGAACAGCCTTTTTTTTTTTCCACAAGGTCCAATTCAGGAAAAATAAAAATGTTTATGAGCCACATTTTTCTTCCACCCAAATAAAACTAGCTTTTCAGAGTCCCATAGGGAAAAAAAAATCTGTTCTTATAAGCTATAAAGTACCTGATTGAAAGAAGAACAGCGGTTACAATTTTTGCACTGCTTCTCAGCCATTTCAGTTCTACTTTCTGGACCAATGTGAGAGGTGACCCCAGGCGTCTGCCTCCCCGTGCCCCTGGAGAACTGTGTGTCTGCTCTACAGGGAAGCTAGGTGGTCCAGGTCACATGGTGTGTATCACATGGTGTTATCCAGGTCACAGCAGAGAGAAATCTGCTTCAGTAGGTGTGAGGGAGAGAGTTGGGGCCGATAGCAGAGGGAGGGATGGGGAAGTCAAGGCTAGTTTGGGTTTGGAGGGGATGGTCAGACCTTGGAGAAACGTGAACAAGGCCGTTGACATGAGGATGTGGCTCAGTGGAGGGAGAAGGTGAAAGACAGATCAGGGAGGGGATTACACAAGAGCAAAACTGGAGCGTTTACCTTTAAAAATGAGAGAGAAAATGGGAGGAAGAAGTCAAGATGAAGGTCTTAGTAAGAGGGAAGGATGTCTGTTGAGGGGTTGGGGGCTGGAGGGGGTCTGGGGCCCTGAGAAGCAGGAGAGAAGTTGCCACCGTCACGCTGAGGACCGGGAAGGGAGAAGAGCCCTGGCCGAGCCCCAGCGCGGTGGGCCATCGGGTGGGAGTGTTGGAGGGGAGCCAGAGCAGCTCGAGGGCCTATGGGAGGCGTCACGCATGCACAATGCAGAAGAGGTGGCGGAACGGGATGGAGATTCACCCCCCGGGGTTGAACACGCGCCGAGTCTCAGGTGTGGTTCCTGGTTCTTCATCAGTGGCGCCTTGACAACAGCATACCCCTTGTACGGTCTCTCTTTCCATCAAGACTCCCATTTGGCTGGGTTCCACCTGCGGGCCCAAGCGGTCACAGCCTGGGAGGAAGGGGTCAGTGCCGGTCCCCACATCAGAGTGGGAGCCAGGATTCTGCAAGGGCCCTTCCCCCTTCACGGGCCCCCGCCCCGAGGTCCCCTGGTCTCCAGCCCGTGGGCTCTCCTGCTCCCCGGACCCCCCCCCCCCCCGCCGCAGCTCGTGTTTTTCCTCGAGGGACAGGCAGGCAGTGTCACGGACGCGGCCGCACCCACATGCGTGCCTGCAGGACGTGAGCCAGCCTCCCTAAAACCAGAGCCCCCTCGGAGCTGCACCCGTGACGCCTGCGTCCCCGCGGGCACGTGCTGGGGCCTGCGAGTGAGCCGTGGCTTCTCCAAGGAGGAGGACAGGCTCAAGCGCCCTCCTTAGGTTTCTTCAGGGGAGTAAAGAAGCATGCAGATGAGCAGGGACTAGTAGATGCAATTTATCCACACTTTGGAAAAGCCTTTCACAAGAGGTCCCGGAAGTCCACTTTCAAAAGCAGGCTCTGTTGAGAAGCAGGCTTGCGGTCATCTTTAGCGCTGTAGACTTTTATCTGACAATTTACGTGTAGGGCGTTGTGCCACCTCTTTTGAAAGCTGTGTGTCCATAAACCACGGTCCGGCCGGGCAGCGCGATCACCACGGGCGGCCCGTGGTGTCTCATTGCCGGCACAGAGCTGGTGCTGTGCTGAGCCTGTAATTTATTACACGTAATGGTACTCAGACACACTGTCCTTACGCATTAGTACTAACTGGGTGATGTTTTTAAATAAAGAATGAGTAAATGGACAGAACGGCTTCCAGAAGTAAGATACTGGTTTTTGCCCAAATCCTAAATCCTGGGTTCCGAAGGGTTCGTCTGTCACGTTCACTTAACTTCCCACCAGCTGTGCAACAGAACCACGTGCAAAGCGGGTGCCGTGTCGGGCAGCCCTCGCGTCAGCCCTGGGAGGAGGCGGCGGTCACTGCTGCTCGGATGAGGACGGGGAGGCCGGGACGTCCCGCGGCCTGGGAGGTGGGGCAGGGCCTCGGCGGCCTCCACTCCCTTCACTTCATTAGTCCCGGCTGGCAAAGCCAGGAGGAGCAGCCCGAGCTCCTGCAAGCCAGTCCCTCCTCGTTCTAAATGTCCTCCGGAGGATGTCCTGGTTCAGGGCAGAGGCCAGGCCAGCCCCGCCCCCCAGCTCGCTTCCCTGTACCTGTGCCCCACGTCGTGATCGCCTGGAGCTGAAGGTGACGGCCCTGTGTCCTCTGCTCTCTTCCAGCCCGTTGCTAGCTGTGTCCTTTGCCGCTTGCTGTGCAGTTCCGGGAGTCGCCCTTCTGACCTGGGGCGTAAACCCACTCACCGGAGCTCTGGGGCTCTTCAACATCTTCCTGTACACCTGCTGCTACACCCCACTCAAGAGGATCAGCATTGCCAACACGTGGGTGGGAGCTGTCGTGGGGGCCATCCCTCCCCTCATGGGCTGGACCGCGGCCACGGGCAGCCTGGATGCTGGTGAGTGTTTCTGCGTCTCTCCACAGACCCGGGGCCTGGGTGCTGGCCCCGCGAGCTCAGGGGCTCTTCCATGCGCTAACACCGCTGGTCAGAGGCCACTTCCTTCCCTGAGCTGCGGTACTTGGTGGTAGGTGCCGTTCCATTCGGTACCAGTCCTTTGGCAAGTGTGCGGTTGTGGCCGTCGGAAGTATCGAGCACAGAGCTGCAGGGAGACCGTGTCAGCCTGGCTTCCGGGTGAACAGGTGCTCTCACCAGTAGGGAAGGGCCGAGAGAAAACAAAGGGCAACAGGTAGAATGAGAAGAAAGCACCTGAACGTCAGGAGCCAAGGCAGGCCTGGTGCTGCGTGGGGTCGGTCCCGGTCCTGGAGGAGGGGTCAGGGCCGGCCCGGGCACAGCAGATGCTGCCTCGTCAGCAGGCCTCCTGCACCAGCTCTTCGCTCCCCCAGAACCAGACTATTTTCCCTCCTTAGGAGAGGACAGACTATTTTCATTAGTTTCTAATTTATTTTTATATGATTTGCTTACATTTTTCATGCTGTCTACAATAAAACCATTGAAACATTCCTCCAGTTTTTTGGCTGGGATGTCACAAGTAAATTTGTGGGGTGAAAATAGCTCCTTTTTACCATCTGTAAGGGAAGTTTCACAGTCTAATTAGTCAAGTAATTAGTGTTTTTGACTGACGCTTAGGAAGGAAGTGGTGAGGTTTCCTGCAATATATGTAAGTACATATTTTTCACATGAGCGATCAAAAAGCTGTTGACCATAAACCGTTGCCCTAGAAGCCACGTTTCTGAAACGTTTTTGTAAAAGCTCTTACACTCCCATTTGGAAGCTTACAAAGGCAATTGCACCTTTACCGGATTGTCTCTTACAATGGCTTTAATATCCTGTAAATGTTGGCGTTTCATGAATCTGCGAACATAATATTCGAAACGTACGTGCTCGTTTGTTCTGTGATGAGCCTGAAGCCAGTCTCCTGCGAGCGGGAGACTGCATCAGCCCCTTGGTGAAGGGCTCGGCCCTGGGGGACGGGGCTTGGGTTCAGAGCGCGCCCGCCCTTAGCTGGCTGCCCTTCAGAGCCAAGCTTGACCTCCTTACGCGGTGTCTCCTCGCCTCCCACCTGGGGCTAGAAAGACCCTTCTCATGGAGCTGTTGTGAGGATTTGCTGACTTGTTATTAAATCTCCCTCAGTCATGAAGCTGGTGTTAATTAGTACAGATGAAGGAAGGTCGTGAGATGTGATTCATTGGCAGACTCTGAGCAGTTCCCGATTGTTCCCTGGCTGTTGTTTTGGGACAGGCAGATGCCTCCTGGCTTATTGGGGAGGAGCACTGGGTCCATCAGCGATCTGTGTCTTGGGTGAGGGAAGTGGGGGGGAAAGCACGGACGGCTCTGGCATCCCTGGACCAGATGACGCATGAGCTCCCCCCACCCCCGGTGTCAGCTGTAAATTTAAAGAGCCCACCTGGGTACTGCCGAACCTCCTGGTCAGATTCCTGCTGCTCAGTTCCGCCTGGATCCCCACCCTGACCCAGCTAGCCGCCCCCTGCCGTGCCCTCCAAGCCTTTCCAGCAATCGCCCGGACACTGGAAAGCAGGCGAGCCGCTCCCAGGCTCTGCCTCCCCGCCCGCCCCGCACCGTGTGCTCTGTTCCATCCATGTCCTCCTGCCTAAGCCCTCGGGTGCCTGCTCCAAGCCACCTGCCTGCCTGATGGGCACAGCCCAGACCCCGTTCAGTTTCCTCAAACCTGTCACAAGGAACAAGGCACCAAAAACTACCTTTTCTGTCCAGGGAATCCCAGCCAGGGCCAGGGTCAGGGCCAAGTGTGACAGCCCCAGGGACAGGTATCGCTTGGAGGTATGTGAGGGCTGTCCAGTCCAGGGCCGTGGAGAACTCAGTCACCTTTGTCACGCAGGGTCCTCGGACCCAGGTTCTTGCTGAAGGCTGGAGGCCCCTGGCAGTTTCCTGCAAAGAGCTTGGGCTTCAGCATGTGTTCGAGCTGCCTCCCCGGAGGCCAGAGAGAGAAGGAGCTTTTCAGTTCCTCCCACTTAGGACGCACATCCAGGTGGAGCCCTTATTTGTTCAGCCACAGTCCGGATCTGGCCAAACTGCTAATGGGCATATTTAATTTTTTTTTTTTTTTTTAATTTGAGGTATAGTGTTTCTGCAATCCAAAGTTAATCGTTTGTATACAAACTCATTCATGAGGAGCAGCTCAGGGGCAGGCTGTACCTTGTTTAGGTAGCGGCCTGAAAATGCACGTTTGTCCTGAGAAACGAGACCCTTCATCTACCTGAACTGACCCTGGCGTAAAGCAGAGCAGCCTGAAAGGTTTGTATAGCCACAAAAGAAGGTCCTTTTGCAGTTTTTGCGATTGACTTCTATTATATCCCTTTTGTATAAATCTTGAAGGTGCATTGTGGGGCACACAGTGACAACATGGTTTACTGCCCCCAGAATCCTTAATCACCACAGATCAAATCACACACCCAAAGCCTTGTGAGGTTTATACAGAAAGAGGAATGCTACTTTAAATAATGCTTGCAATTGCTTCAAAAGTTTCAAAACATTAATTCGATAGGTAGAGCCAACTTGAGCTAAGCAGTAGATCTTTGAATGAATTGAGTAAATGAAATAATGGATGAATGAAACAGTGAATAAGTAGCTTCCGTTTTAAAGATGAAAGAACTAAGGTATTCCAAGGTCAATCGCCAGATATATATTGAGCATCACCTATGAGTACAGAAGGAAATGACACAAAGAAATAAGGCAGAATCTGAGAGAATGTAGTTGAAAGATTTTTATTCCTGGATTTTAGGGACTAAGTCGGCTATGACTTGATATAGTTTTACCATCTTCTCGAACTGCACTTTGTACTGTGGCAGCCACTAGCCAAAGTCCAACACGATGGTGCTCAAGCTTTAGTGCACATCAGTCACCTGGATGGAGGGCTTGTTAAAACTCAGGATCCTGGGCCCTTCCCCCAAAGTTTCTGACCCAGTGGGTCTGGGGCGGTGCCTGAGAGTCTGCATTTCTAACAAGTTCCCACGTGATGCTGATACCCCTGGTCCAGGGACCACACTTGAGAACCGCCAATCTGAAAAGGCAGAACCAGCGAGCGCTCTTGCTGTTAGAATGCCCGGGAAATACCGAGGGATTTGGGCCAAGGGCGTGGCAGATGGTATCATCAGAGATGTGCCAACAGCGTCATCTGTATTATTCACCGAGGTTGTTGTACCCCTTCTGGGTTCTTATCTCAGGGGACGTGTTTGTTTGAAGGAGGCCTTCTGAGAAAAAACAGCCAGCAATGTTTCCTTTCTTCTGTGGTATCTGCGAACCATCTTGTCTTTAAACCTCCAAAAACCCGTCACTGTGGAGCAGCCACGAGGAGAGAAGTGTTTGGAAAACTCTGCCGAGCTTGCTGCTGGGGAGGGAGGGGGAGGTGGGTGACAGAGGTGACAGAGGCCCGCTCGGCTCGCGCCTTCCCGAACCGTCCCCCCAGCCGCCACTGCGTGCGGGGCCCTGAGAGATGCAGGGTCACTGAAACCCAGTCCCGGTTCTCACTTGTGTCTCACGTCTCAGAGTCTTCAGGGAGAGGCAGGCCGGTGATCAAGTATTTCCCTGAGCAGAGAGCTTTAGCGGGGGCTCCGGGCTCTCTTAAATTGGCCCCCAAATCGGCCCAGGAAGACTTCGGAGACGACTGACTTCTGAGTTAAGTCACGGCCCGTTTAGTTGAGGAGGGAAAGTGCTTTCCAAGCAGCGGAAAGTGTGTGCACAGGGGTTGGTAGGCATGCGAGTCTACACCGACCGAAATCCGTGCCTCCGCCCCAGGACGCCGCATACCAGCCCCGGCATTCATTTCAGTCGCCATCCCCCTGACCAGGTGGACTTGGGCTAAAGCCCTTTCCTGGGGCTTGGCAGACATTGGTTACGATTGGAGGGGCAGCAGCTCGGGGCCGTGTGCGATGGGGATCCTGAAGCCTCACCTTCAGGGTCCTGCCTCGAAGGAACTGACTCTGGTTGGGAGGAAAGATACCAGGTTTGTAGCTACAGAAAACCACGTGCTTCCCAGACGGCCGACAGAGTGAAGAAATGCAGTGTTCGGAAGCACCCTTTCTCCCTTCTTAGCATCTAGATCTTTCTGTGGTTTTTGTGGTGGCCACGGGGCCAATCAAGACCTCCAGGGGCCCGAGCACGGAAGAGACGGTGCTGCCTTCCCGCCTCCAGTAAAGACTTGAAACATAAGACAGCCATGGGGTTCTGATTTCTTTTCCCCACAACAGCATTGTTGTTGGTGGTTTTGTTTATTTTTACCACTAGTGGAAAAGAATTTCTCGCTGTTCTAGATGCCCCAGTGGTGTGGGTCCAAAGCCTGTGCTTGATGTGACCCTTCAGAATCCAGCTCAGTGTGGGTGGGCGAGTGAGGCGAGATTGATGGGCAGGGGGAGGGGGTGAGGTGAAGACAAACAGACTAACAGATGGAAATTGTAAAAGCTAAACAAACATTAGGTGTTCTTGGTGTTTGCTGCTCTGTAGCTGCACAAAGAACTGTGCACAGCTAGCTCTTCTCTCCCAGTGGAATTTTTGTTTCAGAGTGTGCCAGCCCCAGCCGGGGCCCAGCCCCAAAAGCGCGCTGTGTGTCAATAGAGGTGATCATTACAGTGGAATTTTCTCCTGTGTCCGTTCTCCTCTGAGACCCAGGCTTAGACCTTTCCTCCCACCTGCCTAATTACTTTGCTTTTTTTTGGGGGGGCGGGGGGGGGGTGCTTAACTGCTGTTAACAGAAAACATTAAAAATGCTTAGCAACTAAAACTCAGGAAGGCCCAGTAAGAGGGCTGGCCCATGGTGCAGCCAGCTTGCTGCCTTAGGAACGGAAATGCTTGCTTTGACTCTGCAGGCAGTGGCCAGCAAGGAGACGAGTGACCTGCACGCCCTGGGGAGGGGTCTGGGGGTGGGGGGCGCACCGCGGATAAGTGCCCGACCACAGACGCTCCTGCTCGGCCCGGCCTGCAGCCGCACACGGTAGCCTCTCAACAGCGTTCACCTCCAGAGACGGTCTAGTTTATCCAGAAGCCTTCGGGTTAAAGTCCCTTCCCCCTCCCCCGTGCCAAAGCCACCTCTCTTCCCATCGCCCCCATTTCTTAAAAAGGCTCAGATTCTGTTTTGTCATTTTCCTATATTTGAATAAATCCCCGGTCTTGGGTGTTCATGGCATGCTTCTGGTGACTGCCTTGAAGAGATTTGTAAATGGCCTTTGGTTTGTAATTCAGATGTTGTTGCGTGGTCAACATTAATTATGTCAGCCAACATTCAGTTACAAATGAGGACTCTGGAGACAGACTCTTATCAGGAAGTGACATTTGACAGATGGATGGTTCTAGTAACAAAAAGAGAATGAGTTTTTTTAGTCTCAGCTGGTAAACTACAAAATGTTAAATACTGTTTCCCTTTATTTACCTCCTTTATTCTGGGATGAGAAGGTAGAATAGAATTTACTCACTCATTCATTCCACAAATATTTATTGAGGGCTTACAAGTACCAGGCACTGTTTAACCCAAGCCCTTTTGAAGATTTCCTTTAAAACACTGCCTCACTTTGAAATCAAACTCAAAAACGAGTAAATTCCTTTTGTGTGAGATTTTTCCATAACTAGTCTTAGAGCTTGAGATTGATTAAGATAAATGACATTTCTAAAGACAGAGTGACCAAGAGACATTACAGGAATATTAGCAAACCAAACGATATTTAGAGCCCTCTTCTCTTCAAAGATGAAGAAACAAAAGTCTGAGAAGGACAGTATGAGAAACACACAGCGAGCCGGAGGTCGGGGGTGTAATTGGCGACCGTTTGGCACAAAATGCGCCCGGCCTTGTCACCCCCGGGTCGCGTAGTTGGGCAGGATCACAGGAGCTGGACCGCAGTAGATGAGGCCTGGCCCGCAGTGCACATTTAATCAGTTCTGTTCAACAAACAGATGAATGCTCGGGTGATAAAGGGACAGGCCTTCAAGTGTGAGCTGAGGAGTGGGGAGCAGGTGAGTTTCCTGGAGCACCCACAGAGGCTCGGAGCCCCCAGGGAAGCGGGGGGAAGCGGAGGAGAGGGGTCACCTTCCTCAGAGTCGGGGCTTCGTGCTGCCTCTGCTTCCGACTGTGCTTCACATGAAACCCCGGGTGGCTCCGCATGGACGGCGGGGCGTGGACAGCGGGGCGGGGACCGCGGGGAGTGGACCGTGGGGGGAGGGCAGGGAGAGCATCCCCTCTCCTCGCCGTGCCTCTTCACCATTCCCCAGTCACTGCCAGAGCATTCTTCAAGGGCAGGCGGCCATTGCCGACTCTATTTCCTATTTCCAGGGGACTTTCCATCTCCCCTTTGTCGCCATGCAGTTGATGAACTGGCCCCCATCCTCTTCCCTTTTTCTGCGGCGCCGTGGAAGTTCATCACGTGGGGGAGGCTGACCTGTCCCACAGGCGCCTTGTGTTCATCCTCAAAAGAAGGGCTTTGAAATCGCTGACCATGAAGCTTTGGACGTGGCTGTGCTCCCCCAGCCAGCCCCAGTTTACATGAGCATGACACCCCAAAGCTGCTGAGGGCCGCGTGGAGAGGAAGCCCACTGTCCGCAGAGGGAGGACTGCCCGAGCGCAGCACGGGCTTCACTGGACCTGCGTCTCTCCTCCTTTTCAAGTCCCTGCGCGGGCAGCGAAGGGCAGTGAATGGTTGGGGTCGGGGTGGGAAGGGTTGAACGTAAGCCCGCCAGGCAGCAGAGAAAGCGAGCTGAAACCACTGAGCTCCATTCCAGAGGACTGTGTTTTGGAAGAGCCCATACAGTGTCAGAGCTCCAGCTTGGAGACTTTTGTCTCCACTCTGTCGGGAAGCCATTTGGCTGGGATTGCCTTGGCTTTGTTTGCCAACAAAATGATGGAAGTACGCTACGGACCTGAGCAGAGGGGACAAGGGTGAGGGTCTCCGCCTGCCGGCGTGGCGTAGAGATGGTTGGGAGATGTTCCGAGAGTATTTTCCAAGAGTCACTGGGAAGACACTGGCTGGCCTTGCCTCACCTAAGGAGTCCCCCTGATCGGAGAGGGTGCCAGGAGATAAGGGTTCCCCTCAGCTGGTCACACACAGCACAGTCGACGAGCTCACCTCTGTTTTCTGTGTGTGGAGGGAAGGAAGTAAGGCCGCAGACACCTGGCCCTTCTCTGGAGTTGCCTCCAAGCTGGGATCGTGGCGTCACAATCTCAGGAAGTTGCTGTCCTCTGGAGAGTCCGTTTGCACAGATAGGCCAACAATCTCACAGGTTCCCGTATCCTGTCTATTCATAGACCAACAGATATTTGATTAAGAGAAAGGAAGCAGACATTTCTTCTGGATGCGATTAAACCAAGTATGTATGAAGATTCTGCAGACCGGTAGGAAAATGAGAAAACACATTGAAAAGAAGGAGAAAACACATGGCTTGTGTGAATGGATTGAACCTCAGAGACCATCTTTGAATCTCAGTTTACATATCACTTCTTCCAGGAAGCCTTCCCTGACCTCTCCAGGGCCGACTGAGGTCTTGCTCCTGTGTGCTCCCCTGAAGCCCTGCACCGGAGGTGACATTCCTGGGCTGTGATCCCTTGTGTGTTGTCTCTGTCCCTGGCCAGACTCCAGCAGAGGCCTTGAGAGTAGACCATGCCTGCCCTATAGTGGGCAAACAGTAAATATTTGTTGTCACAGACCATGGGCCCAGTAAAAACAGACTGCTTTGTGGGGGTGAGGCTGAGGTGAAGCCTTTGAGTCAGGAAACCGAGGGCTTTATGTTCCCCCCACGAGGAAGGTGGGTTCCCCCAAGGCCCCTGGACTAATTCCAGCCTTCCTGTTCTAGCTCGCCTTATCTTGATGGAGACAGTCATTTGTTTTACATCTTTTACAGGAGCAGAGGCCTTGCAGCCCATCCAGGAGAGCTGTGTGAGGTGGGGTTTTCTGATTACACTCCTTGAAAGCTAAGCTGTGATTTCTAAAGCTCTTTCATCTGTGACATGACCCAAACCCCTACCCAATTTCCTCTCCCAGAGAAAGCAGCATGCCACTCTTACGAAAGGGATTTTTTTTAAATTATGTTATTTGAAGGAGAAGCATAACTAAAAACGTGTATTGAGCAAAACAGAATACTCCAATTGGCACAGGAAAAAAGAGGGCTTTTGAGAAAGACAAGTAAGATTCCACGTGGGAGCCTGATGTCTTAACCGTTTCAAGCCTGGTTTCCTGGCTGAATTGGCTCTTTCTCGGCTATTGCAAGAGCAAAACAGCCCCTGAGCCCTGACTTACCTATCCCCTCCCCCATCTCTACGTGATCCCTGATGCCATTCCTGTGGGGACACAGCTTGGTCTTGTCGGCCCCCCCGGGCTAGGGCTGCGCTCAAAGCCTCCGAGTGGCCCGGTGCCCCGAGAACCAGTCACGCTGCCTCCTCTGTGCTGGCCCCTCTGACATCCAGAGACGGCTCTATTTTGCCATCGGAATAGGAAGGAGAAGTCGCCTTCTGTCGCTCTGTTTTCCACTTCACTTGTACCTGGGTGGTGCCCGCTCCCCTTCTGTCTTGGCTAATTCCCCAAGGGTGCTCACTGTCAAGAAAAATATTACCTGTGTGTTTGTAATTGAACAACCTTGGTGTTTTTTTTTTTAAGGCACCAGCACTCTTATTTTAGTAAACAGGATTTCTCCTTCCGGCGAGCCTTCCTCTACCCTGCTCCACTGGCATTCTGATGGCCACCTGGCAGTCCCTTGTTACCGTTTTCAATTGCTGTCTGGCAACAGCTTTCTAGGAGGAGGTGCTGGTACGTGCTGCCAGGGGTGCTGAATAGCCTTGGGCAAGTTACCTAATCTCTCTCATCTATGAGATGAGAGCAGCTGTGCCTGTAGGACGGTGCCGGGAGCAGGAGCGCATGCACGTGATTCCCCTCCGCGGGCCTGCGCGCAAGCCTCCAGGCCTTCGTGAGGACGGATGTCTGATGGGCAAACCTAAAACGGCCACAGATGGAACCTTCACGTCTCCACTGTGAACCGTGCGGGTCCCCCCGGAGGAAAAGGCATCAGTGTGTGCCACTCCAGTGCCCCCCGACCACCTGTCCCCTCGGTGGTCTCTGCCGCCTGTCCCCCCTCCCTGCTCTCCGCTGCTCTGGGGGAGTTGCCCCTCCCCATCGGGTGTGCAGGCACCCTGAGACCCGGCCCCGCCCTTGCTGGCTGTCTCCTCACTCCCCATGCCTCCCCGCAGCCTGCACGTCTCCCAGAGACACGACGAGTGACTCTTCCCAGGATCAGTGCAGTTGGGACGTGGCTCACACGCCACCTTTGGGGACGCCTTCCCTGAGCAGCCACTCCCAGGTCGCCCGCCCTGCCGCCCTCTTGATTCTCTGAGTAGCAGCCGTCAGTGTCGCCTCATCTTGTGCGCCTCCCGCTGGACCCCGTGCAGGGCTCTGTCGCTTTGGCCGCTGCCTCTCTGGCCTCCAGGGTCATACCTGGTGGGTGGCTGACGCCGTCCTCTGTTTGCCACCAGATTCAACAAATAGTAGCTGCTGCTTTTTTTTTTTTCCTGGCCCCGCAGCATGCAGGATCTTAGGTGCCCAACCAGGGATCGACCCTGCGTCCCCTGCGGTGGAAGCACAGAGTCTTAACCACTGGACCGCCAGGGAAGTCCCAGTAGCTGCTGCTTTTGCTGTTCAAACTGGAGTGTGTCTACATGAACGAAGATGTATATATGTGCTACTTATAGACGGGGTTAAAATGGTCTGGGGGGGATGTGACAGCCACCCTACCAAAACAGGGACCCTAAGGGCAAGCCTTTGTTATTTTCCTCCTGGACTGGAAGGCTGACCAGGCGTTGGTTGACTCACAAATAAAGATCCAAAATGAAGAGCGGGTTCCCTCCTCTGATCCTCGCCGGCAGGTGCGTGGCAGGACTTGGAGCCCACACTTACTTTCTGGAGGACTCTCAATGATTTGACTGTGTTCTCTCCTGGTGAGGGTCCTGTGTTAGCAGTTGCCCCCCCACCCCGGACCTCGCCCTCTTTTTCTGCACATTCCCACAGACGAGGGGCTCAGAAGATCTGCGTCACCACCTAAGATAGGACAGCGGGTGCACATGCTCAAGCCCCCTGCAGGACAGTGCTTCCCAGGGTGGGTTCCAGTGGGTCCTCAAGCTCCCAGTTCTCGGATCAGGGGCCCCAGAGGCAGGTGGGGGTCTGAGAGACAGGGAACCCCGAGTGAGTCAGCGTGTCCGGGACCCTCCGAGGAGGACGGAAGCGGGGGCAGTAGACGGTCCTAAGGTTCACACGTCAGTGCTGGAAACGGGGGTCTTGGGAATGGCTTTTGTGGAGCAGTTCTCTGTGCACATGGGCTCTGGGGCTGGGCTGGAGGACCCTTTGCCCCATGGTATGCAGCGCTTCTCTCTGGAGATGAAAGAAAGAGGCACAGACCCTCACGGAGTTCACATCCCGGAGGGAAAAGGAAATAGGTAATGACGGGACAGGTGGCTCACTCCGTGGGGGACGCATCGCAGCCCATACCCTCCTCACAACTTGCCCTGTGGATGTCCCAAGGGCGTGTCAGACCGAACACACCGGAGTTACCCTCAGGAGCTGCCCTGCACGGCTTCCGGGTGTGTCCTCTAGGGCGCGGGGTCTCCGGGCACCCCTGGGCCCAGGAATCGCTCCCGACGCGTCCCTCCCTTCTCTGCACTCACGTCCTGTCACCTTTGCCTCCTTGGTCCCTCTCAGCCCATCTCTCCTGCTCCACTGTCACCGCCCTGGTCCTCACTCTCCTCTCCTCTCCTCTGCTGAGTGATCCGTCCAGAGCTGCCTGGGCCCCTCCAGTGTGTCCTTTCACCAGGGCCCCTTTCCTCAGCCCCTCTCACCACACACACACGTGCACTCACGCGTTAAGACCCCTCCATGGCTTTCTGCTGCTTCTAGGATGGAACAGTCCTTGGCACCGCCTGCAGAGCGGGGGCAGGTGGCCCTGCCCGTCCCTCTGGCTGATCCTGGAGCCTGGCCCCGCTGCTCTCTGCACTCCAGACACACGCCTGCCTTCTTTATTTTAATTTACTTTTTAAATTATCATACAGTAAAATCGACCTTGTTGTTTTGTTGTACAGCTCTGTGGATCCTAACACATGCCCTAGCCTTCCTGTCATGCCTTGACTGCCGCGCCTCCTGCCCGGGGGCCTTGATTACCGCACTGGCCTGGTCACTCCTCCCTGGGCGCAGACGTCCTCCTCTAGACGTCTGCTTCGCTCCACGCGCTGCGCCCCGTGCCCTGTGCCCCCCTTGCACATGCTTCTGCACAGCCGCCGTGGGCCTCTGGATGCCCGGCTCTGGGGGAACTCGGCCCACGTGGCTTGGCGCTCACGCTGCATCCGCGGTGCCTAGGCCACGCTCGCCTCTCAGTGGGCACTCGGGGAACGCGCCCTGTGTCAGGAGAGGAGGAATGAACCGTCCGCTCAGGAATGGCTGTAGCCCCTTCCGGAAACCCGGCTCAGTGCCGCGGGGGAGCCGGGGTTGAAAGCAGACGGGCTCCCGCTGAGTTCCTCCTTCACCTCTTGTTGGAGAACGTAGCATCATCTGATTCGGTTGCTTAATGAGGATTATAAAACCTACCTCAAGTCCTGCAGTCGGATTAAGTGAGGTGACTGTAGAAGTCTTTGTTAGAAGGAGGAGGCACTCAGTAACTGGCAGCCTTCACCCCACCGTGTTGGGGGGAAGATCCAGTTCCGGAGAAAGGGTGCCCAGGTGTCCATCTGTCCTGAGAAACCGCAGAGCCTCTGCCCCTGCGCCGCTCTGCGTATTCAGGTTGCGCTGGGGAGGCCCCCGCCCTCCCTGCGGTGAGGGCCGTGCGCCCCGCCTGCTGCCCCCGCGTCCCCCGGTGCCGCCCATAAGGACTGCGGTTCTGTCGGTGCCGAGCGGGGGGCTGCCACCTGCCCGGAGCGGCCTTCCACCTCGCTGCCCAAGCCCCTCACTCGCGAGCCGGCTGGTGGAAACAGAGCTAAAAGCCCGGCCCTGAAGGCCCTCTGGGACTGGGCCACCCCTGAACGTGACCTCCCTTGTTGTCGCGGTGTTGGCACCGCAGGGGGCGGGGGGCGGTCAGGTGCCACAGGTGCTCACCCTTGTGGGAAGCCTCCCGCCCCCGCCCGCCTCCATCTCCGAGCAGGGAGGGCAGCGCAGACGCGCGAGGACCCGAGGGAGTCCGGCTCGCGGGGTGGGAGCGCACCGCCAGGGCCGGCAGCTGTCGGAAAGGGGGCCTCTGTAGATCTCTGATGGCAACGTGTCTTGCTTCCCCAAACCTCTGTGCAGGAGCCTTTCTTTTGGGAGGAATCCTCTACTCCTGGCAGTTTCCTCATTTCAACGCGCTGAGCTGGGGCCTCCGCGAAGACTACTCCCGGGGCGGCTACTGCATGATGTCGGTCACCCACCCGGACCTGTGCCGGCGCGTCGCCCTGCGCCACTGCCTGGCCTTGGTCGCAATGTCCGCCGCGGCCCCCGCCCTGGACGTCACCACGTGGACCTTCCCCGTCATCGCCCTCCCCATCAACCTGTACATTTCCTACCTCGGCTTTCGGTTCTACAGGGACGCAGACCGGAAGAGCTCCCGGAAGCTGTTCTTCTGCAGCCTCTGGCACCTGCCCCTGTTCCTGCTGCTGATGTTGACCTGCAAGCGGCCGGCTGCGCAGGGCGACGCGGGGGGGCCGCAGAGCTGACGGCAGACCGGCGCGTGGGGAGAAGCGAAACACATCCAGGGAGACGCACAGGTTTTTTTTTTTTTCCCTTTGCTGTTAGGCAAGGATATTTTGGTAATTCCAAAGCACCAGGAGAGAAGTCGCTACGTTGAGAACGAGATTGTAAACTAATTTGGTGCTCGGTGATCACTTGACAACTCTTTCCACGGTGATATCCAAAATGCTCCCCAAATAAGAACTGGGTTGGCTCCGCAGGTTTACGTAAGGAGAGCATTCCTCTTTGAGGGTCTTTACGGAGTTCCTCCTCTAACCCCACCCACTTGTCCTCTCCCTCAGGTAGAAGTGCGAGCGCACCTTCCTTTCGTAGCCCCTCCACGCACGCTCCCCAGCTGCCGACCGGGCTGGCCGGCCGAGGTGCACACTCGCACGCTGGTATCTGGGGTTCCGTGGCCTCTGGTCCCTCGCCGGCTGTCAGAAGCAATGCAGGCTGCCAGTCGCAGCCCCCCTTCCTGTGAATGAGCCAGGGCCCCCGGGTCCAGCTTCCTCCGTCCCACACACACCCTCAGCCTCATCTTCCCTCAGACGATAACAGAACACCAAGGACATGCTGCTGCCCAGCGTCTGCGGGAAGAATTCCAAACGGTTGTCTGGGGAATCTCAGGCTGGACCACCCACCGCCCACCCTATCACGTATCGGCATTTCAGAAACGCCAAGGAATCAAAGGCATCTTTAAAGTTCACTTTAAAATATGCGAGGTGTCAGAGCGTTTCTTTCTGGAAGGGTCATGCTAGACTTAAAGCTAGAAATCCCTCCGGCTCTGACCCATCTCGTCCTCTCTAGTCACTGCTGCGGTCATCAGCTCGGCTCAAGGCTGAGCGAGAAGGGAAATCAGAAAGGGGCCAGCCGGCCCACATAGCTCACATTCTTGTCCCTTTAGTGAGGAACACATTTCCATCCTGCCATCTTCTAAATTCAGAAATTAGCCTCCACACGTCCGGTGGCTTGGAGAGCCGGAAGCAGGAGCCGGACTCCGGATAGGAATGCTTAATGGTCCTGGGAGGCGCATGGGTCCCCGCAGACAGGGGTGGCCTCCGCCACCAGCAGTCTCCTCAGCCCTCACGTCCACCTGCTTGTCCACTGTCTGTCCCGTTTGCCAGAAGATCTTGAAGCTTAACAGGATACGTTAGTTACTCAGTGCCCCCGAAGGAATCCACTTGGGAATTTATGCAACCCTTAAACAGTGCCTGCAATACGCCTGTTCTCTCAAAACTTTCCAAAGCGATTGCAGGTAGCATCTGATCTCTGTCTCCGCTTACCTGAAACATCACCTCTTGGCTGCGTCCAGGTCGCACTGTGGGAAGTGGCACGAGTGTGTCTGGTGGGGACATCCACACCCCTCAGATTTGTAAAGCGAGTCGGTTCTCTTCCTGCTGCAATAAACCAGCACCTCAAACCGTAGTGTGTGTGGCGTCATTCGACTCCATCTCCGGTTCCTGGTGGAACCGATAACGCTTGCCTCACTTTCATGAGCTGGGAGGAGAGCAGAACGCCCCGCCCGGGGATGTTTCTTATTGAGGGGGTGGAAGCAAGCAGCCTGCGCTCCTGAAAGAATCCGCCTGACACCCACCCTCTGCTCTGGATCACCCAGTCTCTCCCTTCCCCTCCCTTCAAAACCATCGCCGTAGAAATGGTCCTTGGGGCCTCTCTGACCTCCTGACTTGTCATTCCCCGGCTCAGAAAATACAGTGCCCAATGCGCAGTCTGCACAACAAATGATGTCTCAGCTCCTTGGTGCTCAGACCCCAGGATGAGAACCTTCCATGGGAACCCCGCACTGCCACCTACCCCCCACCCTGCTGCCATGCTGCTTCTCACACCGCCCTGGGGCTACCCTGTGCTCAGACGACCACCTTCCCAGACCCCTGCCCCTTCATCCCTGCGGGAACGTGGAATTCACGCTCCCATGACCCCCTCAGCCCTGGAGCCCAGACAGCTGCTCGGTCACCTGGGCTCCTGACGTGCCGGGGCTTCACCTCCACGGCCCGGTGTTCCGACCCTGACCGACGACCAGCAGCACTTCCCGGACGGTGAAGCCCATGTGTTCCAATCATCCCTCGGCAGGTCTCTGGGGAGTCCTGTCACCCCACTGGGGAGGCACGAGCACGTGCAGAGGACCTCCCAGGGGCCCGAGGTTAAAGACACGAGGGTCTGAGTCTGCTCATCCTGGCGATGCCCTGGCCATGTCGGGAGCCCAGCCTGGGACACACTGTCTGGACCTGATGTGCAGAGTTTCACTCAGCCTGTCGGGCCAGTGGCTGCAGGGACAGGACTCAGCCCGGGGGCCCTGACTCAGGAGGGGGGCCACACGGGTAGGAGCAGGAGCCTGTGCTTCGAAACGGGATTGCACTTGGGCTTTATTTCATAATATGGCAAACTAATGACAAGGAAAGGGGTCAAGTCCAGTTTCCTTATTTAGCTTTTTAAGAAACATGATTCTTAACACGGTATTCCTTCTGACTCTGGGAAAATTGTACCAACTTCCTTTTAGTAAAACCACTGTATCCGTTGTGGATAAAACCAAATTTCACCAAAGGGTCCGTCTCTGTAGGCCGACAGTGAGGGGGATGCCGGTCTTTGCCTCTTCCCAGGATTGGTTTGTGTTTCCAGACATAAAAATAGGGTCTGCCTTGCCCAATCAAAACACCTTCATTGCACTTTAAATACACTTTGAGTGCCCCACGCCCTGATGCTAGAGGGAAAAAACAAGGCTGTCGGAAACTGTGCTTTGCTCTGCGGATGTACAGAGTTGACTTTCCCTCTGACCGTTTATTTTTTCTCAGTCCATCCTCACTCCTTTTGCTTTGTTAAGAAAATAGCTGGGACTCAGCACTCCTCTGCCCCATGGCAATGCTGGGACCAGAGCAAAGCTTTTTCTGCTTGCTGACTCAGGTGTGATGGGAGACACTTCTCTGAGTTCAGCTGGAGTCAGGGTCTCTGTCCTCTGACCTCCACCCACCCCACCCCCTTCCCAGCACGCTCCTCTTACAGCAGGACACTTGTAACTGACGGCAGGAGGGACTCAGGGGAGAAAGGTTTTCGGGAAATGCCCTCTTGACCTTTCTAATGACATGCTCACAGCCCAAGAGATTTTGACTTAAAGAAGAACTGGGTTGGGATGTTGCCTTGCTTTTTCTCTGGAATCATCGGCCAGCTAGCGATCGTCCACAAAGCGCTTCGTGTCAGGGGCACGTTTTCTCCATCTGTCTTGTAGGATCAATGGTGTCAGCTGACAGGCAACTAAATAAAAAGCAAGTGGAAAACAAACAGGGTCGAGCAATCGACTTGACTGCTGCCCCACGGCACTTTTTCCCCAGTGTCTAGAGCAATGCTTGGCCCAGAGTAGGTGCTCAGTAAGTGCTTTTTAAAAAATTATTATTATTATTTTTATTTTTGGCTGCATTGGGTCTTCATTGCTGCACGCAGGCTTTCTCTAGTTGGGGCGAGAGGGGGCTACTCTTCGTTGCGGTGCACAGGCTTCTCATTGCGGTGGCTTCTCGTTGCGGAGCACGGGCTCTAGGTGTGCGGGTTTCAGTAGTTGTGGCACGTGGGCTCAGTAGTTGTGGCTCGTGGGCTCTAGAGCGCAGGCTCAGTAGTTGTGGCGCACGGGCTTAGTTGCTCCGTGGCATGTGGGATCTTCCTGGACCAGGGCTCGAACCCGTGTCTCCTGCATTGGCAGGCAGATGCTTAACCACTGCGCCACCAGGCAAGTCCCTCAGTAAGTGCTTTTTGAGTGAATAACCCCATCTGGGCTACGAGAGGCCCCTGTGGTCAGAAGGACAGGGTCTGTTAGCCCGGGATCAAGAAGGAACTGATTTGGAAAGCTGTTTATAACAAGCGGTTTCGTGAGAGAAAATGGCTTGTAAACCATCCTTATCCCACTGCTGGGACAGTCCCCGGTCCCACCTCCCCCCCCACCCCCGCAGGACAGTCCGGGGCTGCACCGACCAGAGGGCCCTTCCCTGCTTCCAGACCAGCACCCACAGCTTCTCTTGTTTCTGGAATCTCCCTTCTCTGACTTCAGACCACCCCCCCACCGCCCCACCGTTCCTGCTGTGTCTCCTGGGGCACCTGTCATTGTGCAGGCTGCAGGTGTTACTCACCTGTCCATGCACCGTCTCCCTGCCCCACCATCAGATCCTAAGCCCAGTAAGGCAGAAGCGTCTGCTTCTCATTGCTGGATCCACGGGCACCCAGAATAGAAGGGACTTGGGAGTGACCACGAGGCGGGTGCTCCGTCAGTGAGCAAAGGAATGGATGGGTGGCTTTAGGGCAGGTGCTGGGGCCGGAGGAGCACTTGTCTCGGCTCCACTGGGACCAGCGCGGGGTGGGGGGGTGAGTAGGGCACACGCCCCATGTGACTGAATCCAGGGCAGACGCAGCTCTCGACCTGTCTTGTGAAGAAAACAGCCAGAGTCGAGCCAAGATGATTACTATCATTCCTTCCTGATGTTACTCAGTCTTTGTTTTCCAAAGTGTGGTACATTTTCGCTCTTTCCTGTGTCTTCAGGGCTGTCTTGGCTCAATGACTTAGCAGCAAGGAGTTCTTAGTCAAGTCGGCTTCTTGGCCTCGATTTTTCTTGCTCTCTCTTTTTGCTTTTTCAAATGCGTTAGCAGAGAATCTAGTGTCTAGCTCCATCTTCTTCCCTAATCGTCACCCACCTCCGGCGGGTGAGAGCCAGCCCATGCATCCAGGTCAGCTTAAAGGAATAGGACCCCGACCTGGCTCATAAGCTGGGGGGCTGCCTAGGAAGTGGAAGCCAAGAGAGGGAGGATCCCAAGTGCAAGACGGCAGGTCGGCCAGGCTGGGGGTGAAGATGGAGTGCCAGGGTCTTGGTAAAAGCCAGTGTGTCCTCAGCAGACAACTCCTACCCGACAGCTGCTCTCTCTAAAGCAAAGCCCAGAACAGAGCTGGGGATGGGCAGGAGCGGGGAGGGGAGGGGAGCAGAGGAAACTTTGGAGGAGACAGAGCAGGGTGCTTGGCTGAGTAACCCTACCCCAAACACCTAAAGAGGGGCCAGGTGACAAGATGAACAATCCCGGGAGCATTAGCTGGGCTAACACAAACACGCCCTCCACCCTTCCCACCCTCAACAAACAGACAAACACAAACCAAACAAAGCATCCGTGAGGGAAGAGGCACCTGCCCCTCTGTCATCCACTGAGCAAGTGACCGTCCACGTGCCGTGAGCCGGGCCTGGTGTGGGACAAAGGGATGAACCCAGCTTTGGCCGCGACCCCCAGGAGCTCACTCTCCAGAGAGTTCTCAGGGAGGGAGCGGAAGGCGCATTCCAGCTTCTTCCCCAAAGTCCTCCTGTTCTAGGTACTTTGGCCACACAACTAATTGGCCGGGAAGCAACTTTGCTGAAAGATAAAATAACAAAAAATAAAAGAGGGATGTTAAAAAGGACATGATGGTACATGAGAAATGAATAACAAAATTAGAAAGACTATTGCAAAATCAAAATATCTGAATACATTTAAAAGGTGTGTAGGGCATTCTCTGGCGCCAGTGGTTGGGACTCCAGGCTCTCACTGCCCAGGGGCCTGGGTTCAATCCCTGGTGGGGGAGCTAAGATCCCGCAAGCTGTGCAGCGTGGCCAAACATTTTAAAAATAAATAAATAAAATTTTAAGAGATTTAAAAACAATAAAAGGTGTATAGATTCATGGCAGTACTGTGCAAATAACTTCTTTTATTTTGTGGGTTGGACCTCAGCGCTTGTCTTCCAAGTCCGTCATTCATAGTATTAGCCTTTTTTTTTTTTTGCTTGGTGGTTCATCTCCTCGTTTGGCATCACGCTTTTTATGTTTTGCTAAAATCTCTTCCTTCATTAAGAGAGGTATCCATCTCCAGACGGTGGGGTCCCAGCTTGCACCCGAGCCGTCTCGTGCCGTGAAAGCCTCTCCCCACTTGGTGCCCTGGACACATTGTCACGTGTCCTCTGAGCGACGTTCTGACGTCCTACAGGAAACGGGGGTCCAGCTCTGCACCTTCGAGGCCCTCGGCCTCTTTCCCCTCCAATGCAGTGTGTTTCAAAAATAAGAAACCAACTCTGGGGGCAAAGCATCATCACCCGTCGGCTCCAGAAAGCCATCTGTAACGTCACTGGCTGGAGAAAGGCTAGCGCATTTCAGCCAGGGGAGACCAGGCACGGCTTGATCCAGGCGGCAGAAGCTCTCTCCACTTGTCACCACTCTTGGCAGGCTCTCTCCCCTTAAGAAGCAGACACCCTTTAAACAATTATTCATTCCTTTATTCACAAATACTTGTTTACTACTTACCTCGGGTGAGGTGCTGGGGTGCAGAAGTGAAGAAAACAAACCTCCCTGTCTTCCCACCTGGGATATCTCGAGAAGAAAACAGAAACCCCCAATAACTGTGGTCGCCTCCTCGGTGGGCCACTGGGTGACTGGAGACAGCTGCTTGTTCAAACCTAAAGAAAAGGAAAGTGGACATTGAGATGCTGGCCCTGTCTGGCCTGATTTAGGGTTTGTGCTGATTCCTGACCCCCCCGGCCTGGTTCACGTCGATCAGCCCACGTGCGGGACGCAGCCGTCCCCTCCCACCACGAAGCTTTGAGGAACTCGGTGAGACGAGGGTGGACAAAGGGGAATTACACTGTACCGGGTTGGCCAAAAAGTTCGTTCGGGGTTTTCGTCACATCTTATGGCAAGCCCCAAATGAGTTTTTTGGCCACCCCATAGTTTGGTCCTCGGAGAGGCCTTGGGGTCAGGGCCGTGAGGAAGTGGGCCCCAGGAGAGGCCCCGGGAAAGGCATTCCAGCGAAGGCAGTGCCCAGCGGCTATGCGGCCCCTCAGATGCCGCCGCCCATCACCACGATGCAAGCCTGTCCTGACCGCCTGACCCCTGTGGTCCCCGACTCATCGTAAGGAAGGACCTCCTTTCTATACAGGCCCGGGTGAAGGTCCACTTATTACAAGACCATTAACAAGGTGAAAACCCAGGGCGTTTTACTACCTGCTGTTTACACCAAGTCAGCCGCACCCCCGGGACTTCCCAGGCCAGCACCCTCTTCAGGGCGGCAGGGCCACCCTCAGAGCTAAGTCAGTTCCTGTCGAGAGCATTTGCCTCAGCACCTTTAAAGTCAGCTGCTTTCTTCTCCAAGTAAAGTGCTTCTTGAAAGACACTTCCATTTTCTCAGGAATCGTTTAGGGAAAACTTGGGATCAAAGAGCCAGGAAAGAGCCAGGCGGGTCCGTTTTCCAGTAGCCCCAGCCTTAAGCTTCTGTGGGCATTGGGGTCCCCGTGCTCCCTGGCTCCCGCCAAGCATCCGGCTCCTGCCCAGACACGCGGGACAGGAAAGCATCAGCCGCAAGCCGGGCTCCCTCGGAATTGTCCCTGCCCCCTCATCTAGAACCGGACACTTGGCATTCTCCGCGAGGCATTTTAATGCTAATTTGTTTAGTCCAAAAAGAGGAGCCCAAACAGATGTGGTCCGTTTGGCGGGGACGTAGTGCATTTGTTAGTCAGTGCGAAAGCCTCCTTGGCAGGATATTAAATATTACCCTGGCTATTCACGAACACTTCATATTTCAAGAAAGGAAGGGAGGCTAAGGCTGCGTCCTATAAATCAGCCTTTCGAAGAGGCAGAAAGAGGCAAACATTTGATAAGTCTATGTCGTCGTGCTCGGAGATCAAAGGCGCTAACGTCTGTACTCATGCATCCGGCGTTCCGGCAGCAGCTCTGACACACCGAGGCTGGGCTGGCTGGGGAGGAAAGGATTAGCCAGTTCTGATCTGTGATCCGCCGGGTCTTGGGAGAAGTAGGAGGGTGTTGCGGCTGAGTTCTGGGCTGGCTGCGGCGGGAGAGGCCGAGGGCCTCCCCCTTCAGGCTCTCGCTTGGGACCGTGGTGCATCTGCTCCCTGAGCCCACTTCACTTGGAGACAAACGTGACCAGGGATAGACCTGCAGCCCCCAGCATCGAAAAGCTGAAAACACCTTGGCTGTTGGGCACAGCAGGAGGCCAGGTGGCCAGCCCCTCTGCGGAGGGTCCCAAGCCAGCCCGGGGCTCCCTGGGTCTCAGGCTGCTCTCACCACCCCGGGCCTGTCCCACAGCCCCGTCCCTTTACTTACTCTGGCATCCACTTTGCCTTCCCGCAGCTTCTCTTTTACACAGGGGTACCATTGGGAGCCCCAAGGAATGTGCTCCAGAAGCCCTGACCCTGGTGCCCACATGGACAAAAGGACAGTGAACACAGAAGGACGGACATCTTCCTGCCAACACCACGGGCTAGAATTGAGCCACTGGACTCATCTTCCCCAAGAGCACACAGCAGTGCCCACCATCTGGTGTATTCAGCTATCGCCTGTGATCTGGATTTACAGGGTGGCCACTAGGATTTTCCCACCTAATTGCTTGAGATCCGATATGGTCCCTTCAGTGATTGTAATTCCTGATTCCCAGATGGATGCGGCTGGAAGGTTGACTCCATTTCCAGGAGAGTTAAGGAAGCAGGCTGGACCCAGGGCCTCTTGCCCACCTTGAAGTGCCAACAGGTGTTCTTAAGCTGCAGGAACGTGAGCAGCCTCAGCAGACACGGACAGAAATCTTTTTCTCTTTTTGGACGACACCGGTCACAGCTCCCAGACTCGGACTGGACCGTATCATCGGCTCTCCTGGGTCAACAGCTTGCCGACGGCGGGTCTTGGGACTTTGTCTCCGTAACTGCAGGAGCCAATTCCTGTCAACCAGCCAAGCCCTCAGTCCTCTTGGTCCTGTTCCTCTGGAGAACCCAGGCTCATCCAGATGGGTTTTGGCAGAACAAATGTGTAAGGATGAAATCTCTGCCCACGCTGACTCAAGCTTTCTCTCCCTTACTTGTCTATGCTTCTCTGATGTAGAGGGGGCCGCCCTATAAATTAACCTTTGTCGCCTCACTGAGAAGGGCTCCTAGCAGTTTAGAAAGTCTCAGGGAGACGAGCAGGGCATGTAGACACAAGGCTTTAAAGAATTTTGATAGAGTCTTTATGTAGTTGTGGATGACTTGGTAACTTCTGGGTTTCCTTTTGGGGGGCACCTTTTATTTCTTTATATCATACCTACGTGTGACCAGAACTGCCCAGACAGATGTGCCTGGGCTGAGAAGTAGAACAAACATATTTGTATGTCAGTTTTATAGCCTCTTCCCAAAGCACTGTCTTTGTCTGTGGATTACGGGCGGCCAACTAGCATTAGCTTTAGAAAGACTGATGGTTACTCACAGAGCCCGGCGTGGTGTCCTATGTCTAGAGCAGCAAGATTCACGTATTTTAAGGCGTAGGAGGTGAGGCCCTTGCCACCTAGAAAATGGACACAGGCCTGTACAATTTTGCAAACTATTTCAGAAGGTCCATGGATCCCCCTGGTCTCTAATATGGGGAGGTGGCTCTCAACAGATTTTCCCTCGCTCTTTTCAAGTGTCTTAGTCATGCTGACACATGTCTTATCTCAGGCCAACTGCTTCAGAAATTTCAAGGAGCATATATGTCCGTTCCCTCCACACACTGATGGAGGAATCATGCATTTAGGAGGCAGACAGATCCGAGTTTGAATTCGGGTCTGCCCCGGGGAAGGGGTCTGTTCCCACCTCTATGAGTTCCCGTCTGTAATGCGGTACGATTCCTGCCGTTTCAGAAGTTGGTGAGGGAGGCCGGGGATGGGACTGGAGCAAGTAATTCGCACGCTTTGCTCCGTCCTGCGCTGCCCCACTGAACTGTTCGACGAATGATTTTCCTGAATTGCCCAGCTGTTCTGGCCCCGAGCAGACACAGCCCGCGGCTCTGAAGTAGAGCAAGACTGGAAACAGAACGGCGAAGCTTCCGCGCGTGGGGTGCGGGCGGGCGTGCGGGTTTGCCCCGCAGGGTGTCCGGCTCTGTTTTCCCATCGCCCCCTCCTCGCAGGTCCTTTTCTGTTTCTGTTTCGACGCCTGAGTTCACCTTCACCCAACAGCGCCTCCTATAGGGGACCCCGGTCTTCTGCTCACCCTGCTTCCTCCTGAAATCTGTACTGGGCGTTCAATACCTCGTAATTCTGTCCTTGTTTTTCAAGGGTGAGCATGTAGGGCGTCAAACAGCATCTGCTATAGAACTTGTTTATGGATTTGACTCGTCGTCCGTTCCACTTTCCTTTCCTCTACATGTGCCCCTAAGTTCTCCTGGTCCCTCCTTCCTGCAGGAGCTATGACTTAGGGCCAAATCAGCCTTGACTTCCTCCCCATTTGTATTAGCTTCCTAGGGCTGCTGTAACGAATTGCCACACACTAGGGGGCTTAAAAACAACAGAGATGTGTTCTCTCACGGTTCTAAAGGTCTGAAGTCGGTCGGTATCAAGGGCTGCAATCAGGGTGTCAACAGGAGTAACCTCCCTCCGAAGCTTCTAGGGGAGAATCCTTCCTTGCTTCTTGTGGCTGCTGGTGTTCGTTGGTTTGTGGCTTTGTGACCGTCACACTCCAGTCTCGGCCCCCTTTCTCACACAGCCCTCTCCCGTGTGTGTGTGTGTGTGTGTGTGTGTGAAATCTCCCCCACCCCCGACCTCTCTCCTAGAAGGACATGTACATCCTTAGCCAGATCCCACCCAGATAATCCAGGTTAGCCCGCCCATCTCAACATCCTTAACTTAATCACATCTTTTGCTATGTAGTAGTCACAGTTTCTGGGGAGTAGGGCCTGATATCTTTGGGGGACGTTTTTCAGTGTCATTATCAGCACCTAAAACTCCAGCCGTTCATCTGTTCAATACTAGCCAGATAATCCCTGCCCACAGCCCCTTCCCACGAGAGCTCAGCTCCCCCCCGAGACCATCTCAACCCTGTGTTTATCCCGCTTTGTCTCTCCACATCCCCTGCCGTCATCCTCATGGACAACAGCATCCATTTTTAATGAACCGGTGACTCCCTTTGATCTGACAGCCCTCAGCCTCCCCACCGACTGGAGGTCCAGCCTCACACCCCACCCCCACCTGCCAGCAGACCTGTGTCCCTAGGTCCCCTGTTCCCTCCACACGGGTCTGCAGGAGGAGCTGGATGGGACACGCATTTGCTCACCTCGAATCTCCACAGCTGCGCTCTTCCTTTCCCGGTCTTTTTGTGGACAGTCCCATCGGTGTATTTGTCGGGATGTGTTTCCTAGAGCTGCTGTAACAAATGACCACAGACTTGGTGGCTTAAAGCAGCGACGTTTATTCTCTCACAGTCCTGGAGGTCCCAGCGTGGGCGGGCCTGGCTGGCTCCCGAGCCTCCGGTGGAGGATGGGCCCCTGGCCTCCTTCAGTTTCTGGGGACCCCTCGGCTCGTGGCAGCAAAACTCCAGCCTCTGCCTCTGTCTTCGCTGGCCTCTCTTCCATGTCATCCTCTTCTAAGGACACTTGTCATTGGATTTAGGGCCCGCCCTGATCCAAGGTGATCTCAACTCAGAATCCTTACCTTAATTACATCTGTAGAGACCCTTTATTCAAATAGAGTTGCATTCACAAGTTCCGGGTGGACATACCTTTTGGGAGACCGCCATTCAGACCCCTGCACCTCTCCAACTTCCAAATCTGAAAAACACAGCATGCTGCAGGGCATGGGAGCTGCTTGCTGCAGCCAACAAAGGGCCACATGATGCAGTCTGGGAAGCCTGAGGAAATAACTCCCAACTGATGGACCTTGACCAATGGGGGACAAGAGAAGGAGGAAACACCCTCCAGTGGTGGATAAACCCCCATCCCATCCTGTGGACCTCCTTCCACTCTTCTGAAGAAGGCTAGTGAAAAAAAAAAAAAAGATAAAATAAAATAAAAATAAAGAAGGCTAACGAGCCAGGCTGCCTACCTCTTCCAAGCTCTTCTCCAAGTCGCCCACAAAGTACAGCCTCTCCTCTCTCCTTCCCTGGCCTCACTTCCCGTGGCCGCTGGTCCGCACCCTGTGGGCTTGTTCCTCTCCAGTAGATTGTTAGCATGTTGCTGCTCGCCTCAAGCCTTGTTTTCCAGAGGAATCAAGCTGCGACTCCGTACAGCTGTGCCCTGAGTTCCCTTCGAAGGGGCTAGGGTTAGGATGTTAGCTGTGGGCTTTATGTATATAGCCTCTATCATGTTGAAGAAGCGCCTTTCTATTCTTAGTTTATTGTGTGCTTTTTATCATGAAAGTGTGTGGAATTCTGTCAAATGTTTTTTCTGCATCAGTTGATATGATCATGAGTGTTTTAAAAAAATTTTCCTTCATTATATATATATATTTTTAACATCTTTATTGGAGTATAATTGCTTTACAATGGTGTGTTAGTTTCTGCTTTATAACAAAGTGAATCAGCTGTACATATACATATATCCCCATATCTCTTCCCTCTTGTGTCTCCCTCCCTCCACCCTCCCTATCCCACCCCTCTAGGTGGTCACAAAGCACCGAGCTGATCTCCCTGTGCTATGCGGCTGCTTCCCACTAGCTATCTGTTTTACATTTGGTAGTGTATATATGTCCATGCCACTCTCTCACTTTGTCCCAGCTTATCCTTCGCCCTCCCTGTGTCCTCAAGTCCATTCTCTAGTAGGTCTGTGTCTTTATTCCCATCCTGCCCCTAGGTTCTTCATGACCATTTTTTTTTTTAGATTCCATATATTTGTGTTAGCATACGGTATTTGTTTTTCTCTTTCTGATTTACTTTGCTCTGTATGACAGACTCTAGGTCCATCCACCTCACTACAAATAACTCAATTTCGTTTCTTTTTATGGCTGAGTAATATTCCATTGTATATATGTGCCACATCTTCTTTATTCATTCATCTGTCGATGGACACTTAGGTTGCTTCCATGTCCTGGCTATTGTAAATAGAGCTGCAGCGAACATTGTGGTACATGACTCTTTTTGAATTATGGTTTTCTCAGAGCATATGCCCAGCAGTGGGATTGCTGGGTCGTATGGTAGTTCTACTTTTAGTTTTCCTTCATTATATTAATGGAATGTGTTACACTGATTAATTTTCATATTTTGAACCACCCTTGCATTTCAGGAATAAATGCTGCTTGGTCATGGTGTATAATCCTTTTAATATACTGCTAAATTCACTTGCTATTATTTTATTGAGGATTTTTGCATCAGTATTAATAAGGGATAATTTCACTGCATCCTGTACATTTTGGTTTTTTTTTTTTCATTTGTTTCAAGGTATTTTTAAGTTTCCCTTATGATTTAATCTTTGACCCATTTGTTGTTTGAGAATGTGCTGTTTAATTTCTACATATTTGTGAAATTTCCTATTTTACTTCTACCGTTGATTTCTAGTTTCATTCCATTGTGTCCAGAAAAGATACTTTGCATGATTTCAGTCTTTTAAAATTTATTAAGATTTGTTTTGTGACCTAACATACAGTCTATCCTAAGAATGTTCCACATGCTCTTGAGAAAAACGTGTATTCTGCAGCTGTTGGCTAGGGTATTCTGTATGTCTATTAAGTCCAGTTGGTTTATATTGTTGTTCAAATCCTCTATTTCCATATTTATTGGTCATCTGTCTGATGATTCTATCCATTATTGAAAGTGGGGTATTGAAATCTCCAACTATCACTATATAACTCCCTTTACTTCTGTCGATATTTGCTTTATAAATTTTGGGGGGAGGGTGTCTGTTGTTCGATGCACATATGATTCTAATTGTTATATCATCTTGATGAATTGACCCTTTTATCAATATATAATGTCCTCCTTTGTCTCTTATAACAATTTTTAAATTTAAAGTCTATTTTGTCTGATGATCGTATATCACTATCTCTTTTGGTTTAACTATTTGCATGGAATATCTTCATTCTTTCACTTTGAACCCATTTGTGTTTTTAGATCTAAAGTGAGGCTCTTCTGGACAGCACATAGTTGGATAATGTTTTCTTTATCCACTCTGCCAATATCTGCTTTTTGAAGGTCTAATCCATTTACATTTAATGTAATTACTTATAAGGAAGGACATCTGCCATTTTGCTATTTGTGTTCTGTATGTCTTATAGATTTTTTTGGTCCCTCATTTCCTCCATTACTACTTTCTTTTATGTTTAGTTGATTTTTTTGTAGTGACACACTTTGATTTCCTTCTCACTTCCTTTTGTGTATATTTATAGATCTTTTCTTCATGGTTACTATGACACATTTAAAATCTTAAAGTTATAACAATCTAATTTTAATTGCTATCAACTTAACTTCAGTAGCACATACTCTGCTCTTATACAACTCCTTACCCACCTCTTTAATGTTATTGTTGTTACAAATTACATCTTTATACACTGTGTGTCCAACATCATATTACGTTGATTTTTATGCATTTGTCTTTTAAAACATGTAGAAAATAACAATAATACTGGCTTTTATATTTGCCCATGTATTTACTTTTATCAAAGATCTTTATTTGTTTATCCAGCTTTAAGTGGCTCTCCAGCATCCTCTCATTTCAACCTGAAAGAGTCCCTTTATTATTTCTTGCTGGGCAAGCCTGAATTCACCAAAACTAACTCTCTCTGGAATTACCCAATGGGATCTAATTGCTTGAATCATTACTTAGGTAGTACCTGTGTTTATACTCAGGAGTCCTTGAGGCCAAAGACAGATGGAAGGTCACGAAATGCTACCTTCAAAGGTCAATAATTCCTTCCTGGATGGGGCAAAGGCTCAGCAAGGTCTCTTCTGGATCTTTGCTCCTCTGGTGCCAACTCTGTGCAGGAATCATTCAGGCTTCCTCAGTTGCTTTAGGAAATAACTATTTGTTTCTGAGCCACCAGATAGGAGGCCTGGGGAGGGGGAAGAGATTCCTTGTGTACAGCTGTCTCAGTTTCCACCTGACTTCCCCCTGCGTATCCATGTATTAAATTAATCTGTCCTTTTCACTTTTATAATGAATAAATACCTTTATAATATCTACACTTAAAGCTATCAAGATGGTTCTGGAGATTGTGAGCTGTATGAAGGCATGGACTGCATTTCTGTTACTAGCACAGGGCCTAGCCACAGGGGTAGCTCAAGAAAGGACAAATAAATGAATGGATGAATCAGCGAAGGCTTTGAGCTAGTGAAAAATCCAGAAACTCACTTACTTTATAATCTAGGGGCTCCAAAGCAGACCACAGACTGACATTACAGAGTATTTAAGTGGCCATTAAGTAAGCTATTACTCTAATGCAATAACCCAACGTGCTTAATTACTTTAATTACTTTGAGCAGCAACAATTCGTTGGCCACCGACTATCAGTCTGGGACGGTGCCCGGCGCCAGGGCCGGGTTGGAGAAGTGTTTACACGAAGTGGGAGAGTTGGTGTGTGGATGGTGATGTGTGCAAATAGGGGGATGTGAGCTGTGCACAAGCGGTCTGGGCATCTCCCAAAGGGGGCTGGATTGGGAGGCTCTTGCGTGGTGGGGAGGAGGCAGTGGGGGATCAATGTCCCCTTTTGCTGCGGTTTAGATGACCTTCACTTTGCTGAAAATCAGTGTTCGCGTCTGTAAACAAGAGTCAGAAGTTCTCTTGCTCTCAGGAGCTCTCTGGAAGGAACAGGGGTTTGTAAAGGTCAGAGGTTGGCAGTTGGATTTCCTCCGTCTGATCTACCTGTGTTTGGCTCAGATATTAATGACCCCCAAGGCTGTTCTTAAATTTTATTTCAAACATGTAACTTTTAAAATCTCCTCACATATAAAGTGCAGGCAATTTCACATAAAGGTCCAGTTTTCTAGCTTTGCTGGGAAAAATCGGGAGATCTGGCAACAGCGACCCACTAGCCCGGAGTGGCGTCTGCTGCTTTCCTGTTCACTCAGCCTCTCAGTCCTTTCTAACCTGGCCAGGCTTGGTCTAAACTGTCGGCCAAGTTTCAGGACAGGTATCTGAACAGGAGGTGTTCACGTGATTCTCATGAGGGAATGTCCGTGGGGGTGGAGGGCGGGAGAGTGCCCCCTAGTGAGTTAGATCAGAACATCTGAGTGTGTTTTCAGCCCCAGAGGTTCCGAAGGTGCCCCCTCTCCACTTCCTCATGTGAGAATCACGGGCCATCATGAGCTACGGAGCAGAGGCGAGCACTGGGGCAAGGGAGGGGGGTGTGACAGTCATTTATTTACGTGTGATGAGGAGAGCCAGCATCCCTTGAATGCCAGCACGGGCATTGCTCTAAGCCCTGACAGCATTACCAACCCATTTTACAGATGGAAACTGAGGCACAGAGACATTAGTAACTTTTCAAAGAGCCCTAGGATGGCAGATGACAGAACCAGACAGGCTTGTCCAGATGAAATCAGAGTTGAGAACCACAGGTGCACACAACCAAGAACCACGGAAAGTCTTCGAGTGGAAGAGTGACAGGCAGAAATCGGTGCTGGTGAGCGCAGTTAATCAAGGTGGGCAGAGCAGAGCCTGCAGGTTAAACACTCATTGAACTGATGGTCAAACAATTTCCACAAAGAGCTTTTACTCCAGAACAGTGTGTTACTTTCAACATACTGGTAACCTCCTCGGGACACAGTCTTAGGGAAACCAAGTAAGAGGCAGCTCTGGGTTTTACAGACCAACCTCATTTTTTAGGTAGATTCACCTTTGTGCTGTTGCACCTTTCAGATGGAGACGGGATTGAAAGTCTGATACTGGCCCCTGGAATTTTGAGAGGTGGGCAGACCCCTATGGAGACAAAGCCCACCTTCAGTATCATAACTAATTGTCACGGGTGGCCGATGGAAGTCAGCATCACTATTTTATACTCATACCCTTACTTCACAAAAAGTACCAGGCGTTCCTATTTCAAACGGGTTTCCCAAAGGCTCAAAGTTAAGAAATTCATCAAGCGCTAATGGAAGTCAACAGGAAACCCATCTTCCTCCTAAGGCCAGTTTTTCCAGTAATGCACTTAGCAAAGCCAGGGAAATGGCCGGCGGCGTTTATGACAACGGGAAACTCACTTATCTGTTACTTCAGCCTCTTTGTGGACTGTTGGGAATCGGAGATGAAGAATAGGTTACGAAGGTGATCTCCAGAGGGAGAAAGCGAAAAGTGGGAAAGAAGGGTCGGAAATGAAAGAGGAGAAAGCGTCCACAGTGAAGTGGATGTGACATTAGAGTCTGCACGACACTGTACCCACTTGCTTCTCGCCACTTGAAGAGGGACCGGTTTGAAATACCTGAGAGCTGTACACAGACCTTTGGGAGATAAGTTATAAGAAGCACTGGTGCCCCCAGATACCTCCGAAGATTTTCTCTTCGATTAAAACAGGTTTCCTCTCTAGCCAGTAAGTAAGGCGGATCTAGTTCAAAGGCTCTCAGGCTGCCACCTGCTACTTCAAAAGCGCTTTCAGTCCCCTGAGCGATTGACTGTAGGACATTTGCACTCCTGGGTGCGGTTTCTACCATTTTCTAGACATGCTGTCTCTCTCTGCCTGAAGGAAGGAGCAGTCTGTGAAGGTGGGCTTCAGTGCAGACCTGATGGGTATTTGTCAGCCTTTACGGCTGTGATGGTGGAAGTGGGACAAAAAAAAAAGGTCCCATTTTGATGGCTGAAAAATACAGATAGGTCAGGATTTTAAGGGCATTGATAAGGAATCTGGGTTTAGGTTCTACATTTAATATTAAACGTTGAAGTGACTGAAAATTCCCCATCTGTGTTGCTGCGGGTACTCTGCCATCCTATAAACAGGGCCTATAAACTACAAAAAGGTTATCCTATCAACGTGTAAAAGTACTCTAAAGCACACTAATTATTAGAGAAATGCAAATTAAAAAGAAACACAGTGAACTCACCCATTAGGATGGCCGCTATCAGAAAAAATAAAATAGCAAGTGTTGGCAAGGGTGTGGAAAAAGTGGAACTCTCGTGCCCTGCTGGTAGGAATGTAAAATGGAGTAGCTGCCATGGAAAACGGTATGGCGGTTCCTCAAAAAGTGAAACAGAGAATTACCGTAGGATCCAGCAATTCCTCCTCTGGGTAGATATCCAGAACAATTGAAAGGAGGGTCTTGAAGAAATATGCGTACACCCTTGCTCGTAGCAGCATCATCCATAATAGCCCAAAGGTGGAAGCAACCCCACTGTCCATTGATGGATAAATAGATAAACAGAATGTGGTTTATACAATGGAATATTATCCATCCTTAAAAAGGAAAGAAATTCTGACACATGGTACAACATGGATGACCCTTGAAGACATAATCTGAGTTAAATAAGCCAGACACAGAAGGTCAAATACTGTATGATTCTGCTTAAATAGGTACCTACAGTAGTCAAATTCATAGAAAGAGAAAGTAGAATGGTGGTTGCCAGGGGCCGGGGGGAGGGGGAAGAGGGAGTTATTATTTAATGGGAGCAGAGTTTTGGTTTTGCAAGATGAAAAGATTTCAGGAGATTGGCTGCAGAGCAGTGTCAATGTAGCTAACACTACTGAACTGTACATTAAGAAATGGTTAAGATGTAAAGCTTATGTTATGTATTTTTACCACAATTCAAAATAAAAAGAGAACAAAACAAAAAAATACCCTAAGGCAATGGTTCTCAAACTCAGGCACACCTCGGAAGCTACCTGGGGAGTCTTGTTACAACACAGACTACTGGGCCCCGCCCGCAGAGTTTCGGGTTTCTTTTCTAACAAATTCCCAGGTGATGCTTCTGCTGCTGGTCCAAGGACCACACTGTGAGAACCACTGCTCCAAGGGTTCCATAAAGTGTATCTATTTTTTCTTCCAAAAACAATGGGAATTTGCTGAAATTTTCACCAATAACACCTAGCACCTTTGTAGAAATAACCGTACTCTCAATGAGGTGGAATCTAATCATTGCTAAACTTGTACAATGTGTCAGGCACGTTATTAGACACCTTATATGCATTTTAATTCAGTCCTTACAGACTAATTCATTTATTCAACAAATACACATTGAAAGCCTACCCAGGGCCCTATGCCAGGTGTTCAGTGATAAACAAAGCAAGTATGTTCCTAGCCAAGGGCGGTGGGGTGTACAGTGATACAGTGAATGAACAAACAAAATAACGACAACAGTTATAAATTACTGAAAGCGCTGGGAAGAAACGAAGTGGAGCTGAGCTCAGAGAAGACCTACTTTTGATAAAATGATCAGACAAGGGCTCTGAAGGTGTGATATTTAAACTGAAAACTAAGGATTAGAAAGAGCCTGTCATGCAAAATGGAGGGAAAGAGCAATTATAAGGAGAGGAATCAGCATGTGCAAAGGGCATGTGATGGGCGTGGGAGGGGGGACTTGGGATATTTAAGAAGTTGATAAAGGCCAGTGTGGCTGGGCTGTCATGGTCATTGGAGTGTAGAACAAGATGAGCTGGGAAGGTCAGTAGAGCTGCAGCAGGCAGGGTTTGTAAGCTGGGGTAAAGGGTGAGGATTTTATATGCTTGTTGGGGAAACACTGGTGGCTCGTGAGCAGTGTCAAGGAAGACCCAATGGTCAGCCGAATCTAATGCTGCTTAGACCTCATGGAAAATTCAGACAGAAGCACGTCCACTGGATTTGACTTCCAGGGGAAGCAGGGTGTCTTCGTCAGCTCGAGCTGCTGTAACAAAATCCTATACACTGGTTGGCTTCAATGACAGACATTGTTTTCTCACCATCCTGGAACTGTGAGAGTTCTGGAACAGGCCGGGAAGTCCAAGGTCAAGGTGACGGGCAATTCAGTGGCTGGTGAAGATTCTCTTCCTGCCTTGCAGACGGCCACCTGCTGCCATGTCCTCACTTGGGGGGAGTGGGGGTGGGAAGGAGGAAAGGGGGAGTGTGTGTCAGCTCTCTGGTGTCTGTTCTTCTTGACAACATGAAATATACACTAGTTAATTTTTTTTTAACTTAGAAAGGGTGAAAGCAAATATAAGTGTGTTAATTATTTCTCAAAGCAAGGAGTCAATAAATACTGTCTAGAAGTAAGATATGTAGTTTAGAAAGTTATTTTCTTCTTAACTTTAGCAGAATCTTTTAGGAAACCATACTCCCAGGGATAAAGAGACATTTATTACTTCAATAATTCCTTCATTTTCAAATGGAAGTTATCTATAGTTAGCATTTTTAAAAACTCACACACACACACACACACACACACACACACACACACACACTGACATGGAATGATCACCCATATCATGGCATTACTATTTACTTAATGCTCCCATTTGAAAAAAAAAAAGACAGTAATGTATACTTGTTTACTTGTATTTGCATAAAATGTTTAGCAACAGTGGTTGCCTTTGGAGAGAGAAACTTGAGGATCGGGGTTAGAGAGTCATACTCTACTCTGTATTTCTTACAGATTTTTCAGTGTATGCATAAGCTGCTCATTGTTTAAAAAAAAAAGATGGGACTTCCCTGGTGGTCCAGTGGTTAAGACTCCGTGCTCCCAATGCAGGGGGCCCAGGTTCCATCCCTGGTCAGGGAACTAGATCCCACATGCATGCCACAACTAAGAGTTCACATGCTGCAACTAAGACCTGACGCAACCAAATAAATGAATAAATGAATAAATAAATATTTTTAGAAAAGAATAACTGGCATTATAAAGAGGAAATAAGAGGTGAGAAAGTAGAACCTGCACGTGTGTTTGGCTCTGAAAAGGAGCAAAAAACAAACAAACAAATATATATATACACTGTGTATGTGTGTGTATATATATATATATATATATATATATAGGAGTATGTTTGGATACTGATTTGAACCATACCATAGAGAGGGAGGGACACAGGTCAGGTCGGGTTCCTGGGCGATGCCCTTGGGACCAACACCTGTAGAAGGAAGAGGAGGGGGAAGGCTTGGGCAGGGGGCGATCCCAGCTGTGACACGGGCCCCACGTCCTCTGCCAACTGGGCAGGAAGCCCTCAGAGATGCCGGGAGCCTGCTGGGACGACCAGGCCTTTTCTCCCTGCTCCGTCATTGGATGGGGCCCTCCTGGGAAGGGGCGTGGCTTCCGGCCCTCAGTCTGGAGGTGCTGACAGCCGGAGGCCGTGTGCTGACAGCACGCCCGCAGCTGGGGCAACGCGTCCTTCGCTAACGGGGTCTGGCTGGCAAATCCGTGTCCACACAGCAGAGACTGGTGTCAGGGACAAGGAGATGGGAGGGGAGAAGGGCTGAGGTCCAGAGCAGTACTGGGGGTCACTGTGTGTCAGGCTGGCCCGCAGCTTCTTCCACCGCAACAAGAGGGAAGAAGGAGGGGTAGGAAGGAGTTGGGTGAGTGCTAATGTGCGTGGATGTCTGGTGGTAGGAAGGTGTAGACAATCCCCGTCAGCATCTACGTTCTCAAAGAGGCTTTGAGAAACGCTGGAGGGATCAAAGGTAAGAAACGCTGTCTCAGGAGCTGGGTAAGTGGGCCTCCTGGGGACATTTAGGAGAGTTGCGCCCTTATGTGCCCGTGGAAGGCTGTGGTGGGGAAGTTGAAACAGGACCAATGATCCCTAAGGCACGATCTCTTCCCGCAACTCAGCAGCTCAGGCCCAGAAGGGTGAAGGCAGGATTGGCCTTGTATTTCCACAGCCAGGAGAGCTTAAGGGAGGAAGATGGGGCTGAAGGCTTCTGTAGGAGAGGAGCTCAGGCTCAGAAGAGGTGTGGAACTTATTCAAAGTCACACAGCCGGTAACTGGTTGGGAACCAGATGAGAGAAAGTAATGCAGCCCTGGCGTACCAAAGTCAGGGTCCTGGCAGGAAAGACGTGGCACACTCCCGCTGGGTAATGTGGCAACTACTTAAAAGATGCTGGAGGGGAGAACACAGGGAGGGCACGTGCCTTGGCGCTGGAAAGGGGAGGTGTCGTCACCACCCTAGGCCTGCAGAGGCCAGGCGGACAGCCATTCCAGAACCTGGTGACAGCAAGGCTGTGTGGGAGGACTTCCCAACAGGAGCTGTGTCTTGCAGGACATGGAAGCCACCAGCCTTTGATGACCCAGCGGAGAGGGAGCCTGGGGCATAAATACCTGTTCTGCAGTCTCCCCACCACGCCCTGCCCCTTGGCCGAGGGCAAGGGAAGCTGTGGGCCCAGAGCAGGGGGCCACGAGGGCCAGGGAGCCGGAATCAGCACACGACCTTGACTCCTCTGGACACCAGCCACCAAAGCAATCGGGGCACCAAACGTCTTTTATCCATAAGAGAAGGGCCACCATCCCTCTTCTGTGGTGTGCCGAGGGCTCCTCTTAGACGGCTGCGCTCCTGCGACGTCGCGGGACGATGGGTCCAACTAAGCCCGGTGGGCACACGGTCCCCGAGGTGCAGCTGGAGCGCAGCCTGGGAAAGGGTTTCCTCTCGGCGGCGCCCTCAGGCCACGCGGTGTCAGATCCCGCGTCTGCCTGGCCAGCCGCAGGCCGGCAGCTCCCCGCAAGGAGAGGGCGGGTCTGGGGCGCGCTGGGGACAGGTTCCTTCCTCTGGGTGCTGGGGCGCCGCGACCCTCTCCCCACCGCCGCAGCCGTCGGAGCGACCCCTGCGGGCGGGCATCTGGGCGCAGTGGGGCACAGGGCGGAGCGAGCCTGCAGTCGCCAACCCGGGGCCCGCCTCGCTGCGGGGTCGGGGGGGACACGGGTTTCGGTGACGGGAACCGGGCTCCGGGCCATCAGCTCAGGCAGGCCAGAAAGTGCGACCCTTGCGGCGAGAAGCTGGGGGGCCCGGCCCCCGGGGGAGCTGGAGGGTCGGTGGGCGGAGTGGCGGGGGCTCGAGCCCAGAACCAGAGAACCTTCAGGCGGAAGAGATCGCGGGCGTCTTTTGGCTCAAGTAGCCTATTCCACAGGCGGGGAATTTTAGGGCCAGAGAGTGACCCGACGGGGGTCGTGGGCAGCAGGACCTGGGGGAAGAGGGACAGGCGGTGGCCCCTGGGGCGGCCTGTGCGTTTCTGAGGGAGAGGGGCTGCCTGCCACGCTAGCCCGACCGAGGCCCGAGGCGAGCACCCCATAGGTAAGCGCAACAAGCCAACCGAAAGAAACCGTAAACCCTACAGCTGTGCTCAAACTCAATTCGCTCCTTTGCGGGTTTCCCGAGGGCAAAACTTCTGAATAAGTTTATCCAAGGGAACCCTTTCTCCGGGTCTGGGTGGCCGCGTTTTGCTGACGGCCAGGCGCGGGCGTGGGGCGCCCCTGACTGCTGAGCCATGATTGCGGGCAGAGGCTCCAACTGGGTTCACGGTCAGCCTCGCCACCAGCTCCGCACAGGCTGGCCTCGGGTTGCGCCTCCGCAGAACCTGCAGCGGCCCCCACGCCTGGAGATTTCGGGCCGCGTCTCTGGAGAGCGCAGCGAGCGGTCCAGCCGAGTGGGCGGAAGGGTCAGAGCGCGGGGTCACGGTGCAGGTCCGCTCCGCCCCGCCCCGGCCCACGTAACGGTCCGCCGGGCGCTGCTCAGGCCCGATCACCGTGCGCATCAGGCCGCTGAGCCCAGCTCTGCGCGCTGCCGATTGCTCGGCGGTCGGGGCCGAACGCGCTCGGGTGGCCTCGGCGGCGACTTGGCCCGGGGGGCGCTGGGCTTCGCGGAACTCTCCGGGCAATTTCCGATGCCCATGTCTTTGCTTCCTCTCTCTCCTTCCTTTCACCCCCGGAAAAAAGAAGTCCTAAATATAGGCGGCGGACTCGCTCACTCTTTTTTCTTTTACACTGGACTTTGCTAACCCGCAGGACAGGGACCATTTTTGTTAGGATTATCAAAAAAACAAAAAAAAAAATTTTTTTTAAAGATTTTATTTATTTATTTATTGATTGATTAATTGATTGATTGATTGATTGCTATGTTGGGTCTTCGTTTCTGTGCTAGGGCTCTCTCCAGTTGTGGCAAGCGGGGGCCACTCCTCATCACGGTGCGCGGGCCTCTCACTACCGCGGCCCCTCCCGCTGCGGAGCACAGGCTCCAGACGCGCATGCTCAGCAATTGTGGCTCACGGGCCCAGCCGCTCCGCGGCATGTGGGATCCTCCCAGACCAGGGCTCGAACCCGTGTCCCCTGCACCAGCAGGCAGACTCTCAACCACTGCGCCACCAGGGAAGCCCCCCCCAAAAAAATTTTAAACCATGGCATTCACACCCAACCAGGCCTGAAGTTAACCATGTGGGAGCTACATTCGCCTGAACACGCACAAATCATAAACCACTATTCCCCTCCCCCCAAACCCACAGAAGTCCACAAACTCTAAGCCGCCTCCGGATAGGAGGGACTTCATTTCCCCCCGAAATAATGTGAATTTGAAGAAACCCTTCGGAGGCACTAACATTTTCCCTGTCGCCTAAAAAAAAAAAAAAAAAAGTCGGGCTAAGCTAACGCTCAGAAATATATTCTCATGTTTTAGAAGTTTAAAATAAACTTATAATAACTTAATGTAATTTAAAAACTACAGGTAGATAAATCACTTCCGAAGAAGGAGAGGGGAAAAGAGGACTGGAAAGAAAATTTCCCTGCGAGTATAAAAGGAGGAGGAAATCCTCTTCCTAAATTATTTTCCCCTCAGCCATTCTATAAGAAGATGTCTTGGCCTTGAGAGTTACCAGGAGGTCGCGCGGAGCACAGCTGGGCGCGGGGGCCCGGTGCGGGGCCGCAGGGTCACCCGAACCCTCCCGGGTCGCCGCCCCCTCTCTCGATCACAGACCCTCACGGCCTACGGGCTTCCTCGGTGTGCTCCCGACGGAGGGGAACCGGGCCCGGGGCGGGACTGCGGGACTCGGGACACTACCTCGAGAGGGGACAGCGCAGCAGGGGGCCCGGGGCTTGGTGGTTCCGCCGCCCGCGCGGACCGGGAAAGTAGCGGGGGCAGCGCTCAGCCGGGTGCCGCGCGGGGGTTGGGATCGGAAGGAACGTTCTGTCCCGGAACCGCCCGGGGCCAGGCGTGGGAGGCCCGCTGGCCCCTCCGGGTCGCCGGCATCCAGAACTTCCTGAGTGCCACCGGGGTGACTGGAGCACCCGAGCTTCCAACCGGAACGCGGGGCAAGAATGCAGCAGAGCGCGGTCCCCGCCCCGCCCGGGAGGGTCACTTTGCGGAGGAAAACCCGGGAGAGAGGCTTGGAGTGGACTTGAAGTGCAACTCAGGGATCGATTTGCTCCGAGTTGACGTTTGACTTAGAAACAAACATCGGTGGTAAAAAAAACCAACACCTAATAATTCGTGTAAACAGGTCAGCAAACCGAACCGTCTCCTAAATGAGGGCGAATGTTGGCTTTGATATTTATTCATGGGAAGGGAGAACACTTTCTTCACCTAACGTCCTCAACAGCCTCATGTCCGGACAAAACTTTCTACACGTGACTTTCACACTCACTTTTCGACCAGGAAAATTTCCCCCAGCCTTTAACTCTCTGTTAATTTCTCCCTTCTTTCTCCCGACTTTTCTTTCCTCGGCACTTTGGGAAGCGAGGGAAGAATTTTTCCTGAGGATGGTTTACACCGACCCCAGTTAACCGGCAGCTGGAGAGAGATCAACTCCTGGCAAAGAATAAGAAGCAAAGACTTAAAAAAAAAAAAAAAAAAAAAGTTTGACAGCGATTTCCACTTAAACTTCCTAAACCGGTGCCAGTCCCGGAAGGGTCCCCCCTCCGAATCCCGGCGTGGGGTGGGCGGGCATCTCCGGCCTGACTCTCGCTCCTCCCCTCCCCTCCCTATTTCTAACACACGCACACACCACGATTCCGCCCGCGAAACATCTGGATGGGGACTTGCGTCCCCGCACATGGACAACTGCTGGCTCCTGGGGAGCAAGTGCGGAAGTGCGCGCGGAAGCCGGGGCGCAGCGCTAGGTCTCTCCAGCGTCCTTCCTTCCAGCTGCTCCTGTCACCAGCCCCTGGCTCCGCCCCTCGGAGCCCGCCCCTTGTCTCTCAGCCAATAGCAACCCCCGACTCCTCTCCACCGCCCCAAACCCTTTCCACACCCCCACGTTCCGTGAGCCGGTTGGCTGTCGAACCCTCAGCGGAGCGGCTGGATTTGCATGGTGCTCCGTGTTTCTGGTAGGTGGAGCGACCCGTCACTCCCGGTGGCGGGGCCCGCCCACTCTGCCTGGGTCCCCGGCTCTCTTCCTGCGCAGTTCTACTTTGCAGCCTCCGCGGGGAAGCGCCGGGGCTGCAGTCAGGGCTCGGTTCGCAAGACCGCGGGGAGGCAGCCCCGGCGAGCGGCCGTGCAGCGCGCACCGTTTGGAGGGGCCCGGGCGCGGGAGTGCGGCGCTCTGCTGGCCCCGAGCGCGGCGTCGCAGCCCCCGACCAGCAGTTGCCGCCACCCGACTTTCGCTCCAGTTGCGGCTCCTCCGGGCAGCATGTCAAAAGCCGCCGCCGCTACAGCTGCCGCCGCCACCTGGGGAAGAGCAGCAGCAGCAGCGGCGGCCGCGGGCGCGCGGGGGCAATAAGCCGAACCACTCGGCGTCCAGGGAACTCTCTCCGCGCTCACGGCTCCGGCGGGACCCGCGCCATGTGCTGAGCCATGCCCCTCGCCGCGCCCGCGGGCAGCGCATGGGGCAGCGCCTGAGCGGCAGCCGATCCTGCCTCGATGTCCCCGGCCGGCTTCTGCCGCAGCCGCCGCCGCCCCCGCCACCGGTGAGAAGGAAGCTCGCGCTGCTCTTCGCCATGCTCTGCATCTGGCTCTACATGTTCCTGTACTCGTGCGCCGGCTCGTGCGCCGCCGCGCCCGGGCTGCTGCTGCTGGGCTCGGGGTCCCGCGCCGCCCACGCCCCGCCGGCCCTGGCCTCAGGTCGCGACGGACCTCCCTCGAGGCTGCCGTTCCCGGCGGCGCCAGCCACCCAGTTGGCTCCTGGCGGGGAGACGGCCGAGGGCGCCGCGAGCCAGGAAGAGCAGAGTCCCGAGGCGCCGGACTCCCCCAGCCCCATCTCTAGCTTCTTCAGCGGGTCCGGCAGCAAGCAGCTGCCGCAGGCCATCATCATCGGCGTGAAGAAGGGCGGCACGCGGGCGCTGCTCGAGTTCCTGCGCGTGCACCCCGACGTGCGCGCCGTGGGCGCCGAGCCCCACTTCTTCGACCGCAGCTACGACAAGGGCCTCGCCTGGTACCGGTGAGTTTCCCCGGCAGGGCCAGGGCTGGGGCCTGGGGCGCCAGCCGCGATCCCGACGGGGAGAGGAGGGAGACGTGGCATGTGTTGGTGGAAGTGACAAGGGTACAGCTTCGGACCACCGGGGTCCGGGAGGGGCCGAGCAACGACCGCGCGGTGCTGGCCCGCAGCGCGGTACGTACGGGGTGCGCCGGGCTCCGCTCTCGCCACAGTCCGGAGAAACTTCTCGAGGAGCTCTGGGGGCTCAGCGGCCCACGGTGCCCTAAGATTAATCGGGCGATCTCTCTTAAAAGAAGGAGGGCAGTGACTGCGACGGTGCTCAGGGGAGCGCGCGACCCTCTAACTGTGGCCGCGGCCCAGACGAATCCAGCCAGCGTCGCTCGCATTTTATTTTTCTTCTCGGATCCGGGACGGTCTGCGCCCCGCCGGTCGCCGTCTCCGCCCCAGACCAACTTCTAGAGCAGCTTCTGCTGCCCAGATGGGGATGGGGTGAGAGCAACGCCGGCCTGGGGGGGCCGCGGGGAGTCTGTTCACTTTCCGAAGGGGGTCAGACCGGCTCGCGGCCGGGCAGCCTGGGCTCCGGAGGGTGAGCCGGCGGGCGCGCGGCGCGTGGAGCGGTGCTGGTCCCTGTCGGGCAAAGGCGCGCACTGCAGCCGGCGGGAGGCGCGCGGCTTTGAAGGCTTAGCGGCGCCCGGGACTCGGCCCTCCCGTTTCCGCCTCCCGGGCCGGGGTGCTGAGAGAGCCAGGGCAGGGAGGCGTGTCTCCGCGGGCCCTTGACACTTTGGGGTGCAAAGAATATTCGGGGCCCGTTGATAGAGAAATGCGGGTTGCCCAGAGGTCGGGGCTTCTGTAAAGTCGGTTCTCCGGTCGGATTGTGGGTTCGGTTCCAAAGGGACAGGGGCCCCTCGGGGTCATAATCACGACCCCTGCTCAAGGCTTCTCGCAGTCTTTGGGGTGAGCCGTTGGGTCGCTCGAGTTTCCGGTGAGGCGCGGGTGGGCCCGCGGTCCAGACTCGGGCCTTGGGAAATCTCGTCGCCAACCAGGGGCCCGGCCACCGGTCCCCACCCCTTCTCCGCGGTCACCATCTCCGAGCCCCGCAAACATGACTTCCTCGAGCCCCCGGCACCCCTCCAGGCCCAGCTAGCCTCCAAGAGGGTGGAGACTTCGGAAAACAAAAGGGGAGAGTCGAACCAAACCCCATTCCCTCCCCGCAGCCCCTCTTCGGGGACCGGGAGAGCTTGGAGGATAAAAGGGGGCTGACCGAGCGGATTAAAACCGCTCTCTTCCCAGCCTCGCCCTCCCCCTCCCTTTTGTCCTAATGTTTTTATTATTGTCAGGAGTTGCCCAAGTCTCGAGGTTTAGCCAGCCGTGACAGTCACCCTTCCCACTGTCCCCGGGCCCTCGACACCGGTTGTTGCGAATGGGGGCTCTGGAGCCCGAGCCTGGGTCCACGTCCCGGCCCTGGCAGCTGGCTTGTCGCGCGGGCCTCACTGCTCTCACCTGTGCAATGGGCGGCCCGGTTCTCCGACGCGCGGGTCAGGTGCCTGGCTGGCAGATGGGGGCCTCTCTAATTGCCAGCTATTGTCATCGATCGTATTGTTGTCATTATTTCTGCCACCACCGCTCCTCCTCCTCGGAGGGCGATGCCGGGGGCCGGGACGTCAGGCTGTAACTAGCGCCCGTCCAGGTAGAACCCACCGGAGGCCTGAGGCAGCCGGGGATTTTCTGAGATCAGACGTAGTGGGGGCCGGGCTGGGAGGAACTGGCAGGAAAAGAACTGAATCCTTAATGTCGGGCGGTTCTAGAAGCACCTGGGTTGGGCAGTGGAAGTCACCACAGGCAGATTCGCGCAGTCTCTTAGGTGGCCGCCCTCCACCTGCCACGTTCCTTTTGATTGACTCAATAACGCAGAATAAAGAACGAAGTCGCCCTGGAAAGTCTGGCCGCGCGCCTGCAGCGGGGCGCGCAGCCCGGGAGCTTCGGGCGGGCGGGACCGGCACCCGGGGCCGCTCGCATCGCGGCCCGCGGGGCGGCTGGGCTTGGGGGGCGCTGGGGCTTGGCCGGGCTGCGGGGAGCGGGAAGTGCATCCTCCTCCGGAGCCACCTCCCTACCCTGATGATCCGGACTGTCTGGGCCCGGAGGCCCAGGGCCCGCGGCGGTGACCCCGTGGAGCGCGCGGCTGGAGGAGCGAACTGCAAACGCAGCGGCTCGCCCCCGAAGCTGCGGTCCCGGGCTGCTCCAGCCGCGCCGGGCGTGGCCGCAGGGTTAGTGGGCTTTTGTTTTTGTTTTTGTTTTTGTTTTAAGGAAAAAAGAATAAAAGAATCTTTTCAATGCCATCTGCTTAATTACAACTTTTAAATTAATTTAGAATATTCTGGATGTCTGGGCAAATGTGTGGACTTAATTATTTTGAAGGCGGCCGTTTTAACTTGAAAAACAGACACACCGGAGAAGAAGCCTGACCCAGAAGGCTTTTCCTAAAATCCGGTGTCCAGGGAACACCCTTCGCCCTCCTCCCCCCTCTCCCCAGAGTTCTGTCCGCTGGGCCCAGCCCAGCTGCTCGCCAGAGGTGCACTGCTCGGCTTCATCTGTGCAATCAGGCAGCAGATTGGAGAAGAGTATAAATAGTAATTAGCCAGAGTTGCAGTTCAGAAACAAGTAGTTAAAGCAAATCCTCAAAGCTAGAAAATAGGAGACAGGAGAGACATCTTGAAGGCGTTAAACAACTTCGGGCACGGATGGTTGAATCCGAGGGTCAGCGTCGTCGTCGGTTGGAGAATGAGATCTTGCCTATGTCTGAACGAGTGGTTAGTAAGTTTCATCGACTGATACACAGCCCGGCTCCGGGCCTAACCAGTAACCCAGGGCCTGGGCGGATTTGCTTGAAGTCTCCCAAGTTGATTGTAGTTCCTTCCACGTGGCAGAACTAGACCCCATCAGCCCTAACGGGAGGGATCGCGGTGGGATGGAGCCCATCGTGGTGGCCACGCGGAGCTGACCCGCCACTGGCCAGAGGGTGGGCGGTTTGCCGCTGCCTTCCCCCGCTGCAAAAATCAGACGGTCCATCTGCCCTGGATCCCGAGTTTGTTTTAGCCTGGGATGAAAACTCTTCGGGGTTTACTTTTCCAGTTCATCACCCAGCTCACTCTTGAATCAGGCCTCCCAAACTGAGCAGGTACTTATGAGGACCCCACGGAGTGGCTTATGAGCACTTCCGTTTAAACGGGCCCTTACCTTCTGTGGCAGGGGGTGATGGTGTCTGAGAAACAGACGCCAGTGGTTCAGGAGAACCTCACACATAGCAAGATGGAGAAACACCCACCCGGTACACTTAGGCTTTCAACTTTGATTTAAACTCTGAATGGTCTAAAATTAAGTATATACATTCTTTAATAAGTTTCTCTTTTTGATTTGGCTTAAGTTTGGTAGATTTTCACAAATTTAATGAGCTCAGTTTGAGATTTAAGTTAGCCAAATATTGTGTAATTACTATTTTTTTATATAGAAATATTCCTTAGACTTTACAGTGGCAGAAACTCCTTCCCCACCTTGACTGTCCTTTCCATTTTTGGTTGTACAAACTAAGCTGACACTTTCATGCTGTGGCCACGTGAAAAAAAAAAGTGCTGTGTGTGTGTGAGTGTGAGTGTGGTTTAATAATCTTGGTAGCTAACACTTACTGAATGTTTTCCCTATGTGCCAGGCACTGTTTCAAGTTTTACAGGATTAGCAGATTTAATCCTCATTACCATCCTGTGAAGTAGGTACTTTTACAGATGAAGAAGCACAGGCCCAGAGAGGTTAAGCAACTGGCCCAGGATCTCACAGCTAGAAAGTGGCAAAGCTGATACACCAACCCAGGCAGTCCTGCTCCAGAGGTCACTCTGGGCCCTTCTCCCTTGCTTAAATGACGGAACATGATGTTGGTCATATATGATGAATTCAAAACTGAGCTGTTGGGGGTTTTTCTGTGTTTTTGTTTTTTGGGGTTTTTTTTTGAGTTTTCTATTACACCTCCAGTGACCTCAGTGAAGGTTGCTCACTTTGTCATTTACTTTAAAAGAAGACCAGCTCCAGAACAGGATAGTGAGGGCATCCAAAGTTAGTTTATAACCAGAGTGAGGATAATTACATCACCATGGCAGTTTCCTTTCTCTGCCTGCACAGGACAGTGAGAATCAATGGAGTCATTAAAATGACAAAAATATCCTCAAGTATAAAGGCTGAGAAAACATGGCAAGGGTCCCCACGGAGAGTAAATTTATTCTCTTCTATTTGTCCTTTTTAAGGCTGGGAGACATGGGAGAATACAGGGTTAAATGAGATGTTCCAAAAGCTCTTGGAATGAATTTATTCATTTAAAAAAGTACAGTGCTTCAAATCAAGACTGAAAACTTGTATTTATTAACCAGAAGACAATTACAAAAATTACAACTAACACTTGGATAGAGCTCTTTAGAATTAGAATCTAAAACCCAGGAACTTCTGAAATCTCTGTCTCAAAAGAGAACTTTCCCTACATTTTAAATTTAACAAATGCTGAGAAAACTAATTTCTCCCCTCTTTTCCTACTTTATTTCTAAAAACTTGGTGGCAAAGACTGTTTCAGTCTTCCCTAAGGGAAATTTAAGATAAGATCTGATTGGGGATAATCCTTTTTGAAGTAATTGCATTTTTTCAGTCCAGGAGTTTAAATCAAGTATGCAGCTCACTTCAGGCTGCTGGGTGAAGATCAAAAATCTACATTTATATGCAACAATTTGAAATACAAACCATCATGTTACAAAGCTGTCAAGATTTATTAGCAAGACAGTGTAGCATGTGTTGGACTCTGTTTTCAATTAGGCACCTAAATTAGACCATAAAATGGTTGATTAATCTTTTACAAGTTGAGGGGAAAATGCAACATAAATTAACCTAATCATAAGTGTTTTCCCAGATGCTCTGAGTTAATAAAATAGTCAATATTAAATAGCAATCTATTTGTTTTAGGTGAATAAATGCTGAAGTGCATGAATTAAATTACACTTATCTTCCAGATGATATGCTATTATTGAACAGGTCTCTAAAAATCAGGTTGCAGCCCATGTCTTAAAAAATATATATCAAAATAGAATACTGCAATTTGACTAAGCTACTAAACTAGATTTTGCTTTTTTAATGGAGCCTGATTATTGAAAATTTACAATTTAATATAGACTAATATTTATAAAGGATATTTTTCCCAGCTAAAGTTGTATTACTTGCCATTTTAAAGTGAGCTGTCACAGCTTCTGTTTTTTTCTGGTTTGGTGTGTTTATTTTTTGTCTGAAGAAAAGCATTTAGATAGTTTGAAAAATCAATATGTCACAAAAAACCTCATTTCAAATATCTATGCTGATGTACCTTTTTGTTGAAAACATTGTAGAACATAAGGTTTTCTGATTATATAAGATAAGCCTTTGAATCACTAAAATTATTTAGAATTAAAAGCACACCAGGAATTAAAAAAAAAAAAAAAAAGATTCACCAGTCGGTTAGTGTTATGAATCAGGGAAGTGGCATTTATTTAAAGCTTCAGGACTGAAATACGTGACCAAGGCTTCCTGCTCACCGCTTTCTATGTCAGTAGTTTTTCAATACTTTATGCTCTCAATTCTGTGAACATGGAAATTAAGTTGATTGACAGAAACACAAAAAGTCCACTCTAAAAGGCACAGCATAATGAGCACTTCCTTTGCTGTGAATAGACTTAGTTTCCAGATAGGGTGCTACCTCTCTCTTTTAACAGTCAGTGATTTCAGACAGTAAGGGAAATTTCAGTGCTAGGCTGTCGAGATAGTCAGGAATCCCAGCAAAATGAATTCCCCAAGTATGTGCCGTATTTTCAAGGGTAATGAGTACAATATGCTACCTACCTCAAATGAAAATATTTACCATGACCGAAAAGAAATAAGATACTGATATCTTTTAAAACTATTCGGGAGTAGAGCATGAAACATTAAAAAAATATATATTTAAAAGATTACCTTGTTAGAGCTCTCCTATTCCTCTCAAACTATACCAAAATAAAACTAACATCAAATAAAACTGGTATTAGCATATGTTCCTTTCTCTTTCTGATTTTAGATTTGGGGAAAAGTTTAGGATGTGAGGAGCAATTACTAGCCTACTAATGTGATAATAAATAATTTTCATTCCAGCCAAGAGACTGTGTGAAAATACTGCTAGTGCTAATAATATCCCCCATTAAGTTTCTCTGTACATAGATAAGAGTGACATTGGTTTCCTTTATATTATATCTGAAATTATTCCTTTAAATACACATTTCTGTGACTTGAAAAATATTAAAAATAGCCTAAGTTACTGGGGCATTAAGAAAATGTGCTTCATTTTGTCATGGATGAAGCATTTTAAAATAGCAAAGTTGGAATGCAGTTTGTTGCCTCCCAAAGAGAGCTGCTTTTAAAAATTAGGAGTCCAGATCTGGGGAGAGGGAGCTGGTATAAAGAGTACTGCCAGCAAGGCATTTATATTTTCTACCTGCATTTTAAAAGTATGTATGTGTGTATACACATACGTATTCACTGTGACTTTAAGTTGATACATTTGTTACAGAACAGATAAACTCTTGGCATAAAATATTTTTGTCCCTAAGTACCTATAGCAAATGTGTTAAAATGAGACTCTGGTTTTGTAAATTGCGTTTCAGCCCAAGCTAGACTGTTTTGTGCCAAGGGGTCACTTTTAAACCCCTCTGACTAGATTGTGAATGATTCCATGTGCGTTCAGCAAGCAACTTGGGGGCACATGATTCAGAATCCCTGTTTTTTCCCCAGATCTTTGCCGCACAATACTTAACAGGGTTACACTTACTTAGAAGCCCACAAAATGCTGAAAGATGGTTCTGGGCAATACGAAGCTTGGGGCAACAAATGGAGAGTGAAAAAAACCCCGCACATACACAGTGGCTTAAGAGAAGTAGAAGAAGCAGATTTTTCACGCACACTCGACTTAATGAATGGGGGCAGGAGGGAGGCACTGGTGACAGAAGTGTCCAACATGGCCCAGCAGGCGCGACGGGCCACGTGTCTGCTCTCTGGCAGCCAGAGGGGCGTCCGCGCGGACCCCCGGCTCTGGAAGGGTGGGCGACGTGCACCCGAGGGCGCGGGACATGCTCCGCGGCGGGCATGCCTCGGGGACCAGTCAGCACGGCCCCTGGGTCGCGTGGGACCCCCGCATCTGGTCCGAGGAGGCAGATGGCGGTGCCGCCTCGTGTCGGGGGCGGGGCCAGCGGCCTGGCTGCCCCTCCGCTCCGCGGGTCGCCAGCCGCGACCACGTGACCAGCCGAGCCCCGCGCTCCCGCCTCACCTGTTGGGCGCAGCTGGGCCGAGCATCCCGCGCTCGCAGAGGGTGATGCCGGCGGGCCCGGCTCCGCGCTGATTGGCCCTAGCAGCTGTCAGGAGACCAATGGCAGCCCGTCTGCACGATGGCCCCGCCCAGAGGGGCGGGCAGAGGGGCGCGCCCCGCCCGGGCCAGGCCGGGCTTCCCAGCTGCTGCGCATCCTTTCCGGGAGGCGAGCGGATGCTGAGCCGCTCTCCAAGGCCGCCTTATCTGCTGATCTCTGTGTCTCTTCTCTGAACGTTTGCCTCTGTTGGGTGGAGCAGTGAGGACGGAGTCAGACTCTCCCGTCCCTGCAACCGTGGCGTCGGATGTGGGTCTGAATGAATGAATTCTTCAGAGCCGGACGTGGAAGCTTTGTCTTTTTAGGGTCTTATTTTGGGCGCGGAAGAGGGTGGGGTCAGTTTTCAACCAGCACGTTTCTTTTCTTTCTCCCCCTCCGCCCCTTAGCCCCCCTCCTCACCTTTTTCTCTTTTGCGGAAAGAAATATATAATCCTCAATTCACCCACTTCTATAAAGGGTACTTAAAATGCGATTTAGCAAATTAAATAGATAACCCAAAATAGGTTAGTTCCCATAATGTGACCCGTTAAGTGACGGGATGAAGAGAAAAAGTGGGAAAGAGTCCGACGGATCGGAGAGGAGGGAAGGGAAAAGCAAATAATTCTCAGCCCCCTTCCGATTCCTGAATCTCCGCTCGACTGAGACCAGGGGCCCGTCCCTCCGCAGCCCGTCCCCGGTGCTCCCCTAGGGTCCTCGAAGACACGCACTCCCGGGGCGCCCGCCCTCCTTCCCTCTGCCCCTACCCAGAGTGGTAACGCATGGCTCCCGCGGCAACCTGGAAGCCGCCTTTCTGCTCCCCCAGCTTGGGGGAGGGGGCACTGACCAGCTGACCCTCCCCTAGTGCTGTCCAGGCAGAATCCCAGCCCGAAAATGCCTCTTCTCGGGGTGGGCTTTACGGGGTGGCGTTGAGAGTTCTGCTGTGGGTTTGGATGAGGCAGCCTTGTCCAACGGAAGTTTTTTCGGAGGTGCAGGAGATGACCTGTCTTAAAAGGGCAGGAAGCTCTCTTAGGATATTGCTTATTGCTGCAGGAGATGTTGAAGAAATGCCGGATTTGGTCCCCATGTTCATTAAAGTAGTCTCCCTGGGGGAGACGACACACCCAGCCAACAATTAGAGAACAGTAACCTCCAGATCACTCCTGGTGCCTGCCCCACCCCCCAGCAGAAAGGCGTCTCCCTCCCCATCCTCACCCCTCTGGCTGGAAACCCGTCCTGGCTCAGCCCAACCGTTCCTCTCACGTGTGCTGATCCTTGGGTCCCTGGTGCCCTCCATCTGACTTCCAGCCTCCAGACACTTAGTATATGTTGGCGCTGCCAGTTAACACAGATACACAAAGAAATAAACATCGTGTCCCACCGAAGAGCTTTTACAGATAGATGCCCAAATGTGTGTGGTAGGGGTGGGAGAGCAAGGTAGGGAGGTCTCATCACTTTGTCATTGATTTGAAATACTTAATGGAGGAAGGGAAAGGTGACCAAAGTCTTTTTCTGTAGTCAAAGTCATTCTTATAAATCGCGTTGACCTTTTTTTTTTTTTTTAACCTATTCCAGCAAGGATTTGTTGAGCACTTAGCTTTTAAAAATATATAAAGTTGGGCTTCCCTGGTGGCGCAGTGGTTAAGAATCCACCTGCCAATGCAGGGGACACGGGTTCGTGCCCCGGTCCGGGAAGATCTCACATGCCGCGGAGCAACTAGGCCCGTGAGCCACAGCTACTGAGCCTGCGTGTCTGGAGCCTGTGCTCCGCAACAAGAGAGGCTGTGATAGTGAGAGGCCCGCGCACTGCGATGAAGAGTGGCCCCCGCTTGCCGCAACTAGAGGAAGCCCTCGCATAGAAACGAAGACCCAACACAGCCAAAATAAATAAATAAATAAATAATAAATTTATTAAAAATATATATATATATAAAGTTTATTTTTTTAGAGCACTTTTAGATTCACAGCAAAATTGAAAAGACAGAGTTCCCATATGTGTCCTGCTTCTCACAGACACAGCTTCCCTGCTCTCAACCTAAAGCCCCAGAGCCGCACATTTGTTACCATTGATGAACCTACACTGCTCACCACTGTCGTCCAAAATCCATAGTTTACATCAGGGTTCACGCCTGATGTTACACATCTTATGGCTTTTGACAAATAAATAATGACACGTATCCATCATTATAGTGTCATACGGAAAGTATCATTGCCCTAAAAATGCCCTGTTTGAGCACTTACTTTTAGCAAGGGCTCTCCCGGGTGGCACTTGAGGTCCCAAGGAGGTTCAAGAGATGTGAACTTGTCCTTGAGGTGCCCCGTTAGTCGGTGAACTAAACTCTACAGGCTCAAAGAGGTCTCAAAGCAAGTTCGGCACTGGCTAAAAATAACCATTAGTCCTGCTGAACCACTAATACATCTAGAAACCATTTTAAGGAGATGAGAGTGCGTGTGATAAAATATTCAATAGTCAAAATTAAGAAATGTGATTTTGTATTTTATTTTCCGGGAACGTTCCAGAGAGAGAGCTAAGGAGAAGAAGGAAGGAGAGGGAATGTCAGTTACTAGGTGATGTAATAGGAAAAAAGATAGCTCCGCCTTAGCAAGTGAGGCCTGTGGTGTGCAGGCCAGTGGCCAGCGTGCATTTCGTCTTAGCAGTGATACTTCCTGTGTGATTTAACGCATTCTGCAGAGGAGGAAAGGGGAGCTCACAGAGATGGCCAGGGTCATACAGCTGTATCTGTAGGTGGCTTAGCCTCCTGAACCCAGTGCCTCCCTGAGGGCCCTTCAAACTCTACAACATGGAGCTTCTCTCCATGGCTGAAATGTGACCTGATGTTCCTTCTGGACCAGTTTAAGCCATGTCTTTTGTTGTTTCTTTCCTCCCCCAAACACAGACTTTTCCATATAAAATATCCCCAAGATTATATTTTTTTCTCTCTTTTTCTGTCCCAACTTACACTCACTCTCTGCCCCGTCTCTGTTGCAAGGATGTCTGCATAGAGGCTGGTAGTTTTCATGCCCGTCACCCCTGCACCGAGCCGGGGCTCTGGCATCATCCCTGGAGCCTTTCCTCCCGTGATGGGATCTGTATATTTGATGCCCCTTTTCTGACCTCAGCTCCCTCCATCTCCTCGTCTGCCAGCCCATCTCTCCTCTCATCTGTCCCTGGAAGCCGCCCTGCCATGAGCAGGACACTCAGATTCTTAGTTCTCAAGATGATACTGAAACCCTCTCCACTCACTTCGTATGGTCTCTTCATCTGCTGTGTCATCTGACACCCTAAACACCCTCTCCCCCCGCTGTGCAGACACCCACTTTGGTAGTGTCCCCAGCAGCTGGCAGGAGAAGGTCTTATCCCAGAGCAGCCCTGGCCCGCTGAGTTCCTACCCTCGCCCAGAACTCGGACCTTACAGCTTGCCAGCCCTGCTGGTCACCAGCCCCGACCCATGCCAGGAGCCCCGTGTGCGCTGGTCCTTATGATGATGTCCTCTAACTTCAGGCATCGGTTAACATGTCTCTCCACACACAGGGAGAAACTCCGGAGAAATCACAGCATCTGTAGGAATTCCACTGGTTCAATCACCTCTCGGTGTGGCCTTAATTTCTACTTTGCCCAAGACTTCCCTCCATCATTTCCAGGAAGTGCTGTATTCTCTCTTTTCTATATTATTTGAAGAAAATACAGACATCATATTATTTTACCTATATATCTGGCCTATATATATATATTTTAGTAAAATTTTATTCACATGCCTATAAAAAAGTGTACCAATCAGAAGTGTGCACCCTGATGAAGTTTCACAGCCCGCATCCCCATGTTACAGGCGTTCCAGAGTCCCCAGAGCCGCTCCTAAGATCCCTTCCAAATACCGTCCCTGTCCCAAGGATAACCACTCTCCTACCTTTTACCACCACAGATTGGTTTGCCTGTTGTTGGACTTAATAAAAATGAAATCCTTGACTGAATATTTGTAGGGTGTTAAAAACATGCAAATTCATTGCCAATATTGACAGATTTGGAGATTTCACATACAAGTGCAGATTTTCTGTTTTTTTTTTTTTAATAATGAAGCTGCTTTTTTTTTTTAATTTAGGGAAGGCTCTTTTATTTATTTATTTTTATATTTATTTTTGGCTGTGTTGGGTCTTCGTTTCTGTGCGAGGGCTTCCTCTAGTTGCGGCAAGCGGGGGCCACTCTTCATCGCGGTGTGCGGGCCTCTTCACTATCGCGGCCTCTCTTGTTGTGGAGCACAGGCTCCAGACGCGCAGGCTCAGTAGTTGTGGCTCATGGGCCTAGTTGCTCCGCGGCACGTGGGATCTTCCCAGACCAGGGCTCGAACCCGTGTCCCCTGCATTAGCAGGCAGATTCTCAACCACTGCGCCACCAGGGAAGCCCTGTTTTTTTTTTTAATTTGTATTTTATATTGGAGTATAGTTGATTAACAATGTTGTGTTAGTTTCAGGCATACAGCAAAGTGATTCAGTTATATACATGTATCTATTCTTTTCAAAATTCTTTTCCCATTTAAGTTATTACAGAGTATTGAGCGGAGTTCCCTGTGCTCTATAGTAGGTCCTTGGATTTTTAATATAGCAGGGTGTACATGTCAATCCCAAACTCCCTAACTATCCCTCCTCCCTGCCACCCACCCGCCACCCTGATTTTCTTTTTTTTTTTTTTAGAAATTCACGTTCATTTATTTATTTATTTATGTATGACTGTGTTGCGTCTTCATTTCTGTGCGAGGGCTTTCTCTAGTTGTGGCAAGTGGGGACCACTCTTCATCGCGGTGCGCGGGCCTCTCACCATCGCGGCCTCTCTTGTTGCGGAGCACAGGCTCCAGACGCGCAGGCTCAGTAATTGTGGCTCACGGGCCCAGTTGCTCCGTGGCATGTGGGATCTTCCCAGACCAGGGCTCGAACCCGTGTCCCCTGCATTGGCAGGCAGATTCTCAACCACTGCGCCACCAGGGAAGCCCTGATTTTCTTTTTTTGATAAGGGATCTGACAGTTCTAGGCCTGCCTTTCTCATGGCAGCAGCTGGCTGGGGCTGGAGAACAGCTGTGTCTGACCGGGGGCATCTTCTCTTCCTTGGACACAGTTTCCACTGTTCCTTACTGTCTCACACTTGGCCTGCTTCACTCATTTGTCACCTGCCTGGTCCAGCTCAATGCCAGACAGTGGGGAGCTACAACCTGTCCCCCCTTCCTTCAGGTATGTGCTGTTTCAGGATTGAATTTCGTCATGGACATTCTCGTCCGATGTTGGCATTAGCCTCTTTTCGACTTGACTGTTTTCATTTTACACCTCTGTAGGGGTCCTGGGAGAGGAAGCACGGAGCTCTGTTGGCTGGGTGCCATTTCGAATCAGAATCACCATCATCAATGATTTTTAATGGATTCTTCTCCTATTTACAATTTTTTTTTAGTTCTTTAACAGACTCTTCTTCCTTGTGGCCTCCTCTTGTCGGCAACCCTTAGGGTCAGCTCCTTGCTACGGACACTCTGTGACCTCGAGCAAGTCACTTTATCTCTTTGGTGTCAACACCCACGCTGATCTATCCCCTGCCCAGTGAGTTCATTGATCAGGGCCTTGGATTTTGTAGCCACGTCAAAGGACTTATAATAGCTTTAAACGCCTACTCTCAGGCCTTATCTTTATCTCCTCGAGGACCCTTGGCAGGTGGTCCACAGATCACACTTTGAGAAGCACTGTCTCAAGTTTCTTCAGTGAAAGAAAGTTCTGAAAGATTAATAGGTGATGTAGAAAAAATGGTTCCATGTTAGCACATTAAAGGCCCTGATAAGTACTGTAACCAAAGAAAAACCCCCAAATCTGTTTAATTGTGTTGAACCTAGCGTTTCCCCCGAGTACAGAATCCTCTTTTCTTTCAGTGCCGACTGATAACCCGAGGAGGGGTGTTTGTCGAATGCTGGTGTGGGGCACGTTATCAGAACAGGTCTCCAAGGTCACTTGCAGTTCAAGAGTTTGACCCCTGACCCTGGGCTCTGTCTCTCCACCTTTACCCCTTGGAACAGGCCGCCCCTTCTTTTTTTTTTTTTTTTTTTTTTGGCCGCTCAGCATGTGGGATCTTAGTTCCCGGACCAGGGATTGAATCCTCACCCCCTGCAGTGGAAGCGCAGAGTCTTAACCACTGGACCGCCAGGGAAGTCCCAGCCGCCCCTTCTTATTGGGAGTTAGATCCCATACTTGTGCCACTGGGACATCATATCAAATGTATTGTGTCTGCACCCCCTTTGCTCCTGGGATGATGGGTGAGAATTTCAAGCTGGGTCTTGCTACGAGCTTCTTTAGCTGGGTTTCCACTGTTGCTCCCTCAGCAGGCTAATTGCCGGTTCAGCTTTCCAAGAAGATTATTATGTCTCTTTTCAAAGGTAAGCACTCGTCTCTGTGCTGTTTGTATGGAGCAGGATGTCTGATGATGCTGGATAAAGGGGCCAAGCTGTTTTGCACCCTGCCTGGTCCAGGGTCGCCCCCGTGGTCTGTACACGTGTTATTATCACACCAGGCTGACTGCTCGCCCTGCACGGAATCCTGAGAAATTACAGCAGGGCTGCGAAGAAACATTGGCAGCCTTGAGCTGCAAACAAAGCCAATCGCTTTTTTTTTTTTTTTTTAAACATGCATTTCCCCCTCTTTGTGTCGGGGCCAAGGGGGGGCACTTGAAAGTGTTCTTTAGTTTTACAGCACCGGAAACGAAGGAAACTTTCAGATTAGGTGTCGCTGGGAAAGGAGATGAGTGGAACCTTTTACAGAGAGAGGTGGGGGATTAGTTTACCTGTTTGTACAAAACTTAAGTTACAGGAGAATCTGGATTTCCCCTCCACGCACTCTGCTTGCTCAAACGATCTTGTTATCTTGTGACACACTTAGCAAGGACCCTTCCTCGTATTTGGCGAAATCCGAACTCCTGTTTGTGTGGCCCCCTCACCTTGCTTCTGGGTCTGGGGGTGTGTCTGGCTAAGGTGTTTCCCACGGTCGGGAGGTGAACAGTTTCACACCAGAGTGGGGTCCTGGATGGTGTACTCTCGACTAGTTTTTCATTCTTATCACACTTCCTCTCCTATAAAGTTACGTATCTTTTACCGGGACACTTAATACCCACCTTCTCTTCCTACGGGGCCTGTGAACATCAGGCAGTAACGACGCGGCCTTCTCGCCAAGTCGTGACCAGAGCGCCTAGATGGCGGTCCTAATGGGATACCGTGGAGTCTACTGTTCCTTCCTCCGTGATTTAATTTCATCCACCAGACAGTCTGGAACAACTGGGATGGGCCAAGCAGTATGAAAGCACTTGGGAGAATCAGATGTTAACCCGTTATCAGACGCCTCAAGGAGCTCACGATCTTGCTCAAGGGGCCATAGTGAGAGATAATATAGAACAAAGTGAGAAATGCCATGGGAGCAGAGAGAAGGGGGCCCAAAGGAGAGGTCACTGTTGAGCTGGGCTTTGACGTATGGATAGGAGTTGGCTGGCTGATTGTCCCAGAAAGCTGATTCAGGGCAGAGCAGCTCTGTGGGAAAGGCCCAAAGCAAGGCCTGGCCAAGTGATGGGGACATGCGGGGGGATGGGGAGAGGGCCCAGGAGGCCAGCTCGGAGGTGGAATGTTATGTTGAGGATGGGTCTTCAGCTCACTGGAAGATTTTTGGGGCAGCAGAGCCTCCCATACTGAAGAAATTCAGATGTGACATGAATTATGCATTTGAATCATATGAATGTATTTTTGAGGAAAAGGAAATGATTCGGTCTTTCCAAGGCAGAGAAAGCAAGAAAATGTATAGGTGGTTTTCTGGGGTGATCAACACCCAGCCCCACTGGATGGTTTCTATGAGGCTCTTGGAATTCCAGGACAAGCATGTGTCCCCATGGTGCTCAGGAGAAGGGACAGGCCACGCCTCCTCACTCGTGACAGAACCCACACCCCCCTCTTCCCTGTTGCCTCTCTGGGTGACTTGAATGACTGTCCCACAGGGCTTTGGGGGAAAGAGAGCCCTTCTTCCCAGGTCCCAACTGGGCTCCAGATGCCGGTAAGGAACAGATGGCCACAGCCTGCAGGCAGGGCCGCCCGCCTCCTCCTCTGGTCCCTAGTTCTGCTGGGGGTCGGGGAGAGCCCTGTCATTCCTCTGGGGGGGACTTCTGAGCGAGCAGAGGAAGCCAGGGGAGAAAGATGCCACGTGGCCCCCACTCCCTGGGGCTGACCCTGGCCGCTGTCTCAGAATCCGGGGCAAGTTGAGAGAAGCACGCTGGGCTCCCGGTCACCAGCATCCCCAGAGCGGTTTAATTCTAGTCCCATCACTCACCGTGGAGGAACTCAGTTAAGCTTGGGAGCCTCCCATGTTAGCTTATAGAAGTGGTGGCATTTACTGATCCATCCCGGCTTAGAACTGCATTTCCCTTAGATCCGGGGGCTACTTCTGTTTAGAAGAAACAGATCCGAGAGGCCGAGGGGTGAGCTCAGGAGAGCCCGGCTAAGGGCTCCCGGTTAGGGGGCTGCCAGTGTGAGCGGGGGTCGGCCCTGTGCACTGGCCCTGTCTCTCCCCATCTGTCCCCTCTGGTGGAATGTTCTGTCACTCACATTTTTAGTATTGTTTTCTTCCAGTCCCAGCTGGAAACAGAAGTATGGAACAGGCTCTTGGCTTTTTTTGTGTTCTGTTAAAGGAGCATTTGCCAGGGAGAAACGTGCGCCAGCTTCTTCGAGACTTAAGCTTGCATTCATTTCGAGGCCTCTGACCAAAGCCACCTCATCTTTCCCCAGATGGTGTCTTTGGGAGATGTTGGTTGGGGGGGATGGGAAGTGCAAGGGCGTGGCCCCTATGGGTGTGCGTCCTCTGTGGTTGCTCAGCCCCCAGCTGTGTTGGGGGACGGGCCCCAGGAGCTGGAGCTGTGGACCCAGCACTAGTGGACCCAGCGGTCTGGGCTGCAGGTAAAGATGCTCCCCACCTGACTGCACCATTCAGGTTCAGCGGTGTGCTTGGGTTAGTCAGTCCCACTTATTTTTATTGCACGTGACCTCCGTAGAGAATTTTCCAGCTGCTGGTTGCTTGTCAGTTACATTCTAATTTAGATTTGATGCTGTTTTGTCTTCATAGTAAAATCCTTTGTCTTTTCTCTACTCAGTGGAGTCTATCAAGAGGACAACCTGGGGGAAACAGACATTATGGACACCCCTGGGGACTGTGTCCATTGGAAACCAGCAGCGAGGACAGAGAATTGGGGACGAATCCAGTTGATTTCACTCAACTCGTGGTGTCCCTGGACTACAATGGCCACTGATGTCAGTTTTGCTTCTTATAGTTACATATTGATTTTGTCAATTAATTGAGCAGCTACTCTGTGCCAGGCTCTGGGGATGCAGAGATTTATTCATTTCACGATTATTATTGAGTGCCTATTTTATGAACACTGATCCTGCCCTCCTGACACTTACATTCTAGTAGGGAGATGGGCAGAAGACTGATACACAAACTAATAAAAATAGAAGGTCTCCTGCAGTGATAAGAACCACGAAGAGAAATAAAACAGAAAAAGGGGATGGAGAGTTGTGGGAGAGAGGATGATGGGAGAAAAGGGCTATTTTAGGCCTTTTTAAAGAGGTGATGTTGGGTAGAGACCGGAAGGAAGAGAAAGGGCATCTGGGGGCCCCGGGGATGGGATCACGTCCCTGTGAGAAGTCACTGTGATCAGAGATCGAAGAAAGAGGGCCAGTTAGGGGCAGAGAAGAAGCTCTCTGTGTTCTTAGTGTGTTCTCAGTGTAAAGGGGTGCCAGTTGGGGGTTCCATAAATGAGGGCGGGGACAGGGCCTGGACTACACCATGGATATTGACTACAGAGCTCGTGAGTGAAGTCGGGGGTTGAGATGGCTAAATACAGTCGTGCGGTGCGTGATATAGGCAAAAAGAGAAGGATGCTCGAGGCAAAGAAATATTGCAGAGGAAGGGGTGATTAAATCTGTCGAAGTGGGGAAGGATCTTTCCTGGAAAGGCTTCAGAGAAGAGGTAACGCAGAGCAAGGTTTTGACGGATGAATAGGAGTTCGTGTACAGACCAAGTGAGGAAGGGGGAGTCTTCTTGGCAGAAGGAACACATGTGAAAAGCCAAGGAGGTTTATGTGAAAAAGTGTCGTGGCCGCAGGGAAAGACCAGCAGGGGAGAAAGGAAGGCGAGTGGGACAGCGTCAGGGGGACTGAGGGCTTTGGTGAGTGAGCCTTTAACATCATGACTTCAAAGGGTAACTAGTACGGTTCATCATGCATCTTTCCTCTCTCTCTCAAGCATCTCAACTTGGAAGCGGGATTTACAAAGTGCCACTGAATAGTGTGAAATAGGAATTGCTTTTGCTGGTGATCAGAGAGTATGCCCCACCCCCCAGAAAAATAGGCAAAGGCTGGGATCCTCTTGGGATGTGCTCGGGGACCCACATCCTCTAAGCTGGGTGCTTTTTGCTTGCCTGGATGGAGCCCGTCATTAGGGTAGAGCCCAATGCCGTGTAATTAGAAATTGCACTTCTCAGCTCGAGGACCTGCCCAGCAACAGCCCCTCGGATGCTGGGTTCCAACAGTCTTAGAAGCTGCTCGGGGCTTGGCTGCCACAGCCAAATGCCAAACCTGGTAATTACAAGGTAGCTTTGCAAGCACACACCTGTTCTGAAGGTGCAGGTAGGGCCTGCTGCCCCCTCACTGGAGCGTATGCCTCTGCACAGACCATCCCCAGGGATGCTGGGTGCACATGTGTGTTTATCCCCTGCCCCCATTCTCTCTCTTCACCCTCCTCCTTCCTTTCTTTCCAATCTGAACATTTCTTACTCTGTCTCTTTCTGAATGCCACATTTCTGACCATTTTGTCTCATGAGGCCACCTCTTCGGCTGTTTTACTAGGAGTGACCCCAGTGAACTGTGCTTTTCTCTGAAAGCCAGAACCAGGAAAGTCTCTCCCCTTTGGCTGTGTTGTGCTTCTTATCGTTCAGAAGAGACACTGCACAGAAGGGCCCAGCTTGGAGGATGGAAGGCTGCTGCTTGGCGGGGTGGGGTTTGGTGGTGGAGTTTTTCCCCAGGATCGCTCATCAGATATTTTCCACTTGACATTCCTGGTTTATAGCCAGGCTAATTTAATTTCCAGCTGACAGGCGACTCCCCGCATGATGGTAATCTCAAATAGTTAATGGGCTAGAACAGGAGGCAGCCTATTGAGTTGATTCTTGGGGGCTCTGCTCGGTGGCTTCCCAAGACTAATTTATCAGCCTGTTTTTCTTGGTTGGAGTGGATTGTTCAGCCTGGCACAGCTTTTGTGTCTCACTGCTTCTCAAGATGGATTGAGTCATGACTTCTGGCCTCTGGACATTTAGAACCAGCTCGCTTTGCCTTCTACACACCTAGTTTGTGTAAAGGGAAGAAGGAGGGCAGAGTGGGTATAGACTCAGGTCAGCTCCTCTGTCCGAGATACCTGAAAACACCTTGTGAGAAATTCTGATTCTTTCCCTGGCCCCAGCAGGGTGGGTAGCAAAGCCTTCTGGGCGAGCCGTATAGAGCCGCCCTGGTCTGTGATGTTGGTCCTAGGATTGGAGGGCGAGTGCTTTTCCTCCTGCAGGACACTGGACTTTGGAGAGATTTCTTTACGAGACAAATACTGTTGAAAAAAACCAGGGCTAAAGCATGCGATACAGAATAGGAAGAGTGACAGAGGAATTAGGGCTGTGCCTGGGGAAGGCTCGTCTGATGATTTTCAGTTTTGTGATCATTTGTTTCGGTTGGGTTGGGTGAAAAATGAACTCCTAAAATAAAGGCAAAAGGGCAGAAGTGCAGGGAACCAGTGAGACATTTAGCTTTCACTTTCTAAATTATTCTCTCTCTCCATATATATATGTTTATATATATATATTTATGTTTATTCCATTATAATTTTTACCCTTATAATTCCCCATTTATTTATTTTTTTATTGCCTGAAAAAGAGGGGAGATGGACGCCTCTTTAGAAAGGGGGTAGGTGATAATAGATGGGTCAGATGGGTCTGGGGAGACGGTTGCTGTATTTGAGCATGTTAATCCTGGAGGTCCTTAGAACTGCTGAGAACCGGGATGAACGTGACATTCGGAGTTGAACCTGCTGAAGCCCGAGTCCCTGCTTTGCCGTGGCTGGATCCTTGGGGCAACTCCATCTAACCTCCCTCAGCCTCACTCTCCTGGCTCTAAAGTGGAGCAAACACCCCTTGGAGAGCCTGGGTCCCCAGTCTTTTCTGGTGGATAAAGTGCCGCGCGCGGGTCTTAGAGTTGACCTCCTAACGGCCAAGGAAGAGAGAGACGCATCTTCTGATCACAAGGAGACCTAGTCATTCTTGCCTGGAGGCAGACTGGCTTTCCTGTTGAGCATCCCAGTGGGCAGTGTCTTTGTGGCTTTACAGGACCACGTGCAGACCACTGTCATGCCAGCTCATCATATCGATGTCACTAAAACACAGAGGCGTATCCCATTTGGAGGTAGTTCAGGCAAAGCACTGGGGGGTGAGCGAAGCTTGGGGGTCCTAACTGTGATGCTGACCTCACAGGTGGATGGAGAACACGTGTCCACCGTGCTGAGTACGCTGACCGCCTAACACACCACCTCGTCCGAGCTTCTGATGGTCGCGCAGCTGGCTGGCGGCTGGCGCATTGCTGGTGAGCCATCTCGGGGCTCTCTACCTGGGCCCGTGGACGGCCCCCGCGGGTCTGTAATCCCCCTGAACCTGGGTGCTGAGGCTCATATGCATGTCGCACACGTGCACTGTAGCACCCAGCCCTTTTCCTAAATTCCCTGTAACCCCTAAGAGTGGAAGTGCCCCGCTCTGAGGACACAGCTCTGGGACTTGCAGCCTGTCAGTGAGGGTAACATTCTGTCATGATCATTAACAAGCCCCATTTCTGTTCTGAGTAAGAGGAAAACCCTCTCTCTTAGAGGAAGCGGGGCCCCAGGAAAGGGGCTCCTTCCTTGGACAGACACTGTTTGTCTCGTAAAGAAATCTCTTGGAATTCCAGATTCATGGAGACAGCTTAAGGAGATGCAGTATATATACAGTGGAATATTACTCAGCTATAAAGAAGAATGAAATTCTGCCATTTGCAGCAACATGGATGGACCTAGAGGGCGCTATGCTGAGTGAAATAAGTCAGAGAGAGAAAGACAAATACTTACGGTATCATTTATATGTGGAATCTAAAAAATAAACTAGTGAATATAACAAAACAGAAGCAGACTCACAGACACAGAGAACAAACTAGTGGTTCCCAGTGGGGGGGGGGGGAGGGGCACGATAGGAGAAGGGGATGAAGAGGTACAAGCTACTATGTATAAAATAATCTACAAGGATACACTGTACCACACAGGGAATCTAGCCAATATTTTATAATAACTTTAAGGGGAGTATAATCTATGAAAATACTAAATCGTGATGTTGTACACCTATAACTTATAATATTATAAATCAACTATACTTCCATTTAAAAAAAAAAAAGAATAAAAGAAGATGGTTGGGGCATCAGCTCTGGGCACCTTTATACAGTGGATTGATTCCACGCCTCTTTTTGTTACCTGGTCATCCTACCTGCTTCCATGTGAGAAGTTAATCGATGTGCACTCAGCCAGCCCAGGGAAACAGTGTCCTTGGAGGGGTTGGGGGGTTGATTAATTTCCCAAACGTGCTAATGGGGCAGCCGAGAGGGTGTCTCTTGTTCTCTCCTTTAGCGGGTGTTTGCTCACGGGCTTAGTGCTGCGTGTTCCCAGCCCCGGATTTGGAAGTGGATCCATTTGGGAAAGTAGCAGCTTAAAGGTCTTTATTTGGTTGTGTGGGTGAATGGAGAACAGCGCTGAGCATCTCAGGGGGAGGCAGCCATTGTTCGCGGCCCCCGGCCTCCGGCTGGCCTCCCAGGAAGGCCCCTACCCCGCCCCAGGCTGGCCTGCCTGGACCCAGAAACCCTGTTCTAGCTTAGAAACTGGGGCGATGCTCACCTTCTCTCCATTTCCGCTTCTTACACACGGACACAAAAACCTAAACCCTCGTTTGTTTATAACATTTCTGGGATGAACTCCGACCTCGTGTTCAGATACTCACCCTGAACACTGTGTGGGAAGCTACAGTTTCTGTGGGTGAACTCAGAACGCAGAAGGGCCCTGCCCTCAGTACATCTTGCTTAAAAACTGAAGGTCTTTCCTCATCTCTAACCTGTTACCAGCTTTTCTTTTTTCCTTCCATCTGCGTGTCTTCGAATCAGCCGTTCTGTCGTTTTCACCCCAACACCGCTTTCCCACTCAGATCTGCGGAACTGCATTTATTGTGTATCTGCCCTTCTTGAACACATACTCCAGGTGGCTTTTGAATGATACCGAAAGGGCCACAAACACATAAAATGTGAGAGTAAGACAGGAGAATCGATAGTTGGGCCATAAAATGGAGCCAGGAACTGGCCTAAGAAATGTCTCTCAAATGACAGTGGACATGACCCTCAGCTCCATGGCAGCCTTCACAGACAGACAAACCTCAGGTACACAAATCACTCAAACAAGCTGTTTGCTCAAAAGAAAGCATGACTGTTCTTGGTGCTAAGTTGGGGAGGGGGTTGTATAAAGAGGATGCTGGGGGTAACAGCCACTGGCACGGATAGCACTTTTAATTTATTTTTTTAATTTATTTTACTGAAGTATAGTTGATGTACAGTGGTGTGTTAATTTCTGCGGTATAGCAAAGTGACTCAGTTATACATATCTGTATGTTCTTTTTCATATTCTTTTCCATTATGGTTTATCACAGGATATTGAATCTAGTTCCCTGTTCTCTACAGTAGGACCTTGTTGTTTATCCATCCTATATATAATAGTTTGCATCTGCTAGTCCCAAACCCCCACTCCATCCCTCCCCACCCCCTCCCCCTTGGCAACCACAAGTCTGTTCTCTATGTCTGTGAGTCTGTTTCTGTTTCGTAGATAAGTTCATTTGTGTCATATTTCCGATTCCACAGATTAGTGATGTCATATGGTATTTGTCTTTCTTTCTGACTTACTTCATTTAGTATGATCGTCTCTAGGTCCATCCGTGTTGCTGCAAATGACTTTTTTTATGGCTGAGTCCATTATTATGTACCACATCTTCTTTTGGATAGCACTCATAAAAAGCACATGGCTAATCCAGCCTTTTTGGTAAAGGGTAATTTTCTAAAAGCAAAAGGTAAAATCAGGACTCCCATCCAGTTATAATGTTAAGGATTATATTTCTTTAATGATCACGTGAAGGATTTTATTTTACTTACTACTGGGTTGCCCAAAAAGTTGGGTCGGGTTTTTCCATACGACGTTACAGAAAAAAACGGAATGAACTTTTTGGCCAACCTAATATTAATGAGAACCAGACAGATGTTACCATTGGTCCAAAGGAGAAGTCAAAAGAACTTAAGTTTCCTTGACATAAAGGAGCATTGAGATGAATTACAAATAGGTGGAAACTGGCTTTTTCCACGTAGTGGGGGGTGGAGAAGGAAACCCACAGAAGTTCCACCGGAAAGCACTTATATGCATGCCTATGGTCAAGACTTACATTGCCTTGCTATGTTGTTGCCTATAATTTACAGAGTTGCGAAACATCTCAAAGGCAATAAAAAGGCTAGCTCCAGATAACACACGGCACAGTTTTCCGCTGGAGATATCCAGTAATCTCTTCTGCCTATTCCAAATTTCTTTACATCTTTTTGTGTCAGTCCTCAGTAGCCTCATGGAATTTATCATCAGCTAAAAGCCCAGATCTGTTTAAAATATGCTGCTGGGAAGCACAGTCTCCCCCACTCCTGATACGTCTTGAAGCCACTCACCTCCCACGTTTGATGTGGCTTCTCATGTCCTCTGAGATCAAATCCAAATTCTGTCTGGCATTTGTTCGTTTGTTCGTTTACCCTTCATTCATCTAAGAGCCATGTGTTTTGGCCACAGTGCAAATAAGGCAGAGCCCAATCCTCAGCCCCCTCGAAGTCTATAAGAGCAGCTAGAGAAAGGTTATGCTAATGTTCGTGTGTGTGCGCGCGCACGCATATGTGTATTTGCAGGGAGGGTGGTGGTCCTAAGAGGGGAGCAGAATTGCTAGCCCAGCCTGGGGAAGGAATGAGTGCTATAGGAATGTACTAGAAGGAGGAGGGCTCTGCTTGCCCATGGATGGGGTGAAGGGTGAAAAAGGAAGGTAGGGGACATAGCATGTCCTTGGGGAAAAGCAGGGAGACACCTGGGCAGGGAGCTTGAACATCATGTTCAACATCCTGAGAAGCTGTGAAGGTTTCTAGATTTGGCTTTTGGGAAGATGTCGGGGAAGCAGGGGTGGAGGGCTGAGCAGAGTGGAAAGGGGACCACTCCAGCCTGCTTTCCAATCTTTCTTGCCTTATTTCTCACCATTCCACAAACAAACAAACAAACTTCAGTCCAAGCCCAATGTTTCAATCACTGTCTTATGTTCCTGCACTCGGGTATCTTTTGTTCTTGCTGTCTTCACTTCCACCTGTCCTTGGGACCAGCTCAAGGAAGCTTTAGATGTCCCAAAGGACATGACTTCTGGGTGCTTCTTTTCCACATTTCAATGCAATATGTACTGGCAAAATTCCTGGATGTGGAATTTCTCTCCAAATACACAGCCCCTGGAGGGCAAGAATCATCCCCGTGAATGATAGCTACGTGCCATTTCACTGGTTCCTTAACCATCCATGAGAGAGACTACGTCCACATTCCTGGTCTGTTTTCTTTTTGAGACCCAGGGGGGAGACATTTGGGGTATCTCACCCCACCATCATTTGATGAATGCAAATGAATTTTAATAATTTAAGCAAAATAATAAGTAGAATGACAATGAATAGACATCAGCTCATTAGAGTCTTTTTTTTTTTTTTACTGTTGTTAACAGCGACCACTTATTGTTTTGAGACAAGGTGGTTTATTACCGGCCCCCAGAGGTGGTGCATCCAAAGTTTGAAAGTGAGAGGCGCTCATGGCTGGCTTCTGTCCCACAGGTGAAATAAGGAACTTGTTCTTTGCTGTAGCTTAGCACTCACGGTCAAGACCTTCTTTATGTGTACGGCCTCGTAATGTAATTGTGTCACGTAATATAATGGGTAGGATGATACATAAATGTTGCTCTAGAATTAACTACTTTGAGCATTGGGATCCTGAGATGGTCACCACTTTCAAACCTGGCCCACATGGTAATTTATTATCCCAGGTTGCCCCCAATTCTCTTTACATATTTGCATTGTGACCTCTAGTCATTAGCTTTAAGCACTGCTAGTTCATTTCCTTTCATTCATTCATTTATGTATTCATTCATTCATTTATGTGTTCATTCATTCATTTATGTGTTCATTCTTCATTCATTTATGTGTTCATTCAGCAGATTATTTTCCAGTGCTTCCTATGCTGGGTGTTTTGCGGGGTTTTGGTCTTGTATTTCTTTTGAAGATAAAAATCTTTACAATTCACCGTCCATATAAATACAAAACAAAACATGGCGGGCCATAAGATTCAACCAAACATGTTGATCTTAGAAATCGTCATTAGGGCTTAAAAATGGTTACAGGGTTAGTTTTTCACGGGGGCTAATGCGGGGTAAAAGGCTAATCTTGCGTGTAATTCTCAGCAGCCCTCTCACTAACCATTTGGTTATTTGATCTCCCTGGCGCTTACAGTTTTGTTGCCTTGTGCGAGTTGTGGAGTGGGGGGAGGGAACGCTTTGTCTCAAGCACAGAAGAATCGCTGGAAATTTTAAGACTCACCGTCTATCAGGAAGTTCTCATAAAATTTGAACAATCTTGATGAGACGTGCTCAAGTAATACAGAACACTTGAGCAGAGCTTCAGCCTCCAAGACTTTACATCTGTCCTATCTTTGGACGTGAAACACACAAGCAAGTTGGACTTTATATAGTAATCTGTTACAGATGCACTGAGTTTTTATAAAAAATGGTGACCGTGATAATGAATGGATGTGACTTTCTCCTCCTGAAAACTGGCTCTGGAAAGCTTCCGTACTTCACAAGCTGAGAATCCCCAAAAGGGTAGGAGAGAGGGCACTTTGATGGGTGTCTTTATTTTATTTTTTTAATAAATTTATTTATTATTTATTTATTTATTTATTTTGGCTGCGTTGGGTCTTCGTTGCTGCGCACGGGCTTTCTCTAGTTGTGGCGGGCGTGGGCTACTCTTCCTTGCGGCGCGCGGGCTTCTCACTGCGGTGGCTTCTCTTGTTGCGGAGCATGGGCTCTAGGCGCATGGGCTTCAGTAGTTGTGGCACACGGGCTTAGTTGCTACGCGGCATGTGGGATCTTCCCGGACCAGGGCTTGAACCTGTGTCCCCTGCATTGGGAGGCGGATTCTTAACCATTGTGCCACCGGGGAAGTCCTGATGGGTGTCTTCAGAATTTCCATCGGCCGTGCCATGTCACTTCCTTTCTCTAGACACCTTCCGATCAGCTTCAAGCACTAGGTCAGACCAACTGGGAAGAAATAATTGCTGCTGATTATCGGCGTGCAAATAAGAAACTGCAGGGTTTTCTTTGTCAGCAGTGTCTCCAGGTTTATACACTCCCAAGGATGTTCTCTAGGAAGTACCTCTTTTCTTCTCTAAAATGTTCTCGAGCTATTTAAAGCCTGTGATAAGGGAAGTTTATTTGCTCTCATTTCCCTTCAGTTTAGCTTAACTCAGACTTACGTCTGGGGTTTTTATTGACCTAATTTACTTTATACTTTATATCAGCTTTTCAACTGATAACCATAAAGTGGAGTTCTGTTTGTAAAGTAGAAGGCGAGCAGGGAGAGGGATGGAGCCATTGTCTTGGACTTAAGTCGAGGATTGACTGGGATTTCTCTCTCATCCCAAACTCCTACTGTCCCTGCAGTCAGGAGGCAGGAAGGTAATGGATTCTATCAACTCTTCATTCTGTGGATGTTGTTTCAGCAGTTGGGTTGTTTCTTTTCATCAGCCAGAGATGGACCCCTGCCCCTAAGCGGACTGTTTTACTTCATGTAAACCTCATTCTCTGCCATGGAAAGAAAGTAAGAAAGAAAGAGAGAGAGAGAGAGAGAGAGAAGGAGGAAGGAAGGAAGGAGAGAAGGAAAGAAGGAAAGAGAGAAGGATAGAAGGAACAAAAGAGAGAAAGAAGGAAGGAAATGAAGAAAGAGAGAGAGAGAAAGAAAGAAAGAACCCTCCAAAGTAGGATGTGTTCATATGAAAGACTGCCTCATTTTCTGCTCCTCTTTGGCTTGGATCATCACATCCACTCAGTGATGTCAACCCAAGAAGGGGAGTTTGGTTTGTCTTGGTCTCCAAGGTCCTACCAGGGATCTAAGAAGGAAGGTCCAAACATGGGATCTTTCCTAGCACAAGTGAAGAATTTCAGGAAACGGAGAGTCTTTCAAATATTTGTTTTACAGGAGACTTTGAATTTAAGAACCAATGAGGAATTTCTTTTTCCTTAACAATATTTCCCTAGAAATATCCCTACTATCTAGAGCCATAAGTCAAAGGAGATAATAAAGAGGGGACATAAGTGGGGTTCATTCCACCTTACCCATAGGAAGGGTTTTGCTGCTTTAAGAGCTTATTCACATATGAACTACATTTGAGTCTCATTTTTTTTTTTAAAGCAGGACAAATATCTCCATTTTACAAACACAGAGAGACAGCTCAGAGATGTTAGGCAACTTGCCTGAAGATACATAGCCTGACCTTGAACCCTACTTCCCTTTCTATTCCACTGGGCACCAGGTTGCCTAACGAGTGAGTGCCTAGTTTTAGGATACCCTTGACATTGACTTCCACCTGAATTGCACTCTTGGGGTTGATCTGTACCCCTAAGGTACACTTTGAAGTACACTTTGTACCAATTCAATCATCGAATATTTATATAGGTTCTCCTTTACCAACTTGTGCCAACCTATGGCTGGCTGGAGGAGGAGGAGGTGGCATGAGGGTGGGGAGGGAGAGATGGAGATTGTAAGGGTCCCCGTATAGAATTTTAGAGCCTAAGAACACCCTTTTAAACCAATCCATTATTTTTTTAAATATTTATTTTGTTTATTATTTTTTATTTTTTGGCTGCGTCGGGTCTTAGTTGTGATATGCAGGCTCTTTTGTTGAGGCGCGTGGGCGTCTCTCTAGTTGCGGGCCGCAGAGCGCGTGGGCTCTGCAGTTTGCGGCACTCGGGCTCTCTAGTTGAGGCTCTGCAGTTTGCGGCACTCGGGCTCTCTAGTTGAGGCGTGAGAGCTCAGTAGTTGTGGCAGGTGGGCTCATTTGCCCCGCGGCATGTGGGATCTTAGTTTCCCGATCAGGGATCGAACCCGTGTCCCCTGCATTGGAAGGCGGATTCTTTACCACTGCACCACCAGGGAAGTCCCCCAGTCCGTTAATTTTTATACACAGGAAACTGAGCCCAAAGCTTTGAGTGCCTCGTCCAAGGTCTTAGGCTCTTGTCAGTGGCAGGGCAGGAACCAGAGCCCAGGGCTTCGTATGCCCAGTGCCCACTGGGCTTTTGCTGGGCCAGGAAGTCCCCTCCCCTTGCCCTGGGAGAAGCGGGGGGCGGGGGGCAGTGCTTCCCTGGTGGGGAAGTGATTTTCGTCCACGCTGTGTTGAGGGGCGGTGTGGAATGGCTCAGAAGCTCTGGAGTAAGGGCCTGTTTACAAACATTTGCATCTCGTTGCCAAGGGCACAGGGTATGAAGCAGGGAGCTGGGAGAGGATTTACCGGAGCCTGTGACACACACCAGCCTGTGTAACAGCCTGAGGGCTGGCCCTTTGTTGCCTGGCAGGTAACCCAGGCAGAGCTGGGGCTCCCAGCGCCCCAGGGAAAAGGAGCCAGTTCCAGACGGGAAGCCCGCACGGGTCAGAGTTCATCCCTGATGAGCAGGTCAGGTCTACACAGGGAAGAATCTGCCAAAGCAGGAAAGAGCAGAACTGCTTCGGCGGCAGCCTTTCTGCCTCTGCCTCTGGTGCCCTACTCTCCCCTTTCTGGGTCCTCTGCTCTGCCCTGCCTCTGCCCAATGGTACGGCTGATTTTACTTTCTAGGGAGTGTGCTTCCCAGAGAACCTTTTTTCTTTCTTTCTATTGATGAAAAAAGTTTTTTTTCTTTTTCTCTTTTTTTTTTTTTTTTTTTCAGGAAACGGGACACAGATTACTCTGATTTCACATGATTTGTGCCCGCACACAGTGAGGTCCAATAAACACGAGCAACGCCCCACAGAGGGCAGACACAAAAGGCTATTAGCTTTTAATTGAAACCCTCCCTCCACCCCCCCAGCCCCCCAGCCCCTTCCAGGAACAGGAACTCAGGCCTTTGTGAAGCAGGGTCTATAACAGAGGATTCTGCCAAAATGAAAGGAATCTTGAGTTGACCCAGAGGAGTGAGATGCTCTTTTGAGCCCCGCCCCCTTATGGCATTCAAAGGCTTTTCATTTTCTGGGCAGTATTGAAATTCTAGGACAATGGAGGCCAAATCCTTGCAGTGGGGTTGGGGGCTGGGAGGGGAGAAAGGAGAGAGGGTTGGCCAAGGAGGGGACCCGGGGCGGGGCGGGGCGGGGGGGGAGTCCATCCTTTGTTATTTTTCTTCTTTTCTACCCATTACCTTAAAAAAAGAAAAAAAGAAAGAAAGTAAAAAGACCCAGTAAACTTTATAATGAATAATGACATCACTTCCGGAGCCCAACTGCTCCGGGGACCAGAGAGACGCGGAGAGCAACAGACTATTTACAATTTCATTTTAAATTATTTGAAACCCTCCCAGAGGAGTTCTTTGATATGCAAACATCTCGCCCAAATGGAGATAATTATTTATGGAGATGTGGCCCTTTGAAGGGGAGCTCCGATCTGGTGGGCTCAGAGACTTCCTACAAAGGAAGAAGGTTCCAGATAAGAAGGGGCTGAACTGATCCCCATCTTCCTCCCTCCCCCACCCCCCACTCCTCCCCTGGGAAGAAAACTGCTTTAAAGAAGAAACTTCCCAGGGTTACAACTTACAGCTCGAGTTACAAGTCTCAGGAGCCGCTGGTGTCTCCTTGTCCACAGTCAAGTTTACGGGAAGAGTTCCTTTCTCATCCCTGGGTGTCTCGTCTTTCTGTCGGGATGGAAGCTACAAGGCTGGACCTTTGTCTTTGCACCCCCTCCCCCCGAAGTCCACTGTAATTTATAAGGTCACAAGGTAGAAAGGCACCTCCCCGGGGAAGAGTTAGGGGTGCATGTTCAGGGCTGGTAGATGGGCCTTCAGAAAAGGTGACAGCCGTGTGGCATCGGCGGTATCGTGGTGAGCACAGCCGCCTTCAGAAAAGGTGACACCAGCTTCCCGCACACTTGTCACTGCAGAAACCCCTCTGATTAGGACTCTAATGACCCTGGGGACTCCAGAGCACCCGCTAGCTTCTGGGGACGTGTGCCCTCTCCTCGCCCCCGAACCTGCCAGTGTCTGCTACCTTCAGGACTGTCCACAGCTTTGCAGTTTGCTCCTTGGCAATGTCCCCTCCCTGCGACCCCCCAGCTGCCCTTCTGCCCTTTTCAAGTTAGCCGGCTGAGTGCTTCCCGGCCTCTGTGATGGGGAGATTGAGGCACTCAGCTAACCTCAGCCTAACTGCCTTCCCTGGGGACCAGGCAGGGTGGGCCAGGCCTCTGGAGGAGGAAAGGATGAGGGAGGGACTTGGGCAGCCGAGCAGTCAGATCCCAGTAACCCAAGGGCGTCCTTTCATAAAAGAAGACTTGTTATTTTTTGTTCGTTTTCTGAGTTTTTCTGGCATGTATTTTCAAGGCAGGAAGTTGGCTGTTTAGTCCCTGATCTTGCCTGTCACAGGTTAAGATGTGCTACCTTTGACAGCCCTCAGTGTTCCCTGGGAGGAAAGGGTTTTCTTTCTTCCTGAGTGGTCACAGGTGACGAAGGCACAGGTGCCGCGATCCCAGCATCCCAGGGAGAGCCCTCGACTGGAGCTGCAGAGGAAGGTGAGGGTTAGGAAAGGGTCCCCATGAGCATGCTGCACCTGCGTTGAGGCCCGGGCTGAGGGTGCGAGGGTGTGCGACCCCGTTCTTCCCAAGGAGGAAACCAGCCTTCACAGACAGGAAGCCAAGGAGAGAGGGGATCTCAGGGTTGTTCGGGGTTGCTGCCTTTTTTTTTTTTTTTTTTAAAGCAGATTTTATTTATTTATTTTTTTAGGGCAGTTTTAGGGAAACTAAATCAACATTAAAAAATCAAAAATCAGCAAAATCAAGCAGAAAGCGCAGAGTTCCAGAAACTGAGCACCGGCGCATGAATTTGGGGTTCAACCCCATTCCCCTAGGCCTCCTGCTCCCCCCGAAGCACAGCCTTCCCCCATCAGAGTGGTCCACTGCTTACGATGAGCTTACACTGACACATCCGTCATCATCGCCCCAAGTCCATAGTTTACAGCAGGGCCCACCCTTGGAGATGTCGGTTCTGCGGGCTTGACAAACGCATAATGACACGTATCCGTCATGACGGTATCACTCGGTATTTTCACCGCCCTAAAAGTCTTCTGTGCTCTACCTGTTCAGCCCCACCTCTCCCTGCATCTCTGGGGGTCCCAGTGTTTTTGAGTTTTGCTGCTGATACTTGCGGGTTTATCAGCTGCTCAAAAAAAAAGGCGGGGGGCATCCTTATTCCCCACGTGGATTTCGGACTGTGGAGGTTTATTTATTTAGTTGTTTGCAGGGTGGGGAGGGGAGGTGTAACCTTCCTAGAAATCCTGATTCTTCTGGGTGTAAAGGTTTCTCCTGGCTGCTCTGTTGTTTTTTTTTTTTTTTTTTAAAGGATTTTCTTATTTATTTATTTATTTACGAGGGCTTTCTCCAGTTGCGGCAAGCGGGGGCCACTCTTCATCGCGGTGCGGGGACCGCTCTTCATCGCGGTGCGCGGGCCTCTCTCTATCGCGGCCCCTCCCGTCGCGGGGCACAGGCTCCAGACGCGCAGGCTCAGCAATTGTGGCTCACGGGCCCAGCTGCTCCGTGGCATGTGGGATCTTCCCAGACCAGGGCTCGAACCCGTGTCCCCTGCATTAGCAGGCAGATTCTCAACCACTGCGCCACCAGGGAAGCCCTGCTCTGTTGTTTTTTGAATTCTCAGGGGCTGGACGTGGGCTTTGGGAACAGCTAAAAGTGATGCGGCATTTCGGCTTCCTGGCCGGTTACCAACCTGACACCACAGTGGGATTGTCCTCAGAGCAGTTTATCAGAATGCGACCTCCTCTTCGGTGCTAATTCACAGACCAGGAGGCTGAGGCCTGGAAAGGCAGGAATGTGGCCAGGGTTGTTCACCTTCGTGAAAACTTGTAGCTTCTTTTTTTTTTTTTTTTTTTTTTAAAGCAACAGTAAATAGATCTGTGATGTCAAAATGTCTAAGTCTCTATTGACCATTTTCTCTTTTCAATCAAGATTTTCCTCCCAACGGTATCCAAACAAGGATTTGGGCAGCCTCGGGCTATTTGTAAGGGAATTTGCCTTGTGGAAGGAGTTTGCTTTAAGCTCTTCGTTGGAAAGGGGCAGCACAAGGGAAAGATTTGGGAGTGATAGAACTGGTCTGGATCTTGTTCGTGATGCTAGTTGTTAAAGATTTCTATGTATGTGTCCGAAGTCATGGAACTGGACACCAAGAATGATTATTTACTGTATGTAGGTTAAAAAGTAAATTTTTAGAATTAAGAAAAAAGATTGCTGTTGGAGGTCAGGAAACGTGCGGGTATTTTTTTTATTGGGGTAGAGTTGATTCGCGACGTTGTGTTAGTTTCAGGTTACAGCACAGTGACTCGCTTATACATATATCTATATCTATCTATCTATATTCTTTTTCAGATTCTTTTCCCTTATAGGTTATTACAAAATATTGAGTAGAGTTCCCTGTGCTCTGCACTAGGTCCTTGTTGGTTATCTATTTTATTTATAATAGTGTGCATATGTGGGGTATTTCTGTAATCAAGCAAGAGGTCATTCTCCCCCCAGGAGAGGGAAACAGGGGGCCGGATGTTTCCCTAACTCTTCCTAGTTTTCCTCAATCCAAGGGGGAGATGGGCCCACCCCAACGCAATGTGGCTTGCAGCTTGTTCCCTCTCTGAAGTTCAAGTTCATTCACTTCCATCATCTGCTTTGTGTCAACGTCTTGGCATCTGTTCGGCTGTAGTGCATTGGGTTACACCCATTTCAATAACCTTCCGCTTTATTGTTGTGTAATTTGCCAGTTCAAACAATAAGTTCACTTGCTGGACCCTGGGAGGAGGCGTGCCATCTGAAGAAAGAAAAGAAGCAGAAAAAGAAAATTAGGGCAACCTTTGCTACTGGAGAACATCAGAATTATAAGGCTTTTAGAACGTCTCTGGTTCATTCAAAGTTCCTACGCATTTAGGCCCGAAGGTTTGTTTTTAAGAGTCTGCTCCCAGCAGTAACACATCAGAGCCCCATCGAGACTTGGGATGATCAGCTGTAAAGGATGGGCTTCTGCAAAGCCCGTGACAGTCAGTCCCCTGTGGGAGGCTGACTCCACAGGTCACATCTCAGCCACTCCGGAGTCTGGTGAAGCCCCGTACAGGTCAGCGCGGACCTGGGGCTGAGATTCTAAATCCTCACACCTGACTCTGGACATACTCCGTGTCCACCTGCCACAAGATTAGGAAAGAGGAAAATGGCCCAGTGGTCGTTTTGACATCAATTCATCTTAGTTTCATTGGAGTTTTTAAAAATAAAGAGAACTTAGTTTTGTTTTAAGCCCTGAATTTGGCAAAAGCATAAATCAGATAATTTGGGACTTGTACTATTCTTCACCTGTTTGTTTTTTTTCTTTCTTCTGTTTATGTTGATATTATCTAACTTTGGACGATGAAAGAGTTAGATGCATCTTTTAGTCTCTTATGCACACGAGTAGAGACAACCTTACGTTTCTTTTACTTCCTTCAGTTTGCCTCATTTACTGGGAGCCCAATTTGTGTTCGATAATTAACTCTGTAGTGTGTATGTGTGTGGTGTGTGTGTGTGTGTGTATCTCTGTGTGTATGCACACATGCATGTATTTAGGGGCAACAAACATCCTTTTCTTTATTTGCATTGAACCTGACTGTATTTTGTTTGTTCTGTTTGTTACATTCCTCCTCTGTGGTTTGTAGATCCCGGGGCGTCACCGTCACTCACTCTGGGGCGTGGTCTGCTTTCAGCGGGGAGGGTATGACTCCGAGTTCTCTAGACTTCACTCCAGGCCTTTGACTCAAATCATGCCTTGGATTAGCGGAACAACTTTTGTTCTGTTCACAGCATTGTTTTCTCGATTTTTTTTCACCATGGGGGTCTCTGTCCCCACCCAGCACCCCCAGTAGGTGCACATGGCATCAGCAGAATAAGTGGCTGAAGTGCACGGCAGCTGCCAGGTCCACAGGTGCCCCAGGGGGCGATTTCCGGTCTGGCTGCAGGTTGGCGTCATTGGAGAGACTCCCGCGACGGGACCCCGCCCACACGGGCCTGATTCGGTGGGTCTGGGGCTGGGCCCAGGCGTCCAATTCCTGGCACCCTTGGCATCCAGCGCGAATCTGGCCGCCACTGAGAGGCACGCCACTCTCCTGTGAATTTCATGAAACACGTCGAAAGCCTGAAACGCCCCCTGCAAACCCACCAGTTTCCCAAGTTCCTGCTCCGTGGCCCAGCTCTTTGAGGGCCCTGGTGCTCCCGGAAGGTCACCGGGCTGGTCATCCCCAGGCCTGAATGTCGTGAGGGTCACCCGACACCTCTGCTCAGTGTCTCCTCGGCTTGTCCCGAGGGAAGCTTCTGGTGGGTGTGAGCATGCGTCTTCTTGAGACTTGCACCCCACTGTCTTCACAAGCACCCATGGGGGACATGCCAGGTGTTGAAGAGGTGTCTCTTCCCGCCCGCGTGGTGGAAGAGGGGAGGAGGGGGCTGGGGGACGGCGCTGGCAGAAGGAGCTGCTGCCACCGTCCTGACCTCGCAGCCCCGTCCTGACCTCCCAGCCCCTTCCCATGCAGTTATCCGCGGGCGGGCGTGTGTTACCCTGAGATATCCATTGTTTCGAAATCTGACTGATCTTTGAACAATCGTGATGGTAGGCGTGTGATTCTGGCTCTGGAATACCTATTATTAAGATGCTCATCTCTGAATGAGAAGAAGAAATACAGGTTATCTCTTTAGAGAGAGGACAGGTGTGTGGCTCTTTGTAAATTTCATCACCGTAAGAAAAACAGAGAAGGCTGGGGCAGCGGTTGTGATGAGGGGCGTCAGGGGACCTGACTCTGGGTCTCAGCTCTCGGCCTGGAGGCCGGGGACCCTCCCCGTCAGCCCCAGCTCCTTCCTCAGTAAGTTGGGGCCTGGCAATGCCTCCTCAAAGGCTTGTGCGAGGGATTAGATCAGATGGTGTGTGTGAGAGGTTCTCTGGGAGCCCCACAGCGCCGCATAATTGTTAGCTGTGACTGTCAGTTTGGGAAACTGGCTTTCCTGGTGAGCTGCTCAGTTAAGCTGCAGCCTCCCTGCTGGCTCAGGGGACCAGCCTGGGGCTGGAGGCGCCTCTGGAGGGATGGGCGCGCAGGGTCCACGTGCGGGGGTCACCCTCGGCCACGTCCTGTCTTCTCCGAGCCACTGCTCTGCTCCGAGAGGTCCTGAGTGTTGGGACAGGAGAGCCCGGCCAGTGAAGGGCGGGGAGGCGGAAGCTGGGCCCAGGAAGTGAATGGTAAGGGCTTTGCTCTGGGACTGGGTGGCGGGCGTGGGAGAAGAGCTGATAAGGCTAGAAAGGGGACTTGCCTGTAACCGCCCGGAAGGTTCTGCCAGGAGCTCTCCGCACACTTCTCGGGCTGTGCTGTGTTCCCCGCTGGATGGGCCCACAGGGCTGTGCTGGGGAGATGCCCAGCTCTGTCTGAGCCCGGGGCCTGGGTAGGGGAGGACAAATAATTTTCCCTCCACCCTTCTAGAGCTGAGACCCCTCACTCCCTGTAATAAAAGACAGTCAACACAAGAAGAACAAACAAGTTTAAGACAGGCAACACAAGAAGAACAAACAAGTTTAAGAACATGTGTACCTCCTGTGTATGTGGGAGATACCCAGGAAACCTGAGCAACTCTTAGAAATGGCCCAAGCCGCCATCTTAAACGCCATCTCCAGCTGAAGACAAAACAAGATTTTGAAGGGGGAGGCCAGTTCTGGGAGGTGGTGGGGAAAAGCCCAGTAGATAAGGGTACAGTTGTTAGGCAGATTTAACTCCGGATAAGGGTTTCTAGAGACGTACCTGTTCTTCTCTTCCTGGTACACAGAGGAAGACACTCTTACATTTCCCTTATACATGTACATTTCTCTTACTAAAGGGTAACTTTCACTGGTTTTCAGTACTTTTCTACGTCTGCTGTTTCTTAAAAATAATCAGCCTAAAATAACCCTCATGCCAAAGAGACATATTTCGGGTGGCGTATTCGGCTCCCTTCCCCCCCGCCACGGAAGTGCCCCCGGAAGCCGGCAGAAGGGGTTCGGAAGGCACCTGCCGAAATGATGGAGAGCCCCGTGGTGCACTCACCCACCAGCTCCTCGGCGTCTGCACCAAGTACGCCCCGAGGAGAGTGACCGTGGAGCCTGCAGTGGTCGGGGGCTGAGGCTTGGTGTCAGCAATTTCCCCGGCTGTTATTTGATAATCAGAGAAAGTCTGAGCGCTTTCTGACATATGTGTGCAGACTCTGGACCATCCTGGGGAGGCGGGGTCCCTTGGAGCTGGTACCCCAGGATGGCGAGGGTGACCGGTGGGTGGTCCAACCCAAGAATCTGCCCACGGCTCAGGGATCCTTTGTTTATGGCCGAGGGGGCTGTGCCTTTGGACCGGAGGACGGTGAGAATCTCCCATCCTTTTCTGCTAGTCCTGGTACGCGCTTTCTCATTTGGCCATTTTGTCCCATGACCACCAGGCCCTTGTTTTAGGACATTGAGGGGACGCAGGCCGCAATAGTTCAGAGACGGTTCTGGAGCCCAGACAGGCTGAGAGCCACGTCCGCTGTTCCTGCAGCTTTGCCGCTCCCGGGGGCCGTCCCCGTGGCCCCTCTGTGGGGTAGATCCGAGGGAGTGACCAGTCTCCGTGTGCAGACCTTGCTTCCTTACACCCTTTCCCGGACGCTGTCAACAGAAGGGAATTGACAGCATTTCCTTGGCACCCAGGCTTGGTCACAAGGAGTGTCACAGGCCTCCCAGGAACCCTGGGGGGTGGGCATCATCCTTTATCTCACGGTCAAATGAGAAAACTGAGGCATGGACAGGTGAGGAGCACATCCCTCAATCAAGGGGGTGCTGAGACTCAGACCGGAGGCTGGACTTCGGCGCCCACACCAGGTCAGACGGACCCTCTGAAGACAGACCCCAAACCCACTCCATCTGCCCTGGCCCTGGAGAACTTGGCGGGTTGGGTTTCCTTCAGTCATAGCGGTATAGCACTTGGATGCTGAATATTAAACCCTTTCTTGTAGACTCAGTCTAGGTGCAAATGGCTGAACACTGGAAACAACTAGAACTTGAGCAAACTCGACCTGCTTTTGAGTGAAATGCAAAATTAGTTGAGAACCGGGCCCCTCTTTAATCCTTCATCACATTAGCCTGATGACACGGCTACGTTTGTCTAAGTGGTTAATGGGCAAAGTGGGTCAATCCAGCTTTAGCTTAAGCCGGGGGCAGCTGCAGGGCTGCAAGGCAGTCCTTCGGTGAGAAGCCTGCTTCCTCTAACTTGCTATGAAGGAGGAACCCGTTGCCCTTTCTGCCGCTTGCAATAGAGTTTATATCGTCATTTCTATAAATGTCTCCCTAGAGGGATTTTGGTCTCAGTAGATTAGGGATGCGTTGAAGCTGGAAGTTCAGAATGTCCTACTGAGAGGTAAATATTTGGTCAAAAATGATGTGGAAATTGTCTTTTTTCCAATTCCTGGGCCCAGGTTGGAATCAATCAGAAATCTCTATCCCATAGCAAATGGAAGATTGTACATCTGTGACCACTACTTAGTGTCCGATTAGGTAACACATCTCCTTCTGATGTACACACACCAACGTGTACACACGCATGCTCAGCGTGGTCCTACTGTGTGCTGTAAACTGTGTACTGAACACGGTCATAATGATCTTAATAATGGAGTAGTAGCCGCAGCTAGTGAATATCGAATATATAACGTATGCCAGGCACGTTCAAAGCATATCGTGATCATTAATTGTCTTAATCCTCATTAAACTCCCATAAGGTTGGTATTATCATCTTTAGTCTTACAGCTGAGGAGAGAGGGCCAGAAAGTAAGTTGCTGAAAATGAGACAGCTTATAAGTGACCGAACTGGGATTTGAACCCAAGCGGTCTGATGTCCAAGCCCACGGTGCTTAAATGTTAAGCTAAATGCTTCCATTTTACAAACCCCGCAACAACCGAATGCAGTGGGTGGAAATCATTCCCGTTTCACATATTCGGATGCTGAAACTCAGGGAGCAAATCAGGCTCAGTCTTATATCATTGATTCCTGTGATTTTTAGTGCTAATCACCACACAGAACTGCTTTTTCGTCCAAATATCATGTCCTATCTTTCCTGTAGGTTATAGCAGTTTTGCCTACATACTTATGTTTAAATTATGCTAAGATAGATATCATACAAGTCTCCCTGCCTATGCCAGGCACTTTTCTAAGCTGTTGAGGTATATTAATACGTTTAATCATCACAACAACCGTAGGAGATCGGTAGTATTATTATTTCCCATTAAGTGCATCCACGAGGAACCAAGGGTGCACAGCCTTGCGTCTGTGCGACTTCTCCGCGATCACGGTCACACATCCATTAAGTGGAGCGGTCGGTATCTCAACTCAGGCTCCGGGTCTGTAAGACCCTCCCTCTCCCGGGAAGGAGCTCGCGGTGGCAATCAGGGGAAGGCGCTCAGTCTTCAGGCTCTAACGTGCCTTTCTGCTCCGCCCAGGGACCTGATGCCGAGGACCCTGGAGGGGCAGATCACCATGGAGAAGACGCCCAGCTACTTCGTGACGCGCGAGGCGCCCGCGCGCATCTCGGCCATGTCCAAGGACACCAAGCTCCTGGTGGTGGTGCGGGACCCGGTGACCAGGGCCGTCTCGGACTACACGCAGACGCTGTCCAAGCGGCCCGACATCCCCAGCTTCGAGAGCCTGGCCTTCAGGAACCGGACGGCGGGCCTCGTGGACCGGGCGTGGAGCGCCATCCAGATCGGCCTGTACGCCGAGCACCTGGAGCGCTGGCTGCGCCACTTCCCCGCCCGGCAGCTGCTCTTCGTGAGCGGTGAGCGGCTGGTGCGCGACCCGGCCGGCGAGCTGGGCCGCGTGCAGGACTTCCTGGGCCTCAAGCGCATCATCTCCGACAAGCACTTCTACTTCAACCAGACCAAGGGCTTCCCCTGCCTCAAGAAGGCCGAGGGCAGCGGCCGCCCTCACTGCCTGGGCAAGACCAAGGGCAGACCCCACCCCGAGATCGACGGCCAGGTCCTGCGGCGGCTGCGCGACTTCTACCGGCCCTTCAACCGCAAGTTCTACCAGATGACGGGCCACGACTTCGGCTGGGACTGATCAGACCCTCCCGCCCCCACCCCCCGCCTCCCCTACCCGGGGCTTAGGAAATATTGAGAGAGATTATATGTATGTAAAATGTACAGAAATCTATTTTATAATAATTTATTTTTAATTCATAAGCAATTAATTCACTAAGCTGCCTAGCCACGCTCTTTAGAGAGTCACATAATCTGTTAACATTCCAAAGTGTTTCTAATATTTTCTTCTTGTCTTCACAATGGATGGTGCTTCCTTTTTTTTTTTTTTTTTTCTTTCTTTCTACCCATTGTATTTAAAAAGAAGAAAAGCACAACTTGAGATTTTTGTTGTTACGGGTATGCAGCCTTCGATCGCTGTCTGGATGCACTTGCCCACCTCCTCATATGGAAGCTTCCACCTCCCTTCCTGCCTGGGCACCTCTGGGAGCTCTGGGCCGCCAGACCTTCACATAGCAGCTTTCTCGCTGACGTGCTGACACATCCAAGGGCGTAGACTCCAAACCACAGCGCTCGGTTTTCCCCCCAAGTCCGCTCAGCACACAGGGGAATCACTACCTTGGCAGGAACCTCCACATCCTTTCAGAGTCTGCCTGTCAGGGCCCTTGACTTTACCTTTGGATTCTGAAGGATGCCCCCTGCCTCATCTTCTGCCCCATCCCTGGTTCAATGACCGGCTTGAAGTGTATGCAAATATCAGTCCCCACTTCTGCAGGTCCCGTGTGTGAGATGCTCGGCTGCTGCTTTAGAAATAAAGACGATCCCTTCTAATTTGCATGCGAGTGCATCGTGTTCCGTTCTCCAGGCAGACGGTTCTGCTTTGACACACCAAAGAATCCCCTAGGCCAGCAGAGCCACCGGATCGAACCAAGGGTGCCGGGTGTCGAGACCTGCAGGGGTCAGGTTCATCCCACGCCATCTGAGTCTACCAAGGTGCCACTAGGTGCGGAGCCAGCCCCTGTTTGGTGTCTGGAACTCCCCTCCCTGGAATTCCTAGCTCATCTCAGACAACACGCTCTGTAGCCAACAGCCAAACAGCGAGAACCAGGAGAGGCTCTTGTAAAAAGAGACTGGGAACGCTGGCCCGTGTTGCCTGCAAGCGCTCGAGCCTGTGCCGCTGTCCCTTGTTTTAGCCAGGCCCTGGCAGAAGGGGTGTCAGCACTGTTGCTGGTGACGCAGAATGCCCTCCCCTACCTCTCCGTGGAGGGGGCAGAGGAGGGGTCATTTGTGATGACCAGCTAGTGGCATTTGGGTAACCATATAGCAATATCAAAGAACTGTCATTTATGTTCTACTTTCACTAAGGAACATATGGGAAGATACTGTCAAAATGGTTGGGTTGTGATATTTACAAAGGACACTTTGGTATGTTCTATGGGATAACTCGCTCGCCAGTGAAACAAAACACTGGTCTTTACGGGATGTCTTATTGATAATCTGGTCTGTCTTTGCCCACAAGTTTTAGCCCCGACGTAGCTAGTTCGTGCTTAGCTGCAAAGCTAAGGTGTAGAAGGATGGGCACGAGGACGTGGAGGCGGAAGCTCTGTGCATTCCTGAGATGCTGTGTGCATTTCATAGCTTTGTTACTGCCTCTACCAAGCCGTGTAGAACCTGCACTTAGGGGAACGCCCATAATCATGGCATGGCTCTTCCCTCTTGCTGCTTGGGTGTCAAAGACATCTTCATGAGGGTGCTAATTGATCGTGCATTTCTCCAATCAGAAGGCTCATTAGAAATAAAACTGGGAACACCTCTTTTCCGTTACAGCATAACATCGCTCAAAGTCAAAGCCAGCCCACATCTGCCACCCGATCCGGCCCTGTCCGCTTTCTGTCTACTCTCGTGCTCTGACATTGTGTGTGATGTCAACTTGCAAAAAAAGTTCAGAGAAGGGTTTGCCACAAAGCAGCAGGGAAATGCACATGAACTTTTCCTTCCCCTCCAGGTCCCTGCTCATCTTTCTAAGCTGGACCATTTTTGATTAAGTTGTTTATTCCCTGCCTTAAAACTGAAACAGGAAATCCTCAGAGAGGAGGAGGGTCATTTAGTCATGAACACTGAAGTGAGTCAAGATTCTATTCTGGGTCAAATCCTTGAATCCAAACAGATGTCGATAATTAGCACTGAAGGACTAGAGTGAGTTTTTCTGTGGAAGACAAATAAATCAGACTTCCTGTGCATCTCTTCCGAGGAGTCTGACGGCTTACGGTTCCTGACGGCTCCTGACTCAGCATCGGCCCCAAGGTTACACCCCCATCGCGTGATACTTATTACAGGGCACACGTGTCTTCCTCCTGGAGAAGTTGGGCGATACATAAAATTAGGCCTTGACTTTCTTCCTGTTCTAGCCATCTGCACGACCACCGACTTAACCTTTTAGCTGCTAGAAGACAAACACCATTTCTGGTTTGGCAATTTGTCCTAACACGTTTTGGGTTTCTTCCGGATTACAGGAAAAGCTCTGATATTCATGGGGTACTTTATTCCGCTCAGTTTGTTTAAAAACAAACAAAAAGGTTAACAAAAAATTTGGAGGTTGTTATTGTTCCTGTCGAGCCCATGCTGTCTTTGAGGTGTTCGTACTTGGTAAGTGGTACCTGGAAGGGTGTTTAGGTGTAGTGATTGCATCATAAACGTTTAATTGGAAGATGAAGGAAGAGAAGTTGTCTTCTTCATGGGATCCTCCTATGAAGTCATTTTGAGTGACAGGTACCTTATAGGCCTTTGGAGAAACACAGTTTCAGATCCTACCAGGATATTTTCATGAGAAAGGAAAATGGAAGGTTCCGCTAAACTAGAAACACATAGTGTCTAAAATGCTGACATGGAAGTCAATGTCCTTTTTCTTTTTAGTTGATCAAGAAAGATGGTCAGTAAAACTTCAAGGTGTGGTTAGATATTTTTTTTCACTTTTGTAACATTAATTTATGACTGAGTTTCATTCAGCCCAGTAACCTGGAATACTGCAAATTCTAGCAGTGTGTCCTCTATAACCTGGATGTTAGAATAACCAATATGTACAAAAAGAAAAAAAAATTAAATCAAATATTTTGTCCTATGTATAACACAAATTAATTTTACACAGAGAAAGATGTTTCTAGGAAAATGAAATTCTGGTAATTCATACTATTTCTTTTTATGAACAAATAAAATATATTTTACCAACTTGTGGGTAATTCTGTGTTTTATTATATGTTGTGGATGGGCAAGGGGATGGTGTTTGATTGAATAATCACATGCATGCACACACACACAAAGGTATTCCAAAGGCACGCTGATCTTTCGTATTTTAAAAGATTTGATCCAAAATCCAAATAGTCTGCAAGTATTTGGGGTAGATTTTTTGTAAATGACTCTGAAGGCTGCAAGATCAGTGAGCAAGCTCCTGCCCCCTGGAGACTGTCCATGGGACCCCAAGAACGCCATGTGCTACAACTTCAGTGCCTCAGGGTCTGGCCAGGGTGGGTGTGAGGGGCTGTCATGCGTGGGCATGTGCCACACTATGGGTGCCATGTAGCAGGGCACTGTTGCCTGGTGATTTGGGGGAAGGTAGCATTCTCTTCTCACATTTTCAGAGTATTCTCACGTCTGTCATTTGGAGTTCCTTGTCTTTGGGATGGAGTGGAAAAGGGTTTGGACAAGAGGGCATTTCCGTATCTGTTTTCTCTTGACATAGCACACCACCTGCACCGTTATGGATTATTATTTACTACTTTAAACATATGATTCATTCTTTTTTTTTTTTTTCTTTTAAGATTGATTGATTGATTGATTGATTGATTGATTGCTATGTTGGGTCTTCGTTTCTGTGCTAGGGCTTTCTCTAGTTGCGGCGAGCGGGGACCACTCTTCATCGCGGTGCGCGGGCCTCTCACTATCGCGGCCTCTCTTGTTGCGGAGCACAGGCTCCAGACGTGCAGGCTCAGTAGTTGTGGCTCACGGACCCAGCTGCTCCGCGGCACGTGGGATCCTCCCAGACCAGGGCGCGAACCCATGTCCCCTGCACTAGCAGGCAGATTCCCAACCACTGCGCCACCAGGGAAGCCCTGATTCATTCTTTTACTTAATTTTTTTTCAATTTTCAATTGAGATTTATTTTCATTTGGTACACCTCTGGTTGCGTTTTAAAATAGCCGACACTAAGTTGATACATTAAGGCTCAAACCCAAGAGTTCTGACTTCTTCTTTTTCTTTTTTATAAACCACTTTATTGAGGTGAGATTGGCATACAAAAAGTGTACATATTTAGTGTATCCCACTGGATGAATTTGGTAATAATTATACACCCATTAAACCAATGCCACCATCCATGCCATGAACATATGCATCACCTTCAAAAGTTTCCTCCCACCATTTTTATTTACTGTTTTTGTGGTAAGAACATTTTACACAAGATCCACCCACTCAGCAAATTTTTAAGTATTCAACATAGTATTGTTAACTATAGACACTGTGGTGTATAGTAGGTGTCTAGGACTTAATTCATTTTATATAACTGAAACTTTTATTCAATTTAAAAAGGAAACATATTACAGTTTTAGGTGAATAGCCATTACCTCTTGCCATAAAGAGGAGGTAATAATAAAAAACGTAGATACAGTGAAAACAAAGAGACGCTAGTAATCTCTAGTTATATATGACTCAAGCCACGTTGGCCATAAGCTATCCACTGCTCCCGGCAAAGGTCACTCCTGTTGAAGACTAGCACTCACCTGAGATGTGCATCTTGCCGTGAAGGCTGGAAGAGACTTGAAGAGGAAATGATTGCTCATGCTTTTTGGTGTTGAGTCCAGCCTAGCATTTTGGAAAGGTAGTGAAAAGAATGCCCCTCCAAATAGGAAGATCCCTGCTCGTCAGTCTAGAGACAAGTCTCTTGTTAACACCTGGTTTTCAGAAGCCTGCAGTTTATAGAACTTGTTCCTTCAAACCTAGGAGTATGCCACTAGGTGATATATGCGTGGGCCTTGAGTGCTGACCTGACTTTGCACCTCACCCCATCGGTTTTTTGCTTTTTCTACAGAAAGGTAATAAAATGGACCTAAAATCTACTCATTAACCTGATGGCACAGTTTAGAGCAGTATTTCTCAAGCTTGGGCAAATACTCGAATGACTGAGAGAGGTCTTAAAAATTACTGAAGCTCTAACACACCTTAGACCAATTACATTAGACTCTCTAGGGGATGAGGCCCCGACACTGGTGTATTTAAAAAGCTCCCCAAGCATGGACCTTGAGGGCATTACGCTTAGTGAAATAAGTCAGACAGAGAAAGACAAATATTGTGTCATCTCACATATATGTGGAATCTAAAAATGGCAAACGCAGAGGAACAGAGCAGAATGCTGGTTGCCAGGGGCTGGGGGATGGTGGAAATGGGGAGATATTGGTCAAAGGGTACAAACTTCCAGTTATAAGTGAAAAGTTTGGGTATCGGGGACTTCCCTGGTGGTCCAGTGGCTAAGACACAGCGTTTCCACTGCAGGGGACACGGGTTCAATCCCTGGTCGGGGAACTAAGATCCTGCCTGCCACGCAGCGTGGCCAAAAAATAGAAAAAAAAAAGTTTGGGTATCTAACATATAGCACAGTGATTATAGCTTATAATACTGTACTGTGTATTTGAATGTTGCTAAGAAAGCAGATCTTAAACGTTCTTACCACAGAAAAAGAAATGATAAATACGGCACAGGATAGAGATGGTAGCTAATACAATGGTGGTCATCAATTTGCAATTTATTTTATTTTATTAATTTTTATTTATTTATTTTTTGGCCGTGCCACACTGCATGACATTCAGGATCTTAGTTCCCCGACCAGGGATTGAACCTGTGCCCCCTGCAGTGGAAACGCAGAGTCCTAACCACTGGACCGCCAGGGAAGTCCCTAATTTGCAGTTTATAAACATATCCAATCAAGATGTTGTACACCTTAAACTTACACAACGTTAAGTGTCAATTATATTTCAGTAAAGCTGAAAAAATTAAAAAATAAAATGAAATTAAATAGAAAGCTCCCCAAGTGATTTTTTTAAAAATTATTTATTTATTTATTATTTTTTATTTTTGGCTGTGTTGGGTCTTCGTTTCTGTGCGAGGGCTTTCTCTAGTTGCGGCAAGTGGGGGCCACTCTTCATCGCGGTGTGCGGGCCTCTCACTATCGCGGCCTCTCTTGTTACGGAGCACAGGCTCCAGACGCACAGGCTCAGTAGTTGTGGCTCACGGGCCTAGTTGCTCCGCGGCATGTGGGATCTTCCCAGACCAGGGCTTGAACCCGTGTCCCCTGCATTGGCAGGCAGGTTCTCAACCACTGCGCCACCAGGGAAGCCCTCCCCAAGTGATTTTAACATGTAGCCAAGATTGAGAGCCTTGGTTCTCCAAGTGTGTGTCCTGGACCATGTCAGCATTCCCTGGGAAGCCGATAGACATGTAAATCCTCAGGCCCCATCTCAGACCTACTGAGTCAGAAACTCCGCATTTCAGAAGCTTTCCAGATGATTCCGATTCCTACTAAAGGTTGAAAACCACTGTGTTAGGGCATAGACTTCATTTCCTTTTGAAACTGGAGAGCTTGGATTCCTATTCAGGTACCTTTTCCCCTGTCCCATGATCTTTACCAAGTCCATTACTAAGCGGTCACCCCTTCTAACTCTGGGTCTCCTTTAAGGGAATGTCGATCTCACAGCATTGCAAACAGTGGCCATGGCTGTCTGGCTTCCCTCACTCTGCCGTGTCCTATTTTGTCGGGCAGCCCCCAAGCTATCATCGCTAACATGTTCCTGAAACTGCCTGAAAGTGGGATGATAGACTTATATATCATAAGGGGTTTTTAAAAGAGAGCTAGAATCCTTTAAAGCCCTAATGCAACTTCCCTTCTCGATTCAATGTTCAATAATGTATTTCCAGCACTTTGTATAGGATCCATAATTATTTCTCCTATCCTTCACAACTGAATACACAACTGACTCCCTCAGGGGCACCGATGGGCCATTCAAGGCGGAAGATTCCCCCGGGGGTCACGTTCTCAGTTATGAAAAGCTCATCTAAACCGACAGTGCCCATCACTAGCATCTAGTTTTATTTTTTCATTCCCACTCTTGTTTATTATTACTGGGGGCGAAAGATGATAAAGTACTCACGAGATAGCACAAGATCTGCTGTAGTAACATATCTGTGGGCTCAAGCCTGCATTCCTCCTTTGAGAGCTTGGGATAGTCTGTTCCCATCCAACAGTCTGTTTTCTGGGAACTGAAAGGGGTTTGAGGTCCCCAGGGCGTAGTGTCCTGAGAAAGGTGAGTAGAACGCACTGATGAGCCTTCCTTCAGCCTTCATACTTGTGCAGGTGCTAGAGGCTCTTTTATATCTTTACAAAGATAAAGATGAAGCTGTTATCATTCGTCCATGGAATCCTGGCCTCAAAACATCTAGACCTTGCGTGCTTTCTCTTTTGATATATTTAGCAGAAGAAGTAACAATGGAGGACACCACATCTCCATGGGAAGCCGTCAACAACAGAAGACTCTGGAAATTCTTGGGAAGGGGAGTCGTCTGACGGGGGGGATGTTCAGAGACGTGTTTGGGATACGCTATTCCGTGTGACTTGAAGCAAGAAGAAGCTGGGTGCAGAGATGAGTTCATTCGTTCAGTAAATATTTACCGAGTGCCTACCACTGCTCGGGACACAACCTAAATAAGACACATGTCCTGCCTCAAGTAATTCCTGGGGGAGGCGAAGATGCAACGCAGTGTGACAAGGGGGCCATGAGGAGGAGCTGTGGGAAAGCAGGACATCGGGGACCAGCCTGATTGGGGGTGGGGGAAGGGAAGGGTCAAACCCATCCATCCGGTAGGATGCAGCCAGGTGATTGGCTGGAGGGTGGTCGGGGGGCAGAGGGAGAGAATCATGGCAAAGATCTAGATGGGTAGGAATCCGGCCAGTTGGGAACTGCAGGCTGATCAGTGGGGCCGTGCATGGAGTGTGTGGGAGAGGGGCGAGAGGGTTCTGGAGGGGCCAGCAGAAGATGGTACTGCAGGCAAGTTCACCACAGTCCAGCTGCCTCTGAGCTGCAGAGCCACAGGTTCCTCCAGCCGGCTGCCTACCTGACACCTATTTGGACGTCTCCCTGAGCATCTCAGATAAAAACATGCCCCCAGCTAAACTCTAGGTTCTCTTTCCTAAATCTCCTCCCGTCATCTCGCCTGCTCAAAAGCAAAAATAGTGCATCCCTGGGGCCAAGAGCTGCTCCCTCCTTCGTGGCCAGCTCACCGGATAGACCCCGTTCCTGGCTCTGCCCTCGCCCATGGCCTTGTGGGTTGGCCTACTTTGAAGCTCTCCTACAGGTTAGGAAATCCTTTCAAACTTCTCATGGGCCATTAACATCTTTCCTTCTTTCAGGGTGTTCTTTGAATGGACTGCCCTGTTTTGGAGGCAAGAAACATAAATACATCCCTGAAAAAATAAATTTTGACTTGAAGAGTTTGTAAAATCCAATTCTTTATCATCTTGATCATCTCCAGTCCCTAAGTTGGTGAAATAACATTTCAAAACTGTCATAAAGAAAAAAAAAAAAAGGTCCGGATACACAGTGATTGATTTGAAGGGCCTGACAGCTCTAGTACTTAGCTTGGAATTTATGAATCAAAAGCTTTAAAACTTAACCCAAGAAAGTTTTTTTAAGTACTACTATTTCCACCTAATTAAGGACTGTCATACAAATATGATTTATTTACAGTTATCATTCATGTATAGTGTAGAATTATCCAAGTTTTAAAAAAAATTTCTAATGACTTTTGTGCATTAACTCAATCAAGAGACTTTATTAAAATATTATCTTTCCCCACCTGGATAAAGAAATTAATGCCTACTTATTACATGAAATTTAGAAACGATAGAAAAATATAATGAGAACATAAAAATCACTTGATTCCTACCACCTGGAATTAAGCGTGGTGAACACCTAAAGGATCATATATTCAACTTTTTCTGTGCATAGTTGTATGTAAATTTATGTGTGTATAACATAAAGACGATAAAAATATGTAATTTTGTATCCTGCTTTATTTATTCAACAGAAAATTTGTACTCATTAAACTTGCTCCTAACAATATGCATTATTAGAAAACATAATTTTTAGTGACCTCAAAGTAGTCCATCTTATGGATTTATCATAATTTGCCTTTTTCCTGTTATTGGAATTTGTGCCTGTTTCTAATTTTTTACTATTATAAATAACGCTTCAATGAAAATTTTGTACATAAATACTTATCCATTTTGGATTATTTCCTTAGTCTAGATATGAACAGGATTAGTTAGTGAATACAGAATCAAAGGTTATGACCTTTATAAAGACTTCAAATAATTGCTTTCTCTCTTTTTTAACCATAGTTATATGGGAAAAATGGTTCTTCTGCAGTATCAGGTGGAAAAGAGTAGGATGTGAAATTGTATCTTCATCGTTACCTCAGTTATTTAAAACACATTAAAATATGTGTCATACAAGAAGAATATATTGTAGTGATTGCCTCTGAGTAGTGAATTATTTCACTCACTTCTTTAGACTCTTAAACTTTTTTGTGGACAGTCTTTCTGCCCCCCGCCCCCCATGACATATTTTTACGGGCCACCAATAGTACCCTGTGTTCACCTCTATCCGTGCACTGCTTTCTCTTATTTTAAATTCTTGATTTACTTTTTTTCTTTCTTTTTTCAAGATGGTTATTTTTATAAATGAAAGGTATGCACGCCAATGAATTCTTCAAGGCTTCTAACCTAAATGAAGCCCCCCGAGTCACCTGCCTCTTTCCACGCCTCAGAAAGCATTCCGTTTCAACTCGTTTGGTGGATTTTTTTACATTGTATTCGCCTTCAAATTCTTCTGATGACAGATTACTCCACGATCGAAGTTTATTAGTAGACACACAATTAGTGCTGAAGCCTTAAAGTTTTCTTCACAATATTCATGTCAAAATAAAGGTTCAAGTTAAGTTAAAATGAGCTTTCCTCAAGCTGGGTGCACAGACAGGATTAGATCAATCCATGATTCAGAACCATTTAATTTTAAAGAGAAAAGTACTAAATTATAAGTACAATTACAATTACTTAAGTTATATGTAATTACTAAAGAGTTTTAAAGCATACTGCCTTTTAAAAGGTTTTAATTAATAAGTTTATTCAGAATATATTTATTGATGACCAACGATATTCTGACAGTGGGGGATTGAGATGTCGTCCTTGACCTCATGCGGGTGACACTCTGTTGAGAGGTAAAATGATTCTGATACCCATTCCGGTGTGTGGTGTGGGTTTTCCAGCACCACCAAGGAGATGGCATCATGTCCACAGGTGAGGGCTCAGTCCTATTAGACTGTCCTACCTCTCGCTCCAGATGCCAATCACAAGTCCAGGTTGTCCCCTGGGATTCTGACCAACTGGCTAGAAATGGGAGGTTCCCACAAACCCCCTCCTTGGATTCACTTAAATGGCTGGAGCAGCTCACAGAACTCAGAGAAGGATTTTACTTACTAAATTTCCTGTTTATTATAAAAGGATATCGTTTCCCATAGGAACTGCCGGATGGAAGAGAGGCACAGGGCAAGACACGGGGAAAGGATGCATGTGTGGGATTAGTGCCCTTATAAAGGAGACGCCACAGAGCTGCTCGGCCCTTCCACCAGGTGAGGACACAGCAAGAAGTCCATGACTTGGAGGAGGGCCCTCTCCTGATCGCGCTGGCACCCTGATCTCAAACTTCCAGCTCCAGAACTTTGAGAAATAAATTTCTGCTGTTTAAAAGCTACCCAGGGCTGTGGTATTTTGTTATAGCTGCCGGAACGGACCCAGACAGCCTGTCAGTTGCACCACCGGAGACACTCACCTGGTCCCTGGAAGCATTGAGTTTCTAAGCCCTAGTGTGGAGGTGTGTGCTTAAATATTCTTTTTAAAAAAATTAGTGGTAAAATATACATAGAATTTACCATTTTAATCATTTTAAAGTGTATGTTCAGGGGTATTAAATTCATTCACGTTGTTGTGCAACCATCACCACCATCCATCTCCAGAACTTTTCTCATCTTCCTAAACCGAAACTCTGTCCCCATTAAACACTAATTCCCCATCCCCTTCTCCCCTGGCCCTTGGCAACCTCCAACCAACTTTCTGTCTCTATGGATTGGACTCATCTAGGGACCTTGTAAAGTGGAATCATACAGTATGTGTCCTTTTATGACTAGCTTACCTCGCTTAGCACCCATCCTCCAAGTTTATCCATGTTGAAGCAAGTTAAAATCTTCTTCTTTCATTGGCAGAATAGTATTCCATTGTGTGTATGGACCACATTTTGTTGATCCATTCATCTGTCGATGGACACTGGGGTAGCTTCCACATTTTGCCCACTATGAACATGGGAGTGAAATATCTGAGTCCCTGCTTTCAATTCTTTGGGGTATCTACCCTTAAATATTCTCCTGCGTAAGTTCACATAGGGAAATTTACCCCCCCGGGGTTTGTATGCATGTTTGGCTCCCAGCTTGTAGGTACAGGCTAACACAAGGATCTTTTCTCCTAATGAATCTCAAGGGTGCACCCTGTTACAAGCTACAGGGCAGTAACGGGAACAGAATTTCACGGTTGATCTCCACCGCCTCCCCGCTAAATGGTTGTAAAAATGGGGGAGTGTGTGGGTGAGAGATTATTGTTATTTTAATTATTTTTGAGTCTTGAGAAATTAATCAGTGTCCCAGTGATTGTTTACATTTGGCCATATTAGAACTGATCCCAGCTCAGCTGGCTTGTCCAGCTGTTCACAGATGTTGAAATCTAGGAGGCTCATGAAAAGGGGTGCTGAAGGTATTTTCCTAATGATGTGTAACTAGTCAAAAATGACCTATGTGATTCCTACCCCAAATTTAGTTTAATCCATGACCTTTCTTTGCTCAGAAAGGAGGGAGATCAAAAATATACTGTGACTACTGTAGTCCTTTGAAAATGGTGGCTTTCTTCCTGGTTGAAATGGTTATTTCCGTTACCAGGAAAAATATGGCTACAATACTATGGCCTGGATTTGGGGGGGACCTGCTTTATTTAGTAATACAAATAACTTATACATAGCATCAAATCATTCTATGAAAACGAGAGGCAATTTTGTCCTTAAATTTCTTTGTATTGATTCTGTTTACCACAGGCTTGTTTATATTAATAATTTCACACTGTTTGTGAGAAAAGGATTTGCCAGACACTGTTAATCCCAAACCAGGCACAGTGAGAATGTATTTGCTCGTCCATCTAATCAACAAATATTTACTGAAAACCAACTGTGAGCCAAGTGTCTCCATTGGGCTCACTTCAGAGCAGAGCCTGAGGCAAGGATGCAGTGCAGGTGGTTTATCTGTGAGGTCACCCCCGGAAGTGGGAGTGGGGGAGAGGCATGCAGTGAAAGGCGGGGCTCAGTCATGCTGTGGGCACCCGAGAAAGAATTGTCTATGTACAGGCCAGGAGGGCGGGGCATTTATTCCCACCCCTCATTGGTTGAGAGTTACCCCTGGGGGCATTAATTTGTTTGCATACCTCCAGCAAACTCCTCAATAAAAAGAAGCAGTTTCTTGAGATGGGGAGCTGTCAGCTTGCAGGAACCTGGGCCCTGGTGATGTGGGGTCGGCCACTGGCAGTGTCTGCTGTGCCACCTCGACTTCCTGCTAGGGATATAGCAGTGCCCAAAACAGGTACCCTCTCTGCTCTCATTTTTGGGGGAGGGGAGGACAGACACTAGACAAACACAAATTCTGGTTATAATTGTAATGAATGCCTATAAGAGTTTAGGATAAGTGCTTCATGGGGTGACTGACCCCATCTGGGGATGAAGATTATTTCAAATTCCAAATAAATGGAGTCTGAGTATATGATTTCTTGAGTATTTATTTATATATAAGAAAAGTTTGAAATTTGGTGTTGTAATTCCTATCAATTTTTATCATCATCCTGAGAGTTACTGAAGTATGCAGGATACCAGGTGAGAAACTCATGCTGGAACTTTTGGTGGTTCTGGCAGCCTGATTGTGGCTAGATTGCTCTGATTGGACTGGCTGAGCAGTTATGATGGAATGGTTTACACGTGGATACATTTAAAAACATATTATTTATTTTCTAATTATAGGAATGATATAAGTTTACTAGAGACAATAAGGAAACATATTATATAGTATGTATTATGCATAGTGATTATTATATATAGTATATATATTTATTATAAGTAAGCATAGTGATTTTATATATTTTATTTATCATAAATAATAGCAATTAAATATGTTATATATATTATAAATAATAACACTCTCAAGAAAAATGCCTTGTTTAAGGGTAATTTCCCTCCAATCCTTTTTATTCACATGTATATGCTAAGTCCTTGAGTCATCAATTTAATATTTAGTTTCCCTTATCCTTGGATATTCCTGAAAATGCATTGCATGTAGTGAGTTGTAAAACTACAGAAGTGCAGGATTTAATCACATACTAATTGAGTGAATGAGTCTCGCCAACCAACCCATGAGTACGCTCATTTTACTAGAAATATTCTGTTCTCTGTAAAGTTGGGGAAACACAAAATTTCCAGACCTCCCATCCCTGTGAACATCATGGATGTGTCATCTGTGAATATCAAGGTCACATGTGTGTGTATTTCTCATATATTTAGTTGAAATTATACCAACTGTGCAGTAACATCCTATTTTATTTAACACTATTTTTGGAGCATTATTACAATTTTTTCATCATGATAATTCTGATGGCCAAATGATATTCTATAGCATGAATATATCATAATTTGCTTTTATGTCCAATTCTACTATTGGAATGTAAGTTGCTTCTAGGTCTGTGTTACTTTAATCAATACTGCAGTGAATATCTTGAGGATTAGCCTGTGTCTGAATTTTTGAAAATTTCTTGGTATAGATATCTAAAATTGCAATTTCTCGGTCAAAGAGAATGAATATTTTTAAGGTTTCTAATAAATGTTGTCAAATTACCTTCCAGAAAAATTGAAATGTGGGTGTAAATTTTTAAAAAATTTCCTCAACTCTTCAATTACTTTGATGAATCTCTTTTGTCAAAATAATCAGTCTGGTTGTATTCAGAGCTTTTAGATGCCTTTACTTTCATTGTAAAAGGAATTTTACAATGAAAGTAAAATCTATTTTTCCTTTTTGGGGATTAAGTCCCAATTTTTTTAGATCACTGATGCGTAAGCCTTGTTTGTGAGTCTATATGATAAAGTGTGTACATATGTGCACATAAGCACGAGGCCAGTGGAATTCTGGACTTTTCCTCCACTTTTTGCCCTCCACTGTTATTATATTTTTCTTTGATGGTTTTTTAAAACCACGACTTTAAAGGTGGTTTCAGGATGACCTATTTATTTCCTCACTGAGATAATCTTTAAAGACCTAACATACCACCCAAAGCATGGAAGCCTTCAGGAGAAATTTGCTTTTGTTTTCTAGAAGAGGTTTACAGAGTGTTTTTAAAACCCCAGAGAAGATGAAGTTGTGTTTCCCCGAACACGACTCTCTTTCATGAAATAAAAACGGCCTGTTGACAACACGAGCTTGGAAACTCCGTTTCTTTGGCAGCAATTTTTCTCACTCTCAGATCAGAAGGAGGGGAGGACGGAGGCCTTGAACCGCTCTGCTCTTTCCCATTTATTTACCCAATTCTATCAGCTTGACCGTTGGAACCAATGAGTCGATTAGGTCAAATGGTTGACCAATGCAAGTTAAACAAGTTACTCGCTTTAAAAAAAATAATAATAAAAGCAACCTCTTTTCTTGTTAACCACTCAATTGACCACATGAAATGTCCTGTCCTTCTGCGTTTGTGTGGTGTTGACAGCCAGTTGAGGCGATCAGGACAGAGCGGAGATGAGGACAAAAGAGCCTGATAACACTTGAAGTTTGGGCTGACGGAAGGGTCAGGGGCCAGAAAAGCAAACTGAGATCAAGGATACACAGAGAGCTGGGGGCAAGGCCCATGCAAGCCCGCGGTCACCGGGAGAGCGGCTGGGCCGCAGAGCCCGGTGGGCCGGCTGGGTACACGGTCACCCCACGGGGAAGGCTGCTGGCTGAGGCCACTGCCTGCCATCCCAGCTGTACTTCGTCCCCCTCCACCCTGGTGAGAACCAGCCCTCCCTGGGTTCTGCCTGGGGACCCTGTAGGTGCAGAAAACTGAAAGCAGCTGGCAGGGAGGACTGCGGGGCAGAGGCAGGGCGCTGAGGTTGATTTGGGAAAGAATGAGCTTTACTGCTTCTTGCCCAGGCCACGCCATGTTTTAGGACCCGTTTGATTCTTCCTGAGAAAAGATGCCGGGCGCCGGGAGCTGGGGTCTCAGGGTGTGAGAGGTGCTCATCCATGTTCAGCCAAATCTAAGGGGAACCAGGGAAAGAAAAAAAAAGTTAACTGAAGACTCAACTTTTGACATGTGCTTCTCTCTTTTTTTTTTTAAATTTCTTTTATTGAAGTATAGTTGATTTACAGTGTTGTGTTAATTTCTGCTGCATGGAAAAGTGATTCAGTTATACATATATATACATTCTTTTTTTTTTAAAACCTTATGGCCCATTGATTTTAGTTTTATTTATTTATTTATTTATTTTTAAAATTTTTGGTTGCGTTGAGTCTTCGTTTCTGTGCGAGGGCTTTCTCTAGTTGCGGCAAGTGGGGGCCACTCTTCATCGCAGTGCGCGGGCCTCTCACTATCGTGGCCTCTCTTGTTGCGGAGCACAGGCTCCAGACACGCAGGCTCAGTAGTTGTGGCTCTCTGGCCCAGTTGCTCCGTGGCATGTGGGATCATCCCAAACCAGGGCTTGAACCCGTGCCCCCTGCATTGGCAGGCAGATTCTCAACCACTGCGCCACCAGGGAAGCCCTATATACATTCTTTTTCATATTCTTTTCTATTATGGTTTATCACAGGACATTGAGTATACTTCCCTGTGCTCTACAGTAGGATCTTGTTGTGTATCCATCTATATATAATAGTTTGCATCTGTTAATTCCAAACTCCCAATCCATCCCTCCCCACCCCTCTCCCCCTTGGCAACCACAGGTCTGTTCTCTATGATACGCACTTTAAATCGCGTCTTAGCTTGGGTTTCTCAGAAGCAGTTCCCCAGGCGAAAGTTTTGTGCAAGTAATTTATTTGGGAGGTGATCCTAGGAAACACCAGATGGGAGGAGGGCAATTGAGATGTGGAAGGAAAACAATAGTCAAGATGCACTATTGAGCAGATTCCCACGGTGGGCACCGGTGCTCAGTGTCTCTGGGGACCCCCAGGAGACAGTACAGAGCAAACTCCAGAGTTGCCCCACCCAAGAGGAAGGAGAGCAGAGCTATTTACCTGGCGAGTCTTGCCAGCCAGGGGTTGAGGATTTCCTGGGAGCCGTTACCTTCCTGGCTCACCCTCACTCTGGCTAAGGGGGCTCCCAGTGGCCAGGCAGAGGCCAAAGGTACGGAGTCAGGGTGCAGGCAGTGGGAGATGTTCCAGGCAGCGCTCATGGCCATGGTGGGTACTAAGGGACACAAGAGGAGCTCCCAGGGTGGGTGTTACAAAACCCAAGTGTGTGTGCTCAGCCATGGAGCAAACTCAGCGTTCCACTCACAGGGGCAGGCAAGTCAGCCAGGAAACTCCTCATCACTGTAACTCCCCTAACGATCGTGCCATCAATTTCATTGATCAAAAGAGGCAGGAATGCCCTTCCTCTGGCAGCCCCGTTTCCAGTCCTTCTGTCTGGGTGGTTTTTGTTGTAAAACTCAGGAATGCGTCTCAAGTAATGAGGGATTTTTTTTTTTTGGTATTCATCACCCCTTTGTGCAAATCCAGGATTATAATGCAATGCGATACGAATTACAACAACAACTAAGGCAGCAAAAAATCTGGATAAAGCAATCCAGGAGAGGACTCAGTGGACTGCCATTGAACCACACATATCTGTTTGCCGAGTTTGTAATTTGCGGGCTAGCAACCTTCGGACGATGTTGATTCGTGTTTTACAGAATCATCTGTTATCTTAACTTGTAACGTTTCTTTTAAACACACCCCGGGGCACTTTCTTTCGGAAGCTCAGTTATGTGCAGTATTGTTGGATAACATTTTGGCAAATGGTTGGTATGAGCGTAGGATCTGTGTGTTTGATGGGCAGCAGGACGCAACAGGCTTCTAACAGGTGCCTGGGGAGGGGATCCCGGGTGTGAGAGCAGGTCCACAGGTTTCCCCCCAGATGTACTGTATCCATTAGCGTGGAGATCTAGACACCCTGACTTCTTACTCAATTCCCAACAAGGAGTAGACAAGGGAGTGTCGATCGACAAATGTTTAATGAGCATTTACTATGTGCCAAACCCATGATTCTTTGGGGTTCAGAACCACTCTTGAAAATTATCAAAGTGCTTTTATTTATGTGGGTTATATGTATGGATATTTATCATATTAGAAATTAAAACAGGAACATATTAAACATGTATTATTCACTCATTCATATAATAGCCACAATACAAGCATTACATGTTAACATAAATAACACATTTCTGTGGACAATCACTACAGTTTCCAAAACAAAAAATATGTAGTGAGAAGAGTGGTATTACTTTACATTTTTGCAATTCACGTTTATGTCTGGCTTGTTAAAGAGGACGGCTACGTTTCGTATCTGCTTCTGCATTCAGTTTGTTGCAGTATGTTGTTTTGGTTGAAGTGTATAAAGAAAATCTGACCTCATACAGGTATATGGTTGAAAAGGGAGGAGTATTTTAATAGCCTTTCAGATAATTGTGGATAGTTTTCTTTGATGCAATACTCAAACCTGACAAATTGTAGTTTATTTTTTCTTCTCTTTTTTCTCCCTCCGTCCCTCCCTCCTTCCCTCCCTCCCCTCCTTCCATCTTTCTTTCCCCCCTTTCTCCCTCCCTCCCTTCCTTCCTTCCTTCCCTCTTAAGGTTTTAACCATTTTTTTTTTTTTAAAGAAATTCACGTTCTTTTTTATTTATTTATTTATTTATTTATGACTGTGTTGAGTCTTCATTTCTGTGCGAGGGCTTTCTCTAGCTGCGGCAAGTGGGGACCACTCCTCATCGCGGTGCGCGGGCCTCTCACCATCGCGGCCTCTCTTGTTGCGGAGCACAGGCTCCAGATGTGCAGGCTCAGTAATTGTGGCTCACGGGCCCAGTTGCTCCGCGGCATGTGGGATCTTCCCAGACCAGGGCTCGAACCCGTGTCCCCTGCATTGGCAGGCAGACTCTGAACCACTGCGCCACCAGGGAAGCCCAAGGTCTTAACCATTTTTAAGGGTACAGTTCAGAGGCATTAAGTACATTCACATGGCTGTGCAACCATCAACCATCCCTCTATATAACTCTTTTCGTCTTGGAAAACTGAAATTTTGGCGCCATTAAACAATAACACCCCATTCCGCGCCCCGCCCCATCCGCCGCCAGCCTGTAGAAACCACCATTCTATTTTCTATCTCTATGAATTTGGCCGCTCCAGGTAATTCACGTAAGTGGACTATACAGTCTGTGTCCTTCTGTGTCTGGCTATTTCACTGAGCACTGTGTCCTGAAGGTTCATCCATGTTGGAGCAGGTGTCAGAATCTCCTTCTTTTTCAAGGCTGAATAATATTCCATTGTATGTTTAGACCACATTTTCTTTATGTATTCATCTGTTAATAGACACTTGGGTTGCTTCCACCTTTTGACTATTACGAATCATGCTGCTGTGAACATGGGTGCACAGATATCTCTTTGAGTCTCTGCTTTTGATTCTCTTGGGTATATACCCAGAAGTAGAATTGCTGGATTGTACAGTGATTCTATTTTTAATATCCTGAGGAACTGCCATACTGTTTAGTAGTTTTTTGTGGTTAGTTACAATGTGGAATCTGAAATCATATCAGTGAACTTTTTGTGACCCGTTGCATTAAAATTTATTAGCCTGGCTTGCACTTTGAATGGATCTTTAACCAATGCACGATTCTTAAAATAGTATGCATGGGTCATTTGGAAAATATTGGTTCAGTGAGTTATGCAGATCTTCCAAATAATAATTCATTTTTAATACAGTATAAAACAGTCACATTAACTAATATCACAGCTGACATCATCAGAAAAATCTTTAAAATATTGCAACACTGTCAAGTTCACTGTGACAAATACACATCTTCTAAAATTCTAATTTTCAATCGAAACCTTTGTGTTTTATCATCAGCAACTGACACTGTCAATTGTTTTCCTTGAAGTGACAGACTCACTTTATTCATTTTAAAGAACATGTCTGCTAAATACCCAAGTCTGAACCACTATAGCTTATCATTTCTCAAGTAGTAATGAATTCCACAGAGGTGCAGGGGGAGGGGAGAGAATTAGTTCAGTGTGCAACTCAAGCAACTGCCCAGGTACTTTCCTTGGAGACGGCTGTTGTCCTTTAAGACCCAGCAGAAGTGTTTTTGTGTACTTTCCATTTTGTTACACAGAATATTAAAAACCCAGGCTTTCAAGGATCAGTCAGGACTTAATAAAATTAATCACTGTTACTGTTTTATCACAGACACTTTTCTTTTTTTTACAAATTTTGATTTTTAATTTATTTAGTTTATTTATTTTTGGCTGTGCTGGGTCTTTGTTGTTGTGCGCGGGATTTCTCTAGTTGCAGTGAGCAGGGGCTACTCTTCTTTGCAGTGCATGGGCGTCTCATTTCGGTGGCTTCTTTTGTTGCAGAGCATGGGCTCTAGGCACGCGGGCTTCAGTAGTTGTGGCACGTGGGCTCAGTAGTTGTGGCTCGCGGGCTTCAGAGCTCAGGCTCAGTAGTTGTGGTGCACGGGCTTAGTTGCTCCACGGCATGTGGGATCTTCCCGGACCAGGGCTCAAACCTGTGTCGCCTGCATTGGCAGGTGGATTCTTAACCACTGCGCCGCCAGGGAAGCCCCTATCAAGGACACTCTTAAGCAACACTGCCTTGTTTCACTGTGTTGGCAGTGAACAATACAATGTTTACTAAGTCAAATTTGACCACTGCCCCTGTTTGTGTTGGGGCTTCAGCAGGTTTACCCCCCCTTGCTTTTGCACCGTCAGTGCAATGGTCATCACGGTGAAAAAAGCAAATAACAGCTTAGTGTTTGGGGATTTGGAGAATAGTTTGGATTTCACAGACTTCCTGAAAGTTGTCTCTGGGATATCCGGGTGTGCGGGCGGTCCGTTGAGAACCACTGTGTTAAATAAAACACTGCTTGGCCGAAAATTTAAATGCATACTAAACACATATATGTAGTATGCACCTCCTTTATTTGTTTAAAAAATTATTTTTGCTCTTCAAAAGTATCACAGACCTATAGTAGAAAATTAACTAAAGCAACTATATGACAATTAAAATCACCAGTAACCTCATCATCTACAAAACAACTCATTAATAGTTTGCTATTTGTGCTTTCAGATAAATACCTGTATCTCTCTCTATGTATTTATCTACTTATATACCTTTTAAAAAATGGAATTATATTAAACAAGCTATTATATAATCCGCCTCGTTTGTGTAACAATATGGCATAAGTATTTTTCTATACCATTAAACATTCTTATATAAATATAAATACAAATACAAAATGGGTGGTTGGTATCACATCCTATGGCTACATCAAAATTTATTTTAACCAAACCCAACTGTTGCAAATGTACCTGGTTTCCTATTGCTTTGCTATTATAAAAATTCTCCAGCCACCATTCTTGTGCCTGAAGTGTTAGATATATTATATATTTATATTTTCTTCCTGACTATTAATTCTTAGAAGTGGAGTTGGTAGATATGGAATCTTCATGTTTTAAAAATAATAATGGATTTTGTCTAATTGTCTTCCAGAAGCTTGTCTCCATCAGCTCTGGTTGCCCGATGCTGTTCTATCACCTCTGACCTGCAGTGTAGTCTCCTTGGCCCTGTGTTGAAGTGTTTATCTCTGCTCTGTTCAATTGTGTAACACTCATCCAGCCCCTTAACACACACACACACACACACACACACACACACACACGCACACGCCATGTGCCAGGGCCCCAGTCTTCCACTCACTGTGAAACCTGGAATCTGGCTGAGGAATAAGGTACTGGGTCAGGAGAACTGAGCTCAACCACCTGGAAGAAAATTAAACCCACACCAACCTCCTCTACCATTTTCAGGCTTGAACCTTGGAATGCATTCGATGTTGGCAGAGACAGAATGGAGTTCACTAAGGTCCACTGTTTTCACATAACATAGAATGGGCCATTTTTAAGTGTACAGTTCAGTGGCATTAAGGGCGTCTCCACTGTTGTACAACCATCACCCTCCATCTCCAGAACGTTCCATCTTCCTCAACTGAAACTCTACCATTAAACAATAATTCCCCATTCCCCTCCCCCAGCCCCTGGCAGCCACAGTTCTACCTTCTGTCTCCATGAATTTGACTCTTCCAGGTCCCTCATATAAGTGGAATCATCTGTATTTGTCTTTTTGTCACTGAGTTCTTTCACTCACCTCTATTGACCCACCGATTTTGACAACCTGCTTTTATGAGCCCCTATCTGACAGCACCAGGATGGTTTGATTTGAGTGTGTTTGCAAGAGGATAACATCAGGATTTCCACGTTCCTGAGCAAATTTGATCAGGAGAGGGGAAATATAAACGGAGTTCTTGCCCTTGAGAGGGATCATTTGTCTAAATGCATTTTCAGAAGAAACAGCCCAGCATTATTATCGACGAGGCTTTGTTGAATGTCTATTGATTTAAACAACAAAACCAGTATTTCAGGCATGTATTCTCTTGACATTTCTGTGATGAGAAGCACACCATCCTGGACCAGGAAGATTTCAGAATTACTGGGACCTCATTGTCTTTACCCCTCCTCTAAAGCGGAAGGACTCCTCATTGTGAAGACTAGTCTGGACCTACTGTTCTTTTTCTGATGGAACAAGATGGAATGTTGCAGAGTTGGGTTTATCTTTGTGGAAGTTCAGGCGTAGTACAAGCATTCACACCCCAAAGCCCTGTGTCAATGGCGTTCCAATTCTTTATTCAAGTTAATTTAAGCTATCAACAAAGTCCTCAGCAACATGGATGGACCTAGAGGTTGTCATACAGAGTGAAGTAAGTCAGACAGAGAAGGACAAATATCGTATGATATCGCATATGTGTGGAATCTAAAAAAATGGTACAAATGCAAACATCTACAAAACAGAAATAGAGTCACAGATGTAGAAAACAATCTTATGATTCCCTAGGGGGAAGGGGGGAGGCATAAATTGGGAGATTGGGATTGACATATACACACTACTATACATAAAATAGATAGCTAATAAGGACCTACTGTATAGCACGAGGACCTCTACTCAATACTACGTAATGACCTATATGGGGAAAGAATCTAAAAAAGAGTGGATAGATGTATATGTATAACTGATTCACTTTGCTGTACACCTGAAACTAACACAACATTGTACATCAACTATGCTCCAATAAAAATTAAAACAAAACAAAGTCTAAAGAATGCAAACACAGGGCTGCAGAGTATACTGTGTGAAGGTTGAAGGCTGTCTATTTCAAAGAGGACTTACTCTAATAGTAGATTCTGATTTCTTCCGAGGGCTTGCTTTGTGGCAGGCACTTGGTTATTGAGTGTATTAGCTAATTTCATTTTACAAAAATGCTATCTTGCAAATAAAGAAACAGAGGATAGAGGGGTTAAAAACTTCCTAAAATTGCAGTTAGTTGTAGAGCAGGATTGGAATTCAGGCAATCAAGTTCCAGACTATAGGGGTTTAATAAGCTCATCCTAAGATCCCTGACCTTAGTATTTATTAGACTGTTGAGTATTTATTAGACTGATCTATTGAAGAAAAAACTTTTTAAGAGTGACATAACCATTGTATTTACAAATGTTCATAAAATATAAAGAGCTGGCAGTGATATTCTTTGTGATTATGTAAACATACAATGAAAGTTCTTCTTAATAAATGGTTTTTGAAAATGTTTTGGCAGGGGCCCTGCCAGCAAAAACATTTGAAAACTCTGTTTAGTTTACAAATGATTTTGGAAAAGGATGATAAGAATAATCTAATTTGATTAGAAATGAGAAAAGACAAAAAGTTATTTAAATCTAATTGATGAAAAACAAGACTTTAAATATTACTTTAATTACCTGGGGTACACCAACACAATATCAGTCGAAGACAAAATAAGGGACTGTTTTCAATATAGTATATGAAAATGACTTACTTTGTGAAAAATAGAATCGGGAATCACTCAGTTCTCAGAACAATGTTATTAAACAAAGTAAGCGCGTAAGAGAGGCAAGGTGCATTGCACCCAAATGACCGCAAACCCAACAAGTATAAGTAAAATTTTTAATGGCCTTTCTTCCTTGTTAATAATGATATATGAAGCTATGCACTACTTTTTCAACCAAACACTCAAACCCAGTGGAAAAAGCCTATGCATTTCATCCAGGATTCTGACAGCAGCTTAGGCAAGACCCCCAGGGAGGGGACAGCTGGCGATATGACTCCCAACCACCTACTGGAAATTTAAAGGCATTTTCTGCTTTCAGATCTCTATCACGCCCTCTACTTCACTCAAGAAGCAGATGATTACAATCCCCCAGGAGCCAATCAGAGGGACCTCAGGGCAAAGAGGTTATTTGATTCGATTACAAGAATATCTGATGGCTATCTACAAGGATCTCAGAGCTGTGTGGTTGAGGACAGATTTGGGGGCTACAGAAACGATGGATAAAATGGTGGGCGAGGTCTTAAGGAGTTTATGGTCCTTTTAGGGAAGAGGAGACAAAAATCCTGAAGTAGAGAGAGAGCAGGGAGGGAGGGAGGAAACTGGAAAGTGAGAGCTGCAGTCAATAAGAGCCTGGAAGACAGAGAGAGAGAGACAGAGAGCGAGAGAGTAGGGGCTGTGCTTGGAGGCGTGAAACTCAAGGTTTGCAGCCAGGGCATCTGACATCAGCATAACAGGGCTGGCTCTCCAAAGAGAAAAGCAATATGGTGACACAGAGCCGGGAACTATAATGCAAGAGAACTTTCCTGAAATACGACAAGGTTGGAAACTACATATTGAAATCGACCGTGTCCCTGAGAGTATCAACCCGGGATGAGCCACACCAACACGTATTCGAGTAAATGTTTTGGATTAAAAAAAATGAAAAGAAAAGAGATCCTTTGGACAAGAGATAAAAGCAGCCAGCGACTCAGAAAGGGAACTCGATTATCATCAGATCTTTGACCGCAAGCCTTTATGCTAGGGGCCAAGGGGTAGCGTCTTTAAGACAATCCCTTACTGAGGAATGTTCTGGAAGATGAGCACAGAGAACTGAAATGGTTGGAGGTGGCGACATCAGGGCTGGTGTAGAGCTTTCAACCTCAAGTTACCATAGAACTAAGATGAAATAAGAGCTAAAGAGGCAGCCGGGCGGTGCTTACGATGGTTCTGTGATCTGACACTGCAGGTACAGACTGACCCTAAAAATAAGGGGCAAAGAGGGAACACGTGTGCAGAACAACTTTTCACCACTCTCAGAGGTTGGATGTGGTGGTGGAGTGATAAAGCTGCTCTGAGGCTGTTGATGTATGCAACGTGACCCAGACAATCTCCCTGTACCTGCCCGCAGGGTAGATCACCCAGATAGGACAGTGATATTTCGTGTCTCTCTTTTACCAAGTTTCTGTTTTGTTTGTTACATTTCCCAGTAGCCACACTTTCGAAGGCTATTCCTTCTGGATATCCCGGGTTTCGGGTCTGGACAGGAGATCTCTGCTCACTCCTACCGTCATTCTCACCAGATCCCTGACGGTCAGGCTTAGTACGTGTTTAAATCTCAAAGACTATATTCAGACTGATAAGGACTTCCTGTGGATTTTATTCATCTCTAAATGTCTGTCCTGGACCACAGAGAACCATTGTCCATTTCCAGCCAGGTGATGAACAGAATTCACCCAACATTCCACTGGGAAGAGCGTTGTGTTGAAAACCCAGACTCCTCCCCAGCCCCTCAAGAATTTATCATGACCAATGCTCAGTGTGGTTTATTTTAGTGCCATTGAATGGCCAGTGACTCAGTTTCCTTCTCTCCCTTTTGTACTTTCTAAGGCAGAAAGGAGAAAACGTTGGATGCCCATGACTCAGAAGCATGCATTTTATTTTTCTTCATAGCACTTACCACTGTGTGACTGTTATAGCCGCCCCTTGCTATCTGAGGGTGATTGGTCCCAGGACCACCCCCCACCCCCAACGGAGACCTAAACTCAAGTCCCTTATAAAAAATGGCTTAATACTTGCATATAACCTACTCACATCCTACCGTATACTTTAAATCATCTCTAGATTACTTATAATACCTAATATAATGTAAATGCTGTGTAGATAGTTGTAAATACGATGTTATGTAAATAGTTGCCGGTACAAGGCAAATTCAAGCTTTGCTTTTTGGAACTTTCTGGAAAATCTTTTTTCTGATTATTTTCCATCTGAGGTTGGTTGAATCTGCAGATGTGGAATCCACGGACCCGGAGGACTGACTGTATGTTGTGTTCATGGGCTCTGACCTCATGGCATCCAGGACCTTGTTTGCTTCCTGCTGCTTTCTCAGCATCTGGCATCAGTGGTATCTTAATAAATACTTGTTGAATGAATGAACGATGATATGCTTTCAGATATTAAGTATTCATGATAAAGCAAATATGTGTGTTCTTAAAAGAGGGCTCCACTAAGTGTACTCAGCTTTATCACAGACATTTAGAGTAGAAGAGGGAGAAAAATACAGGGAATTTTGTCCAGTTCCAGAGAAACATTCCCAAAGTCACCTCTGGTACCTATTAGTCTTAAGATTATCCACACATCTTCCAGAATTGACGAGGCTAGTTTAAAATTTTTTCCACTAAATAACTAGCTGTTGCATATTTCACCTAAATTAATACATGAATGAATAAAACAAATATTAATATTTGAGTAGACTGAGCTAGGGCTATCATTCAACAATATTGTATACCATCACAAAATGCTGTATTCTTAGTAAGAAAGAAAATTAATTTTTTCAGCTAAAAGTGAGCTATGTTATGTGCAAAAAAGTGTAAAAAAAAAGCAAATGCATACATTTTTCCTTTAAAAAATAAATGAACGGGTAAAAAAAAAATTAAAAAATTGAAAAAGTAAAAGAGTGGAAGCGTGCAACATATATCGTTTTCACCCTGATTTAAAAAAAAATTAAAATAAAAACAAAAAATTTGAAAAATTTGAAAAAGTAAATGAATGGAAGCAAGCTATGTATATTGCTTTCACCTTGACTTCTAAAAAATTCATATACTATCTGGGAGACTGTTCCTTATCAATCCATACAAAGTTTCCTCGTCTGTTGTGGTTGCATATTGTATAGATTTACGGAAATGTATTTTACTCGTCGCCTGTGGATGGACAGTTAGGCAGTTTCCAATCTTCCGCTGGTTGAGCAAAGCTGTAATAACTAATCGCATACCTAGGTGATGCTATAAGTCTGAGCGTCGGTGCATCTGTGGGACAAATTCTGGGAAGTGGACTTTCTGGACAAAGGGTATATGTGTTGGTGATTTTGAAAGATTTCACTCAATCGCCAGCTGTAGAAGTTATATCAATTTACACACTCCAGCCGTTCATGAGAGCCCTATAACCCCCTTTAAGGGGCACTTGGGACCTCATATGTGCCCAGGAGGGGACTACTAAAGACACCAGAGACTTGGATCCTTTCTGTACTGAGGTGACCGTAGTTTGGGAATAAAAAACGAGGACTCAGGCAAGTATACTTACGGGAAACACAGGCTGGCGTATCTCTACTTGAGGGTGTTGTGAGTTTTCTGGAATGTATCGTCACGTTGCCAAGCTCGGATATGCATGTAAGTGCTTGTAGGAGCTATAATTTACTGAGTAGGTAGGTGTCTATCCTCTAAAGTACATCTTGGCAGAATCTGTACAAAGACATTTCAGAAGCTGGGAGCCTTAGGCCAAGGCACCCTTTGGCCACTGGACCGATGGATTCTGAGCTGATGCTATTTTGTTTGAAAGGAGGTGGGGGGACCGCATATCAGGGAGCGATTGCTGTATAGTCGATGAACTCAGCAGTGGCACGAGTCCAACTCCGTCATTAAGGCCATGTGTACATGACGTGAAAACAACCTGTGAATTCCCTGTGTTCAGATATTTGGTCTGTTCCATGGGGGCGGGGCGGGGGGTTCAGTTAAGCTGATGGTTAGATTTAATTGAGTGGCTGCTTGGATGGATGAGACAGCTCCATTAGAATGGTTGATCCAATTAGTCATGTGAGATGATTGAAATACTGGATCAATCGCCCCTGGTGTAGTGCTTTCTTTCAAGGCAGGCTTAGCAGTGGGAACCACGGCCCCTCATTTTAGCACCTGGGTGGCCTTAGCTGTGATGTGGGCTTCCAAAGTGTGCCCTTTAATCCCGGGAAAGCCCAGGCAATGCAAACAATCTGCCTCAATAAGAATAGCAGTAAGTGCAGTTTACTATTGTTTTTATTGTATTTTGAATCACAAAGGGATGGAGGCTGGGTAACCTTTTTGAGAGTCTAGGCTCTCTAAAGGTCTTAAGTCAGCCCTGTAAAAACAGCGACGTATGTGTTTGCTGTCCTTATTTTATGGGTGCCCTCTCCTAAGCTCATTGCCCGAGAAACTCTTGGTTCATTTCCTTAAAATTTAGGCACAAACTACTACCAGGAATAAGGTAGAGCCACGCGATTTGTCAGTGGTTAAATAATCAGCATTGCATGATGATCTGACAAACAGATCAGAGCTGGCTTTTTCACTGCGAGTCTACAGTTGGAAATAGAACCTTTTATTAAACACAGCTCGTCTTAGCAACATTCAATAACATAGTATACATCATAGGAATGCTTTTGCATCGTGGAAGAAAATAGCCACGCCAAATTGGGAAAAGAAAGAAAAGAAAAAATCTGCCGAGTCTATCCCTCCATCCAAATTATGTTATGATCCGCTTTGAATTTTGGGGGTGGGGAAGAGGCAGGTAAAAATAACTCCATTCAAACCTGTATTTTAGGATTATTTCCTCCCTGTAAGAAAATTGAGAGTAAACTATCAAAAAAGCATCTAGGTACAATTTGGTGCCTTTCTAATCCTAATTGTACGCACAAATTGTATTATGATCTTGAATCTAGGGGAAAAACTTCACAGCTCTCAATGTGCAAATCAAAATCCTTCGTTTCTGGGATTTAACTGTCTCTCTTAGGTGTGAGAGTTTATCTGATGCTGCTTTTTGCAAATGTGCGGGGAAAACCCTAGTTTTCGTTGCTAACGTTTTTCACTAACTCCTCAAGCTTAAGAGCTACAGAAACTTGTATCTCTGTGACAGGTGTCTGCCTGAGGCAGGTGGAGGCCCCGTTTCAGTCTCGGGACCCTTGTGGTGATAATTGCCAATCAGACAATTGATCTGTCTTTGGGGCTGGGGATGAAATGAGTCGCTTTTCTCTTGGCTTTCTGCTGCTGTTTCTTATGAACTGAATTCTAAATATAATAAAATTATCCTCTTGACAAGTGGCTACTTTAAAAACCTGCTCCCAACACTGACTGTGTCGTGAGTACATCTCAGTGTAGAACAAGAATGGGTTCTGGAAGAACCAGGCTCCCCGTCAGTAAAAGTAATTTTAAACAACTTTATTTGAATGAAAAAAATAAAATCAACAAGATAGAAGAAGGAACAGATAGCAAACCTGTGTCACCCCACTCTCACCCCCCCCCCCACAGAGTCATGGATGGGAGGAAAGACCATTTATTGAGCATATACTATGAGCAGGCATTTCCCCTCCCCTCCCCTTATTTAAGGACAGTATGGGACGGTGAGAGACACATTGGAGAGGAGGGGAGAAACAGGGTAGGGTAGAAAGGAGAGAGGGAAAAGTAGAAGAAAGATTCCTGAAGTCCAGTTTCCCTTATTTTGGGAGGTATTTTTTTATTGTCATAGAGTATATAACATAATACATAACATAAAATTGACCATTTTTTTAAAAGATTTTTTGTGATGTGGACCACTTTTAAAGTCGTTATTGAATTTGTTACAATATTGCCTCTGTTTTATGTGTTGGCTCTTTGGCCACGAGGCATGTGGGATCTTAGCTCCCCGACCAGGGATCGAACCCACACCCCCTGCATTGGAAGGCGGAGTCTCAACCACTGGGCCACCAGGAAAGCCCCAAAACTGACCATTTTAACCATTTTTAGGAGTCTAATTCAGCGGTGTTAATTATACTCACAATGTTGTGCAACTGTCACCACTATCTAGTTCCAAAAAATTTTCACCCCCTCCAACAGAAACTCTGTGACCATTAAGGGTTAACTCCCCATTCTGTCTCCCTCCTGGTAACTTCCATTCTACTCTTTGTCTGATGAACTTGCCTATTCTGGGGACCTCATATGAGTGGAATCATATAATGCCTGTCCCTGTGTGTCTGGTTTATTTCACCGGGCACAATGTCTTCAAGGTTCATCCACGTGGGAGCAGGTGTCAGAGCTTCATTCCTTTTTACGGCTGAGTAATACTCCACGTCACGAATCCACCCCGTTTTGTTTATCCATTCATCCGTCGATGGATACTTGAGATGCTTCCCCTTTTTTCTATTGTAAATGCTGTTATGAACATTGGCACACGAGAATATCTGGTCCATTCCCTGTTTTCAGTTCCTCGGGTGCATATGTATACCTAGGAGAAGCATTTTCCTTTCAAGCCCTACCTTCTTGGGTTCTCTCTAGGTAGACGGCTACCCATGGCAGAGGTGGGAGCAACAGAGTCAAAATGGGGAAAGCAAACCAAGAATTAGCAACAAAGGGTTTTTATTTTGTTTTAAACTGGAGACTGACTTTAAGGGAAAAAAAATCCAAATAAAAGCAAGGGCTCCCATCCCCCCTTCTTGTCTCTCCTCCCCTCCCCCAGAACGTTACAGGTACCTCCCCATAAGTATGTGAAGAGTGACTGGCCTCCCATGTTTATAAGGCCGCTCTGCCATGCGACTGCTCCTCTAGGACTTTATTAATGACACTTACGATTCCTGGAATAACTACACCATGCTGTTCTCCCAGCACCGGGCCCTGGAGAAGTCATCACCCTAGTGATCACAACAAAACTGAATTCTAACAGGCTGCCTGCTGGTGCGATACGCTATGAGTCACTCCCCATGTTCTGGCAGTAAAAACAAATTAAATTAAAGATCCCAGTTCACCAAAGGCCTAATTCTCATTTCTGCAAAGTTTCCATTAAACAATGTCGTCTACAGGAAGTACATACTAGCATTCTTCCCCCGGGGAACTAAATGCAAAGGAAATTCCAATAGGAGAATTATTAAATTTCCCCATTAATTTTGTGTTACACCCTCTCAGCATTTATTAATCCTATTAGGAAGATTCAACGATCTGCCCTCTTTGAATTCTGTAAAGCATTTATGGAAATTAGATTTCGTTGGGGAGATGTGAATTGCTGAAAATCAGAAATGAACAAAGGAATAGATTAAAGGGAGTTTGCTTTGGTAATAAAGTTGGTGAGGGAGTTTCTTCCTTTTATTAATAGCATGGAAACATTTCAGGGAATATTTTAATATTGTTCTCCCCTGAAAGAACCTCAGTCCAAGTATTTTTTCTTCCCTCATTTAATGACAGTGATTTTCACCTTGCCTTTGATTTAGCGGTCCTTGGAAAGGAGGCCTGGTGTCTGGGAAAAGCAGGTGAGGTTTCCACCTGCTTGGGGGTGTGGATGAAAGGGTAGCCCTGGGAGGAGGTGTGTGGGTGGGCTTCCCAAACCCACAGTTGGTTGGTTGATTGGTTGATTGTTACTGCAAGACTTCAGTGAATTGTTCATTTTCTAACATTCTACTTCATTCAAGATGGATTCCAGGGTTCTCAGTATTTCCCAGGTACATGTGAGCAGGGCTGTGTGTAAACATCAGAGTAGAAAAGCTGGCAGAGCGACAGAACACAATTTATTGAGTGCCTATCAAGTACTGGGTACTATATACTTGATGCTTTTATAGATCTTTTTTAAATTTTGGTTCTCAAAGCAGGGCTCTAAGGTAGGTATTTTTATTTTATGTGATGGATGAGAAAACTTGCCCCAGGTCACATAGCTTGTCAGTGGCAGAGCTGGAATTCATTCATTCATCCATTCAACACGCTGGTACCGATTTTGCACTAGACGTGGTGCTAAGCTCTGAGGTTCAACAACTCTTTGTGTCATTTATTGAGATGTTTTATTACCTTTTCTTTCTTTAAAAAAAAGCTGGTGGGTTGAATGTCTCATATATTTTTTAAAATACAAAATTTATGGATGTGTAATCATGCTTTATCTTCAACATTCAGTTAGTACTTTTTTCTTTTTGCCGTTCCTTTACAGCAGTGTTTTTCCACGTGTGGTCCCGGGACCTACAGAGACAGTATCCTGGGGGAGCACTTGTTAGAAAGGCAGATTCTCAGGGTTCACCCCAGGCCTGTCCGCTTGGAAATTCTGGGGAGTGGGACATGGAAATCCAGATCTTAACAAGATCTCCAGGTGGTTCTGACATTTCTTAAAGTTTTCATGGCTTCATGCACTGGGCAAGTAACAGAGACAGGAAAGGAAGGAGTGAAACTGTCATTTATTCAACACCTACTTGATGTTAGTGTCTTGAGAACCTTATATTCACGACCTCATCTGTTCCTCACGACTCCTACCTCCTGTGGAGTAAATATTATAAACCACATTTTTACTAATGAAGAACCCGAAAGTCAGGATGGTAAATCGACTTGCCTGAGGTCATATAGCCAGAGTCAAGGCCAAGGTTTGAACCCTGGCCTGACTTTAAAGACCATGCTTTTTCTAGTGCCTCATGCCGCATTAGGAAACTAGATGCCTGAGAGTGGCATTCATGGTGAAAGGTAGAGATAAGCACAGACCCATAAGCAGAGCCTTGGGGAGGACACAGTGTTGCCTGGGGGCCCCTAGTGTGACCCCCCCCCCCACATGTGCATGTTGAGTGCAGCAGAGAGCAACAAGGATCTGCAGGACAATGGATGTAAGACAAGAATCTCTTTCTCTCAAATAATCTGCAGAAAGTTGAGCCCGGAAGGGAGTAGAGGGGAAGCGAACTGCTGTTATGAGAATAAGGGCTGTCCACATGGCAGATATTAGGCTTTGTGATAATAACAAAATAATGATTGTGTAATCACGTGCTAGTGATGTTGGTGGTGATGGTGGTGGAGATGGAGGTGGTGGTGATGATGGTGATGATAGTGATGGTGGTGATGGTGGAGATGGTGGTAGTAGTTGTAACGGTTATTTACAGTTACCACGTATCAAGCTCTTGTTAAATGCCAGGTATTGTATTATAATGGAGGTTACTTGTATTGTCTCTTTTAATCCTTTAACAACCCAATGGGAGCTGAAGGATGGAAGATTCCATTACCACCATTTTACCATGAAGAAATGGAGGCTTCCAAAAGCTGCACACTTGCCCAAATTTAAAGTGCCAAAGCTAAAATGGGAGTGATCTATGCACTGATAATAAGGGTCAGCCCTAACGGAGTGCTTACTCTGTTCTAGGTCCTCTGCTTGGCATTTTAGCTAATCCTCATCAGATCTTTATTAGGCAGACATCACTGCAGATAAAGAACAGAAGCACAAGAGGTAAGTAGTGTATTGCTCACAGATCTATAAGCAGCAGAGCCAGAAATTAACCTGGAGCCCACACCTGGCCACTAAACTGTACTCTCTCAGCATATACTGGGAGCGGGGGAGTTGAATCTTCAGAATTAGCGTGATTCTTTACAAGATTTCATGATGACTTACTGGATTTTTCTGGTGCTTCCCTAGGGAAATTGTTGCAGTTTCTACCTTTATAAGACCCTGGGAACTTCAGGTCCCAATTTTCAGTGGCATCAAAGTGTTGCATGTGTTTGCAGTTCTTTACATTTCCACATTGGGCACATGAAATTGCACTTATCCAGTCCAAATTCCATACTAATTGACCGATTGAAACAGGATTCAATTTCAAGTGTGCTTTGTAATTGAGCACTCTTCTCCGGCTATAGCTGCAGGTCATCCATATGAAAGAAAAGACAAATCTTGAAGTCTTATCTCTTTCTGAGATAGTAACCATAATTTGGCTTATTTTGCATCCTACAAGAGTGGGTTCAAAGCTAAGCTAAATTACAAAGGGCTCCAACTGTCACTCTGGAAGATGCCTTTTTGTACATCCGTCTGGAAAGGATTTGTTCCTATGGGGGCATCTATATCTTACAGATATCAAATGCTGCTTGGGTGGGTGAGATGGGACTTGGAAGTCCTTTCATGCTTTTAAGATTTTCTTTGTAATCGGGGTACCCTTTGATAGTGTTTGACCTGTACTGAGTTCTCCTAACATCTCTGGCTAACAATCCTGGTCTTACAGAAGAAATGTGGATGCTGGTTCTTATAGGAGAGGTGGCTTGGAAGGCAGCATAGCATAGTGGTTCAGCAGTGCTACTTGCTCGTGACCTGCCAACGAGTGTTGGTCTAGAACTGTTAGTTATTAGTTCCCAAGGAGATCCAGAGCCTGCACCAGAATGTAAATCAGCTACAAAATGAAGCACACTGTTTAGCTCAGCTGATACGATTTCAGAGCAAGACTTTCTCAATGAAGGAAGCACTGAATAGACTTACAATCTGATATCAACACCTTATCTTCTCACAGACCAGAATAAAAATGTTTGAAGTCTAGCTACTTTATGTCACTGTGGTTTAGAGCACAAATTCTACAACCAAACGACCTGGGTTCAAATCCTAGCTCTGCCACTTATTAGGCTGTGTGATTTGAGGTAGTTTCCTTAACTTCTTTGTGACTTGGTTTCCTCACCTATTCATTGAGAATAAATAATTTTTTAATCAAGAATAATAAAATTTGAATAATAATATATTCAACACAGCTTTGCCACGACTCCCTCTGGCTTTTGTCCTTTTGTCTAAAAGTCCAGGTGAGGGACTTCCCTGGTGGTGCAGTGGTTAAGACTCTGTGCTCTTGATGCAGGGGGCACAGGTTTGATCCCTGGTCAGGGAACTAGATCCCACATGCATGCAGCAACTAAGAGTTTGCATGCCACAACTAAGGAGCTCGCCTGCTGCAACTAAGACCCAGTGCAACCAGACAAATAAATAAATATTTTAAAATAAATAAATAAAACTAAAGTCCAGGTGAAAACTGAGTTCCAAGTAACTCATCTTGCATGTATCACAGTTACATTCTAATTACCTTGTGGACAGAATTGGAAGTCTATTTTACAAGTTTTGCTTGGGGTCTCAGAATTAAACTTCAGACCTTTCTTCACACTACCAAATACATTTAGCTATGATGTTGGAAAGTCCTGGCCTTCAGAACCTATGGGAGATAAATTCTGAAGACCCCTAAAACCAAGAATTCCGGAAATATTTAATGAAGAAGGGTAGGGGGCGAAGTAGGCATGTTGTTTTTTTTTCCTCTCCTTTCCCAGTGGTAAAAAGGAAGATGGTCAGGAGATATTGAACTAACCTCTAGACTGGATCCAGATAGCCCAGGTTAAGGAATCAGGCTAATTTTTGAAAAGCTGATTTTTTAAAAAATGTATTTTATTGAAGTATAGTTGATGTGTTAATTTCTACTGTACAGCAAAGTGATTCAATTATACATATATATATACATTCTTTTCCATATTCTTTTCCATTATGGTTTATCACAGGATATTGAATATAGTTCCCTGGGAAAAAAAGCTGATTTTGATTATACTAATTTTTTAAAAATATTTTTAATTGTGGGAAAATACACATAACACAGAATTTACCATACTAACCATTTAAAAATATGTAATTCAGTAGGCATCACACACATTCACATTGTTGTGCAACCATCCTTCCTTTTTATTGTCAAATAATATTCCATGGGCTGGTATGAATAAAGATGTTATGCACATTTATGTGCAAGGACCTGTGTGGCCATAAGTTTTCATTTTTTCTGGGGATATAACTAGGAGCAGAATTTCTGGTTCATATGATAACTCTGTGCTTAACCTTTTGAGGAACTGTTAAGCTGTTTCCCAAAGCAACTACACCATTCTACATTCCCAGCAGAAATGTGAGAGGATGCCAATTTCTTTACATCCTTGATAACACATCTTATTATCTAACTTTTTGATTATACGGAGCAAGAGGTCCTATCTCATTGTGGTTTTAATTTGCATTTCCCTAGTGACATATAATGGCAAGGTTGTGTGCTTGTGTGAGCGTATTGGCCATTTGTATATCTTCTTTGGAGAAACGTCTATTCAGATCTTTTAGGCAGAAGTTCTTAACCTTTTTGCATCATGTACCCCTTAGGTGGCCTGGTGAAACTGATGATCCCTCCTCAGAATAATCCTAATTACAAAGAAAACCTATTATACTGAAATAAAATTATTAAAAATATTTTAGAAACCATATTTGTCATATCTTCATTGTAAACCTCGTTACTACCGCGTTAAATAAAATTAAGAGGCATATTAATAACACCATAATCTGAAGGTTGTGAAGACAATTAGCAATATTTGGAGATATTTGCAACCACTGTAATAAACTACAAAAATATATTTAATTTAGATGGGTGGCAGAATCACAGCACTAAGATTACTAAACAATATTACTCACTAATATGACTAAGGTCAGTTACCTAAACTCAGAACTGAAGGAAATGCTAAATTTCAGTTCGAAGTTAATGAAAAAAATGATATAATTTTTTTCCCTTCCAAGATCACAGGCCTTGAGAATTCTACTCATGTTTCTCTTGGTGGGGGTCCTAGATCCTAGGTTAAGAAACTGCCCTAGAAGGAAGGATACAGGCTCTTCTAGAACCATGACACCCATACAGGGAAGGATGGGGAAAAAATATCCGAAGATCTCTCATCTTTTACCTTTCAGTCTCTGGCAGTGTTTTCCATTGATAGGACCAGCGGGAAACCCAAGGACCCCAGGATCTGAAGATGCAGCCATAGGAGTCAGACCCCTGTGGCACAGAGCAGACAGGGGATGTGGGGAAGGGATGGGGGTGGAGGCAGAGAGGTACGAGAGTGACTGATGGTGGGGAGTGGGGAGAACAGTGGGTATTCTGGAAAAAGGACCAGAATGCGCAGATGTAGAGACGTAACCCTTCTGAGGAATTAAAAGAAATTGGCTTGAGACTAGATGGGACAGGATTGGTGGAAGGTTTTGTTTTCAGCTCCCTCCCTCTGATTTACATATTATTTTACTGAATTTTACAAATAGGCATTACACACACATACAACATCCCAAAGGTACAAAAGAGCATAGAATGAAAAGTATGTCTTTCTTCTTCTCTGCCCCCTACATACCATCCATTTCCGCTTCTGAGAGACAGCCAAAGGCACCCACTTCTTGTTAATACTTTCAAGAATATTTTATGAATTTACAAGCCTATCAATGTGTGTTTCCCTATAAGTGGCAATATTTTATATTCCATTATTACTTTTATTACTTAACTATATATCTTTTTTTTATTACTTAATCAAATGTCTTTAAATTTGTTTCCAATGGCCAATCTGAGAGGTATAAAAATGGCATCTCATAATTTTATTTCTCTTATCATAAGTGACATTAAGCTTCTTCTGTATATTTCAGAGCATCTTTATTTTGTATTCTGTGAAGAGTCTGTTTACGTGTTCGCAAATTTTTTTTTATTGATTTGCCAGAACTTTTTATATATCCTGTGACTTAGCCCCCTGTGCTCTGACCTGCAAATATGTTTTTCCTAGTTTGACATTTTTCTTTAGGCTTTCTATGTTTCTGTTTTGTTTTGATATTTTGTCATTCAGGCTTTTCTTGGGGTAGTCAAGTTTACTAATAATTTTTTTTTAAATTAATTTATTGTTTATTTTTGGCTGTGTTGGGTCTTCGCTTCTGTGCCGAGGGCTTTCTCCAGTTGCGGCAAGCGGGGGCCACTCTTCATCGCGGTGCGCGGGCCTCTCACTATCGTGGCCTCTCTTGTTGCGGAGCACAGGCTCCAGGCGCGCAGGCTCAGTAGTTGTGGCTCACGGGCCCAGTTGCTCCGCGGCATGTGGGATCTTCCCAAACCAGGGCTCGAACCCGTGTCCCCTGCATTGGCAAGCAGACTCTCAACCACTCTGCCACCAGGGAAGCCCACTAATAATTTTTTAATGGCTTCTGGGTTTTATGTGATATTTTTAGGAAGAGCTTATTCATTCTATGAAAAAAAAGAGTCTCCTTTTTATTTTAGTACTTTTATGAATTCATTTCACATATTTCAAATGTTTGTTCATCTGTAATTTACTTTTATGATAAGGTATGAGTTAGACACCTGCATTTATTTCTTTTTCCAGATGGCGACTCATTTTTTCCCAGCATGACTTATTTTATAACCTTTTTGTCCTCAGTGATCTAAAGTGCCACCTTTATCAGATACTAACTTCCCAAATGTCTTTGGATATATTTCTAGACTTCCCACTTAATTTCATTTATCTGCCTGTCTATTGCTGTCCAGAGACCACATCATTTTTTTTTCACACACACTGTACTTTATTTTTACAAGAGATAAATAACCACATCATTTAAATTTCCATTTCTGTAACATGTGTGTAATGAATATCTGGAAAACCTAGCATCTTCTCTTTGAGAACTTTCTTGTCTATTCTTCCCTGAGGGAAACTTTAAAGGGGACCAGTAACTAGACAGTAGGTTCGTCTTTCTCCACCCATAGGTCCTGAAATCGAACTTTTCCCTTTGGTTCTGCCTACTTCTGGCTGCTTCCAGATATTGCTGGATTGCTAGTAATGAGCACCTTACCCTGCTTTTGATCTGCTTTTCTGTGTCTTTATTGAGCCTTCCTGGACGCTGGGAAGAGGAATTGGACAGATTATTCGTGGTAGAGCTATGGCTCTACGTTTTCCTGACTCCAGTTCAGGACGTTACTATTAGGACTGCCATGAGGATGACTTCTATTATTACTACAAATGTCAGCATCGCCCCAACCCCTCTCCCCACTCCTACTAAAATACAATGTGCCAGGCTCTGTGCTAAACAGTTTAAATATACTATCCATTTCATCCCGACACAGTACCCAGGGGAGGAAGAAGGCGTTTCTCCACCCACACCTAGCTGTTGGTGGTCACTGCTACGTGTGTTCTATCCGCAAATGTATCCCCTTTATTGGCCACTTTCCAGCTTCTGACCAGGAGCCCAGGCATCCAGACTTCCTAGTGCCATAGCAGACAAACTGCCCCACGAGTGTGTTTTTATTTCCAACGTTGTAAGTTGTACCAAAATAGTTTTTATGCAATTTACAATGTGTCTGACAAGAAAACAGGTGGTTGCTGCCAGATCCTGAGTTTTAATTGAATCTCTATTTGAGTGTGGGGTGCAATAAATAGCCCTACCCCTGGGGGCATAAGGCAACAGTAGAGGCACTTGAGAATGTCTCCTGGGAAGGCCAGAGGGCAAAGAGACCACAGTTTTCTGGATTCCTTGCTTACTCTGGTTATTTTTGGAAATGTCTCTTAAAGGACCACTGCCAGGGAGTCGATGATTTCACAACTGCCTTTTGTTTTGTTTTGTTTGTTTTTTGAAATTTGTAGTATTTTTATTCTCTTTATTCCAAATGTTTTGTAACGTTATATTACTTTAGTAGTTGACAATAAAATACTGCTGTTTTGATAGCGGTCAAGTAACAAAGCAGTTGTGTTGAGTTTGGACTTGATGTGACATTAATGGACATGGTGATCTCTAGGTCACAAAGGTTTATTCTCTCCATGCCTGAAAAGTCATTCTGCACATCCAGAGAGGACTTCCCCATCTCGTTGGGTCCTCTGCTCAGAGATGGCTTGTTGGAGAACAGGGATGCTTGTATTTTCACAGATTGGGTGAGAGAAGTGGGCACGAACAGGGTGGTCTGAGTCTTGGGGTCACTCTGCCAGTGACAGAGCATTGCAAACAGATGGCCATGGCGCCAATGCATCCCTGGGTCAGCAGGGGCTGAGGCTACCAGGGGTTCCCAGCAGGGACGGGTGTGCTGGAGTGTCTGCGAGAAAGAGCTTCGTGGTTGGTATGTCAGGTCTGTCGTGAGAAGAGAGAGGAACCAGCAGAGCTCAGGAGACGATGCTCTGAGTCCCGAGCCATGGAGGATGCGGATGGAGACGGTGGTCCTAGAGGCTGGGGTCCCCAGAGCTGCTGGGCCAGTGCTGGGGGTGCCCAGACACGTGCACCATTTCTTACACTTATCCACAATCCCATCAGAAATTCCAACATTCTTTCATCCAGGTATTGTTATTCCTCACTTACAGATAAAGAAATAAAGATCCAGGGATGTTAACTTGCTCTGAGCTGTGTGGACGGCAGTGGAGGCGTGTCTCCTGAGCTGTTTCCTGACCTTAAACCCACTCAAACTCATTCTGTTTTTTCCCTGAATTCTCAACTTCAGAATTGAATACAAGGATACTCTTCTCAATAAGAAATAGGGGAATGGTGGGTTCTAGTGCCACCTGGGGTACCAAAAAAAAAAGAAAAAGAAAAAAGGAAGAAATAGGGGAATGGATATTTTTCTTTCAATAAACCTCAGTGTTTTGCCTTTTAAAAATGTTGTTCCTCCAACTCAATGTCTCCTACAAATTCCATCAATTCCTTCTAAAAACGCAGAACTGTCTAGGATACGAGGAGGGACTATTCCTCCTCTTTAATTTTTCTACAGTTAATACGATAACTCTGTTTAACACATGTGTATTGATCATTTCCCAGGCGCTGGGCACTGTGTAAGTTGTGCAATGGGATGACCCAAAGTGTGACATATTTTTAAGATGTTTCTACATAGAGACTTTAAAAGCCAATATATTAAAGTATCAATAGAATGATACAAATGAACTTATTTACAAAGCAGAAACAGACTCACAGGCATAGAAAACAAACGTATGGTTACCAAAAGGGAAAGGACCACAGGAGGGATGAACTGGGAATTTGGGATTAACAGATACACACTACTGTATATTAAACAGATAAACAGCAAGGACCTCCTGTAGAGCACAGGGAACTATATTCAATATATTAGATATATAATAATATAATAATATTATGTATGTATATAATAACTGAACCACTGAACGTTCTTAGATGTGCAGCTCACCCTTAGAACCTGAACAAAGTTACTCGAAGACTTGGTTTAGCTGAAGGTGAAATAAATCAAAATACAGAACTCTAGAATGTGATGGTCATGGCAGTGACCCCTGAAACAGTCACAGAGAAAATTCAGTTCCAATGATTGCTTTATATGTTTGATTACAAAGCAGAATGGAAGTGTGACAAGCAACTCTTGGAAAAGGACCATGTTCTAATTATAATAATAATTCGGGTCTAATGTGTTGTCATACAAAAACAAAAGCCAAGAGATAGAATGATAGAAGAAAATAGAATTTCCTCATTGTTCCCCAGGGGGATATTATTTTATTCTTAATAAAGATAACTGGTGAAATATATGTTCCGGGATGTAGTTTTTAAACCTCAAAATAAGAACTAGTTGAGATAAAAACAGGATGCATACTTTCCAAATGACTAAAGAAAAGGGCAGCGAAAACAAATTTCACGTATCAAACATACTTATCTAACACATTGACGTTTTTGGTCTTTAATCTTCTCTCCAGGGACTTCTGTGACTTGTCGTCCCCCTGGATCTTACCATCACCTCCAATATCGTTAATGCAAATGTCCCTTTTCTGACCACAACTTTCAACGTTTCCAGCTCAGCTTTTTAATGAAAACCACTTAAATCATGCTTGATCTCATTGTGACCTCCAGCTCCTTTATCTTCCATCTTCCCTCTCCTTCTGTCCTCTCCTTCTTTCACGTTGCTATCTATCCCACTTAGATGTCAGGGCCATTATTTCAGCGACCCTACTGCCAATGCCCTAAGCTCCCTGCCCCTTTGGGCTTTTGTCATACCCCATCTGGCTGACCTCCAGTCCCAGAGAAATCCACTCTACACTTTCTCTCTTCCTGTGTTTGAGCAGCTGGAGAAAAACACAACAGGGCGGATTGTACCATCGTATATTCATGATCATTAACCTTAAATGCCGGACAATCTTTCAGATGTCTCTGGTCAGCTCATAGTCTGACTCTCTGTAGGGGCTAATCCAAACCTTTTCCAGCCTCCTCGACTGCCCAGCTTCCCCACCTCCCCAGAATCTCTCAGCAGACCCCCTTATTTTGTATCTCACAGAGAATAGACACTATTAAATAAGAATCCCTCAACAATCCTGCTATCAAACCCTCGAAAATCCTGCTATATACCAGACCAACCTAACTGCGTTTGTACCTGTCTGGTCTTCCTTCTTGCCTGTTACATCAAGGAGCTGTTTCTTTTCCTGATGAAAACCAACTCAAGTGTGTCTTAGACCCCATCCTCTTCCTCTTTCTTGGGAACATTATACTATAGATTGTCTTTTATTTCTCCTGAATAGCCAGTGTCTTCTTCTCAAGCTCATCAGTTGCCTCCCCTTGTAAACATTTTTTTTTTTAAAGTTCCCTTCTATTAAAAAGATGCTCTCACCCCTAGATTCTATTAGTTTTCTGATCTTACTATCTCGATTGGCTAACCTCCCACGCAATCCTCAACTCATTTCAACCTGGCTCCCGTCCCCATCCCCCCACGAGGACAAGTCTTATAAAACCCATAATAGCCCGCATGAGATTAGATCCCATGGACAATTTTTTTATGCCCGTTCTTCTTAACTTCTCAGTGACATTAAGACTCTGCACCCAATACTAATGCATGGGCTTTCCCCCACCAACACCACCAAGCAATTCTTGGACACCGGCTGGGTGTCCTTCGTTTTAACTCGATTCTGACCTACTTACCTGGAAATAGCATCAGATTCCACAGTTAAGGGCTCAGTCCCACAGGACTGCTCCCCAACCCCCTTCAGACACCAATTACAAACCCAGGTTGTCACCTGGGCTTCTGACCAACAGGCCGCAGATAGGAAGTTCCAGTGACTCCCTCCTTGGGTGTAACTAATTTGTGCAGCGGCTCAGAGAACTCAAAGAAACATTTTCCTTACTAGGTTACTGGTTTGTTATAAAAGGATATAACTCAGGAGCAGCCAGATGGAAGAGATGCACAGGGCCAGGTGCGGGGAAAGGATGCAGAGCTTCTATGCTCTCTCTGAGCGCCCTGCTCTCCCCGCATCCAACCCAGGATCTCTCTGAACTCTGCACTTTTGGGTTTTTATGGAGGCTATATTACACAGGCAAGGCATAATTGATTACATCACCGGCCATTGATGACTGAACTCAATCTTTAGCTGCTCCCCTCTCCCTGGAGGTTGTGGGTGGGACTGAAGGTTCCGACCCTCTAAAATCACTTGGTTGATTCCCTTGGCAACCAGCCCCCAGCCTTAGGTGCTTTCCAAAAGTCACCTCATTAACATAATGAAAGACACCTTTGTAGCTCTCATCTCTTAGGCAATTCCAAGTGTTTTAAGTGCTCTGTGCCAGAAACTGGGACTGAGACCAAATGTATATTTCTTATTATAAATCACAATGTCACGGATATTTGGTGCTCCTGACTATTCTTGTCTATGCTTGTCCTTGGTCTTCTCTGACACGCTGCTCTCTCTTTTTCCTTCATTTCTCTGTGTGTGTATCATCTCTGTCTCCTCTCCAAGGTCTCCTTTTCCTTCTCTGCCTCTTCTGCACATTGGACTTAAATCCTTTGTGTTCAATCTTGGTTGTGCAACAAAATCACCTGCGAGTTTTTAATAACTACTGATGATTTGGCCTCACCCCAAACTGTTTGAAAATAAGTTTCTGAGGGTGAAGCCCAGCCATCTGCATTAACAGAAAAATCCAAGTGAGTTATTCGGATACATTGCTGGTGGGAATGCAAAACGGTACGACGTCTACGGTGGGGAATTTAGCAAAATATCTAACAAAACTACATAGGTGGTTACCCTTCAATCCAGCAATACTACTTCTAGGAATTGACCCTTGAGACACACACCCAACAATACAAAATACTATGTACAAAGTTATTCACTGTAGGATTATTAACCAGTGTTTGCAAAAATTTTCTCTTATGCTGTTTTTTGGAAAGTTTATAGTTTTGGATATTACAATTAGGTCTGTGATCCATTTTGAGTAAAATTTTACACATGGCATAAGGAATGGATTGAAGTTGTTTTGCATATGGATGTCCAATTGTTCCAGAACAATTTGTTGTAAGGACTATTCTTTTCCCACTGAATTGCCTTTGCACCTTTGTTGAAAATCAATTTTCTGTATACAGATGGGCTTACTTCTGGACTCCATTCTGTTCGTTTGATCTATTTGTCTATCTGGTTGTCAATACCACACTGTTTTGACAAGTGCGGTTTTATAATAAATCTTGATATCAGGTGGTTCTCTGACTTTGTTCTTCTTTCTCAAAGTTGTTTTGGCTACTCTAGGTCCTCAGTATTTCTGTAGAATTTTAGAATCTGTCAATTTCTATAAAAACATCTGCTGGGATTTTTCTTGGGGTTGTATTAAATCTATAGCTCAATTTGGGGAAAGTTGACCTCTTAACAATATACCTCTCCATTTACTTAGGTCTTCTTTAATTTCTCTCAGCAAGCAGTTTTCAGTATAAACTTCTTGCACTTATTTTGTCAGATTTATCCTGATGTATTTCATATTTTTTGATGATGTTTTAAAGGATGCGTTTTTAATTTCACTTTTGATTGCTCATGGCTAATATATAGAAACACAGTTGATTTTTATATATTGAGCTTGTATCCTGCATGTATTAGTTTAGTAGCTTTTTGTCCGTTTCATTGAATTTTATGTATAGATGATCATGTTGTCTGTGAATAAAGACAGATTGGCTGCTTACATTACAATACAAAAAGCTTTTTGTTTGTTGGTTTGGTTTTTGTTTGCTCTGCGTCTTTGTTCCAGCCATGTTGCCGATCCCTACTTCTCCATCCCAGGTAATGCATCACTTCCAATGGAGTTTGGACCTGGATTCTCCTTACCATGCATGCAGCTATCACTCTGCAGTATCCAATCCTGCTTCATGACAGTGAACGTGAATCACTGGTAATGGCCACAGCCCAGCTATGGAACGCCCCCTTTTCCGTCTCCAAGTAGCCAGTTGGGATCAATCAAAGTGACAAGCCAAGTCCATGTGCGTGGCCACTAGATCATTCCTTGGGGCACAGATGTTTGCCAGGGGCTGGTACGTGATTTTGGGGTGGAGATGCAGAGCTGCAGAAAGCTTTTCAAGTGACCAAATTCTAGTCAGCCCTCCTGAAAGACCACAGGCTTCAGTGAATTGCAGAACAAGTTCCTTTTCCCCCAAGAATATTAATGAAACTGGCAGCACCGCCAAGTTGCTTTCGCGCTGTAACTTTTTCTCAGGATCACTTGTTACGTGCAGGTAACGTTAGCCAGAGGGCTGCGCAGGTGGACTCCACAGGAGAAGAACATGAATACAGCATCTTGGGTATCCAGGTAAGTGAGAGAAAGGTACCCAGTGTGTGAAACTTAAAAGTCCAGTGGAAATAGGTATGTGGCCTCTGTCCTCCCTCTGTGCCCTCAAGGCGCCATCTGGATGGGCATCAGCCCTGTCTGATTCTTCTCCTCTTGTCTTCATTTAGATTTTCCCTAGAATGGGGAGCAGGAAGGAAGTCTGACGGTAGTATATTTCAGAGACACTTGAGCCTCAGGGTGAGACCTGTTATTTTCAGCGCATATTAAGGGAAGAGAATCTGATCCCTGGCAGAATAGGGGTTTCATATCTTTTATGATGATTTGTTTCTCCAATCATAAAAATGATAGAGACTCTTTGCAGAAAATTTAGAAGATTAGGAAACATATAAATAATAAATAAATATGTCCACAATCCCACCACAGAGACAAAAATACAGTTAACATTTTAAGAGTATTTCCTTATAGACACATATAAGAGCATACATGTGTGTATAAAGGCACACACACACGCATATATATAAACACATTTTCCCTTTTTTTTTTTTTGCCAAATTGGAATTGTATTGTGTATATTTTTATACTGCTTTTTCCATTGAATATGATTCTATGAACAGTTTCCCATGCCATTAAACATTCCTCAGGATCAATAATTCTAAACGGCTATAATGTATCGTACAAATATACTATAAGTTATTTAACTGTTTCCGTATCGCCAAAAGTTTAGGACGCCTCCGGTTTTCTTCCTTCTAAGTAATGAGGCGATGAATATCCTTGTTCATTCATCTTCACACACATGTTTGGTTTCCTGAATTATTCTCGGTCCCAAGAATCCTGTATATAGTGGGGACTATTTTCATCACTGCTTAAACACAGCTTGGGGTCTGGTTTTAATTAGGGGGGCCACACGCATACAGAGATGAGAGTGACGTTTCATGAGTGAAAATATAAACCTTTGCGATGTTGGGGGTAAAGTCTAGTTTGGACGAGGTAGTTCTCGAGGTGAAGACCCAGGCCACCCTGCAGTTGTGTTTTCTCTCTCCAGTAGGGAAAAGGGGGGTCGCCCTTCCTCCTGTCCCCCGTCTTGCTGTCTCTTGGGTACTCAGAAGGCAGGAGAATGCCCCCCTTGCCACTGGTTTCCTCCCCCTAGCCCCCTGCAGCATCACCGTCAGGTAAAAAATGTTACTCATCCTTAGGTTTTTGTCCAAGGACGGAGGCTTAGCTCCTGAAGGAAAATAAGCCGGTTTGTTTTTCCTCTTTGCCGACCGCTGTGCGGCCAACCAGTGGTGCTGTGATTTGTTCTGCTGAATGGAAACCCTCTCAGATCAGGAGATGGGGACGCAGTGGTGAAATCCCCTGATCTTGAATGCACACGCAGAGCACAGAGACCATCCCCACACCCCCAGTACAGGGCCTTGTGAAGGAGCAGCCCAGCTCAGACCTCTGCACACCCCGCCTGTCCGGAGACTTGGGGTACTCTTTTCAGATCCGCACGATTTTCTTCTAATATTTCTCTGCTAATTTCCTCATTTCATTTTTTTAAATCCTCTTTCTTCTGGATGTGAGGTCTCCTGAATTCGTCTTCTTTCTCTCTTTTCCTTCTTTCCTTTTTTTCTCTTTCTTCCTTTTCTTCCTCCTTGTTTTTGGAGGATTCCTCAAACATGTGCACAAACCCCCTACTGAATGTTAAATTCCCCCTTTCGTATTTGCACTTGGCAAGAGCTCTTTCTAATTCTCACCTGTTCTTGTTTTAATAACGCAAAGCTGTCTGAACTTCTTTTCTCCGGCTCCTCTTCCTCATCCTCCTCTTTCTTCTCTAAAGTTTTAGGCACTACAATTGACTCCGGAAGATAAGGTTTGTCGCCCTCTTTTTCCTTCTACCACCATCATCAGACACACCCTTCTCCAGACCCATTTTCCACGTGTTACTTATCTTTGGCCACAAAATACTACATAACACACCACACATATACACCTACAACCACAAAACCTCAGTGGCATAAAGCAAAAATCATCTATATCTCTCTCAACTGCAAGGTTTAGATGATTAGGTCAGGGAGGATCTGGCCAACCTAGCCTAAGCTTTCTCGTGTGTCTGGATGTTGACTGGCGTTGGCTCATCTGGGCTGCATTCAGCTGGGTGACCTGAGCCAATGGGACAGTTAGACTCTCATCCCATATGGGCTACCCTGGGCATCTTCTCACGGAGATGGCAGAGGTACAAGAGAGAAAGCCCATCTGAAGCTTCTGCTAACATCTCGCTGGCCAAAGCAAGCCATGTGGTTGATTAATCCCAAGATCGAGAGGCAGGTCAGGCCATTTGGCCCACGGTGGGGTTACGGGACAACTATAAAGTTACAGGGCAAAGGGCACGGGTACCAGGAGGGATGAAGAACTGAAGCCCTTATTACAATGTGCCCACTCTCTGTACATATGTATCTAAAACCTACATCCTAATTTTGACCAATATTCTCTTTCTGTCTACAATGTTTCCTTTCTCTGGAGTTAATCAGTGTATATCTTTATAACATTTTATTTCTTTGTACTTATTTCCATTTCAAACTTTTCTAATCTTCTACCTTTCCTCCTAAGATACTGGAGGCTGCTTCAAGGATTCCAGCAATTTCATCTTCTGGAACACACTCTCCAGGAAGGATCTGATCTGCTCCAGTCTGGACTGCTTGCCTTTTGTATGGATGCACACCTCTCATCCTGGGGGCTCCTCTTCTATGAGTTTAATCCCCTGATTCCTGTGTCCGTGTCTTCCTGTTTCCAGGGTTACTCCCTTGCTTAGTGGCTCGTACCCTCCAATGGCTTCCTGAGAAAGGGTACCTGGGAGATAGGTCTTTTGAGAACGTGAATCTACGAGAGAGCTTTATTCTGCCCTCAAACTTGATTGATGGTTTGCAAAGATAGAAGTCCATGGCCTTGGTAAAACTCCCCCAGGCCAGTATTTCCCGATATGTATTATTTTGTTCTGAAGATGTTAATATTTGTCATTTATAAAAAGTATCTTGAGGACAGGGTAATTTGATACACATTGCATCAAAAGAGTTCAACTGGTTCCTCTTTGACGAACTTCCCAGAGTTTTGGGGAGTCTCCAAGAAGGCGGATATAACGTGTTATTTTTCAAACCTTATTTGATCATGGAAACTTTCCTCCTTGTCACGTCATAAGAGAATACTGTTTTGCTGAACAAATATTTGGGAATGGTATAAGAGAAGTTTGAGTTTGGGTGCCTTAGTTTAGGACCTGTAAAGAGGCTAATTCTTCTTGCCCCGCTGCCTTGCTCCCAGCCCCTCCCCAGAGCCAGCGTTTAAAATCCTCTGCTTGCGGCTGGTAGTGATTTTCAGAACGCAGACGTGTGCAGGTACCCAGGGGAATGGGAAGCCAAGAGGGTGTGTGTCCAACAGAGGCTCCAGATGGAAGAATTGAGGGTTTTAAAAAATGTGTATAGTGAAACGTCTTAAAATATTAGCTGCAGTCCTTTCTGCGGTCCCTGGTATGGGAATCATTCCCCAGTCAATCTTCCTCTTTGTCTTGAGGAGGATGATAAGTATATTTAAAAATAAATCTATCAGCATCCCTTTGGGGAAAGCACGCTTCCCCATTTTCAGGTCGTGTGGTCCTGGGGAGGTTGACCCTGTCCTTTCTCCAGAATAGTCATGGGACGCAGTCCTGCCTGATGAGAATCAGCTATAAGAATTTTGCAGGAACTTTTAAGAAAAGAGGCATTATTATTATTATTATTTGTTTGGACTGCCAGCTGTTTGGCCAATGCAAACTTAGGGCTGCAGTGGCCTTTTCTGCTACTTTTTTGGAGATAGTCCTATCCATATAGCCAACACAAAGGAAAACAATAGAAATTCACAAATTCCTGGAGACCTCCTTTGAAACCCCAGATGAGCCTTGCCTGATCTATCAGGTTCCACTTCTGGACTTTTCAGCGTGGAGGCAACATATTTTCAAGTTTCCACTAATTTAAGTTGGGTTTCTATCATTTCCAAGGAAAACGATTCCGACAATTGGGGTTATTTTGCTCCCTTGGCTTCAGAGGCTGTTGGGATTAATTGAGAATGCAAGCGGAAGTGCCGATTCTATCGGTAGAACTCATCAACTGTTCATTTCCATTTCCACACAGTTTTTTTTTTTTTTTTTTTCCCTCAGAAGACAGCATTCTGGAACATGACCGTCTCTGGAGACCAACTAAAGAGAAAGCAAGAAGTCAGAAATCTGGGGAAACTGTATTCCAGGACACCCAGCATTAGGCATTGGGATGAAAATGATGCTGAGATACCAGGCAGCGGAGTGAGTGTCAGGGTGTGGAAGGCGGGGTCCTCGCTCCAAACAGCAAACACACATCTTCTCTACACGCTGTTTCAGAGGAACTTGGGGCCATGTATGGATCCTGGCCACATCATCACTGAGCTGTCGCCCCAGAAGAGAGTGGTGGCAGTCCTTCAGCAGAGAAAGGAAGCCCATCGTGGGGACATGCCCAGCAGCCACTCATCCGTGCTTGCTGGTCCTGACACTAACATCTCTCCTTCTCCCCTGTGGGCCAACTTGAGGGTTTCAAGTGGAAACTCCTTGGCTCTCTTTAGCACAAAGTCAGTACCTTCCAGTGTAGGCAGGGGCTGGTTTGCCAGACATCTCGTAGTGGACCCTGCATTCCCTGTGTGATATTTGAGTAATAATTCCCTTCTGGATCAACAAGCATGGTCCTGTTTTATTTATTGCTGAGGATTAAAGATGAGAACAAAAACAGATTAGGGTGTAGGTTAGAACAGCCCAGCTATGGACCAGAGGGGCTGAAGGTCCTCTCGCTGCTGGTTTCTCCAGCCCAGCACACACGCACACATGCACAGGCTCACCCACACTTGCACCTGCTTGTGCATTGTGATCACACACGCGTGCTCACATACACGTATTCACACACTTTCACACATGCACACAAGCTCACACACACATCGGGACAGTGTTTTAGACTGGAGGCGTGTCTGCAGACAGTCTGGTGATACAACCTCTGGAGTGCAGGGGGCACAGGGAGGTGGGGGGGTGGTGAAGTTTTTTTGTTTTTGTTTAATTTTTATTTTATGTTGGAGTATAGTTGATTTACAATGTTGTGTTAGTTTCAGGTGTACAGAAAAGTGACTCAGTTATACATATATATCTGTTCTTTTTCAGATTCTTTTCAGGCGGGTGGCTTATCAAGGTCTCTTCTGCCGTCTCCCTCGTTCTGTGAAAAGGATGAGCTTGGTAACTGGGGAGAAATTGGTAGAGTTTTGGCTTCGCCCCCGAGCACCTCTCCTTGGGTGGTGTCTGCTGTGTGTGCACTTTGGGGTTATTTCCCGGGAAGGGATTGTTTCCGTTGAGAAGCACATATGGGGATAAGCAGAGAGAGTGTCTGTCTGTGCATGTGGGGGGAAGTTCCAGTTTCCCTGAAGCTCTGGAAGCGTTTGCAGTATCAGCAGGTTGCCCTGGGAAGATGTCGTGAGCTGGCAGGAGTGACATGAGCTATTTTGACCTCTTGGATGTCGTGATACACCTGCCTCAGGAGCAAAGTGGCCGGTCTGTCCCTGTGCCTCGTGGGGCTCTGTGTCCCAGTACTGTGTTGCTTCTTTGCATTCAGGCTCAAGTCAAAGACCATCCTCAGAGAGAACCTCCTTGGTCACCTAGTAAAGTGGTCACCTCTTGAACAGTCTCCCAACTTGATCACGTTAACTGTTTTATGTCCGTCATTGCACTTTTCAGAACCTGAAAGTGTCTCATTTGCTGGTTTGCTTGTGTGCTATCTGCCTTCATCCCCTGGGATGGAAGCTCCTTGAGGTCAAGGACACTGCCTGCCTCAGCTCTCTGTCCCCATCATGTAGAGCAGTTGGCGGTACTCTGTAGGTGCTCAGTAAATGCAGTGTTTGTTGATTGACTCACCTCCTGAATAGCTTGTCTGAGGACTGGGAAGAAGCAAATTAATGGACTTGGGTCTCTGATCTAAGGGTCTGAGGTGCAAGAATAACAAACCCTCATTAACATTTTGGAGAAGCACAGAGTGTGTTCTATCACAGGCATGATGGTTAATTTAGCAAGGCTACGGTGCCCAGGTGTTTGGTCAAACACCAATCTAGATGATGTTCTGAAGGGTTTTTTTTTTTTAGATGTGATTAATACTTAAATTGGTGGACTTTGAGTAAAGCAGATTACCCTCTATAATGTGGGTGGGCCTCATCTAATCAGTCAAAGGCCTTAAAAGCAAAGACTGAGGTTTCTTGAAGAAGAAGAAATTCTCCTCAAGACTGCCATGTCAACTCTTACTTGAATTTCCAGCCAGCCAGCCTGCCCTACAGATTTCACACATGGCAATCTCCACAATTGTATGAGCTGATTCCTTAACATAAATCTTTCACCCTCTCTCTTTCTCTCTCTTTTATATATAAATATATAAATAAAATTTATATATAAAATTATATATATTTTATATGTAAATATATAAACAAAATTTATATATAAATTATATATAAACATATATTTATATATTTATATATATTATATATAAGCATATATTTATATATATTTTATACATAAATTATATATATTTCTATATAAATACATATTTTATACATAAATTATATATATTTCTATATAAATACATATTTTATATATAAATTATATATATTTCTATATAAATACATATTTTATACATAAATTATATATATAAATACATATTTAATATATAAATTAGATATTTTATATAAATATATAAATAAAATTTGTATATATATATAAATTAATATAAGTAAATATTTATATTTATATATACATATGCACAGATATACATCCTATTGATTATATGATTATATTCCTCTGGCGAACCCTAATACAAGGGGTAAGGTCCTAATAGTAACTACTGCCATTTCCTTTAAAGTTGTTTTGGGCCAGGCACCAGGTTAAATGCTCTATCTATATTATTTCATTTAATCCTCACCACACTACAACCATGTAAAACAGGCATTGTTAGTATTCTCACTTTTTAATGTGCAAACAAGGTCCAGAGAGGTTAAGTAACACAGCCAACATCACACAGCCGGTGAATCACAGAGTCAGTATCAAACTTGAGTTTGTCTGATGCAGAGACATGTGCTCTTAATCACTAAGCCACACTGAAACTGGGATGTGAATCAGAAATGGCTCTGGCCATTGGGGGGCTTGTGGTATATTACAGGGAATTATAGACAGAAATAATTGTAACTTACAAGGTAGAGATTGATAAGATAACAGATAAGTCTTCTGGAATTTCAGAGGAGAAAAAGATCAATTCTAGCTTCCGTGGGTCATGCAAGGCTTAATGGATAAGAGGTTCAATCTGGGCTTTGAAGAATGCGTGGGACGCACACATACAGCCAGGGAGGATGGTCCTTCCAGATCAGCACCGTCAAGTACAAATACAGTGCGAGCCACGCGAGAGAGCCACGTAAGGAATTTAAACATTTCTAGTAGCTGAGTTAAAAAGTCAAGGAAACTAGGTAAAATTAAATGTAATAATTTGTGTTATTTAGCCCAGTATATCGAAAATATTATTATTCCAACGTGTAATCCATATAAAAATGATTCGTGGGGTATTTCACATGCTTATTTTGTGTGTTAAGCCTTTGAAATCTTATAGCACATCTCAATTCAATTATAAAGGAGAGATTTTGTTTTCTTTCTTTCCTGAGACGTCTCCAGGACCTGGTGTGTATTTTCCCTTCCAGCGCACCTCAATTCAGACTACATTTCAGGGGCACGATAACCCCATGTGACCTGGGGCTACCAGACTGGAGAGACAGCTCCAGATGGAGAGCAAAGCAGGGCAGAGACACAGGGGCAGGGAAGCCTGGTGTAAGTGCAGGGAACGGAGGCCGATTATCCGCCTGCGGTGACGTTTATCTGAAGGAGAGCTACGGGCAGCATTGTGGAAATATTCGCGAGGCCAGATTATGGAGAGCCTTCGATGCCAGAATAAAGTGTTTAGATTTTAGAAACAGGTGAAGAGAAGCCACTGCTCTCAAGGTTAACTGGGAAGGGAAGAAAGCTTTGCCTTGGGAAGAGGTTAGCATGAAGGATGCTGGTGGTGGGTAGTGGAAGGGAGACCAGTCAGAAAGCAGTTGCACCAGTTCCAATTGGAGGTGATGACGTGGGACGCTGGGGTTGGGAGAGTGGCCGATGTCAGCAGGTAAGAGTTTATAGGCATTGGCACGGGAGAAAGAGCCACGGGAGAAGTTGAGAGAGGGCTCCAAGATTTGCATCCTGGGTGACTGGGAAATAGAGCAGTGAAACAAGCAGCTGCGTCTTCTATCAACAGATCACAAGAGATTCTCTCTTCTCCCACTTTGGGGATTCAGAATGAGTTTCTGGGCCTCTAAAGATGTCTTGCGTCTTGGTCCCTTTCCATCAGGAAGGAGGGCGGACCATTGAACTCCTAAGAATGTCTCTGTCTTTTGCAGAGTTCCACCCATCGTTCATCTTGCCTGAGCTACATGACCCAGAGCACCCCTTGACCGTCTCTGGGTCTTGGAGTCCCAGGAAGGGAAGCACCGCCCCTCCCCTGCCAGGGGGGTGGTTAGGTGGTACCTGGACTGCACTGTTGGACATGTGGCTGATGGCCCGTGATCACAAGCTCCGTGCATCTCTAACTGCTCTAATGAGCTGGAAGTCTGGAGGGGGACCAGCAGAGATTTACAGCTTTTACTTGGGAAACCTTCCTCCTGTCAAGGGAGGGATTAACTGGGCCCAACGGGGCTCAGCTCAGTGGCTGCTGATAGCAAGTAACAAGGACCAGGAAAACCTGTGGTGATTAGCACCGAGCGGTATCGTGGGAGCCTTCCTCACCATTGTTTATTTTAGAGATGTGACCATCCAGGGATCCTGCGTGGTGTGTGTCAGACATACTTAATAGGGAGATAATTTGGGAAAAAGAATGTACAAGATGGTGATGGGGGAGACGGTGAGCGGGTGAGTCTGGACTCATTCACATGCTGGATCACTGTGTACTTGGTTATCTGGGGGAGAGTGCCTGGCAACCTCAGTCTCTAGGACCCCCCCCATTCCTTAATCTGCTGGTAGTTTCTCCCTTAATTATACCCAGAGTCCTTCTCTGTGGGTTTCAGTGTTGCCCATTGGAATGATTCAAATTTTGATCCTACCCCAAGGTGCTTTTTATTTCCCCCTTTTGTCCTGTTCTCCTAGATCTCTGTTCGGCTTCCTTCTTTCCATTCACTTTTCTTTTTTTAGAATATACATTAAAAAAAATAAATTTATTTATTTTACTTATTTACTTTTGCTGCATTGGGCCTTCCTTTCTGTGCCCGGGCTTTCTGTAGTTGTGGTGAGCAGGGGCTACTCTTTGTTACGGTGTGCGGGCTTCTCATTGCTGTGGCTTCTCTTGTTGCAGAGCACGGGCTCTAGGCGCACGGGCTTCAGTAGTTGTGGCACGTGGGCTCAGCAGTTGTGGCTCGCGGGCTCTAGAGCGCAGGCTCAGTAGTTGTGGTGCATGGGCTTAGTTGCTCTGCGGCATGTGGGATCTTCCCAGACCAGGGGTCGAACCCGTGCCCCCTGCATTGGCAGGCGGATTCTTAACCACTGTGCCACCAGGGAAACCCTTTCCATTCGCTTTTAATTTTCCATCGAGTTAACTGAAATTTTCCATTCACTTTTATCACTGAGGCACATAATAGGGGGGACGACCTGTTTTCTCAGGACCGTCCCTATTTTTTCGCCTTGCGTGGATAACTACTTGCTCGGCTCCTGCAACTTTATCTCATCCCCTCTCCACCTTTTGCTTCCCAATTGTCCTTTGATCAAAAAAAAAAAAAAAAATCGATGCAGAAGAATCTCCCTGGTGCAAAGGAATTTATACTAGATTATCTCAAAAAAAATGAAACTGTCTTTATCAGAGGTGAAGACCTTGAGAAGGATCCAAACCATAAATGCTTTGGGGTTAGCTCAGCTCATTGGAAATGTGACTCGCAGAAGCCAAACTTTTCTGTTTGTCTTTTTTTTTTTTAATCAGTCAGAAATGAATCAGTTCCAAAAGCTGTAAGACTCAAAAGTAAGAATGGAAGAAAAGAAGGGTTGGGGTTCTCTCATTGATGTCAGCCTGTCCCAACACCAAAGCGTTTTCTGTCATTCCTAGGGGATTATTTATCAAAACCACAAAAATGGTCTCCTCTCTGGCTCAGCCCCTATCAAGCCATCTGAGGATTAGTGCTTGAGTTCCTCCTCTCGGCTTCATCCCCAAATACAAGGGGGAAAAGCCCTCCTAGTCCTGGCTCCCTTCTTAATATTCCAGTTTGGATCAATTGACCATATCATCATTCAAAGCCTTCCTTAACTTCTTAATTCTCGACTCAAATGGGCTCCTAGGATAACGAGTTCCATATGGCCTGAGGTGCTTGAGTCCATCCTCATATTTAAAGGAGTTCCAACGTGAGCCACTCCAGCCAGGCAAGTGCCTTTCAACCTCCACATGCCTCCAGGGACCACTGCCTGGGTACCCTCTTCACAGTGTTCATCGCACCAGGGCTCTTGTCACGAGGGGAGGCTGCCCCAGCCAGGCGGGAAGGAGCAATCCTTTCTCAATCCACGGCAACACTGATCAAAATCCCGGAGCTGAGTTTCCCATCGTCTGCATCCGGTCTTTCCCACCATCATCATCCTTCATGGGAACAGCAGGAAAGGGCACTGGGATTTGCATCACAGCCTCTACTTTTCAGTCTCTGCTCTGCTCTGTTTACTGGCTGTAGGATCTTACACAAGTCATCTGATCTTTCTCAGCCTCAGTTTCTCATCCATAAAATGGGCATAGCACCTGCCCAAATGACTTCTCAGAGCCTGTGGGAGGAGCCAATGAGATGAGAAAGTGCATCGAAACCTGGGATGCGTGGCCTGAAAGCACGGTTGGTCTTGTTTTCCGCATCCTTTGTGAAGGTGGCTGTTGGACCGCCCTCCTGCAGGGGCGTGGTATGGTGAAAGGTCAAGGCTCTCCCTCTGCGTGCCGGCTTCCACACGGGGTCTTGGGCACGTGACCGCTCTTGCTCTTCTCTTTTCAGATGCTCATTGGCCTTGGATGCTCAAGGTCCTCTCCCTTGGGAAATTCTTTTTAAGTCTGGGCTGGAGTAGTAGACCAAGGCTGATATTTCAGTCAGAGTGGGGCATTTCCTAATCCTACCAGAGACACCTTTTTTGACTGGTGAAGCTTGGACCAATGCTGTGCAGGTGAATCCTGCAGGCCTAGAAGGACGTAAACCAGTGACAAAGGGGTGTAAACCATTTCAACAGGGACATTTTCAGAGAAATTTAGAAATAAAGGTCGGTAGAGACATCTGCCCAAACAGAGATGGGGTAACTGTGCATGAGAGAAAACTGGGCACGTTGTAGAGTTCCTGGCCCCAGAAGGTGTGAAATCTTTTTTTTTTTTTTATTTGAAGTATAGTTGATTTACATTGTTGTGTTAATTTCTGCTGTACAGCAAAGTGATGCAGTTATATATATATATATATTCATACATTGTTTTTTATATTCTTTTCCATTATGGTTTATCACAGGATATTGAATATAGTTCCCTGTGCTCTACAGTAGGACCTTGTTGTTTATCCATCCTACATGTTATCGTTTGCATCTGCTAATCCCAACCTCCCACTCCATCCCTCCCCCACCCACCTTGGCAACCACAAGTCTGTTCTCTATGTACGTGAGTCTGTTTCTGTTTCATAGATGGGTTCATTTGTGTCCTATTTTAGATTCCACATTTAAGTGATATCGTATGGTATTTGTCTTTCTCTGTCTGACTTACTTCACTTGGTATGAAAATCTCTAGGTCCATCCTTGTTGCTGCAAATGGCATGATTTTATTCTTTTTTATGGCTGAGTAGTATTCCATTGTATATATGTACCCCATCTTCTTTATCCACTCATTGGTGTGAATCCTTGACAAATGCTTCTCTTTTTAATGAAATGTCACTTGTTTTAATACTTTTTGGGGAGTTGCATTTCTTGTGCTTTATGCATCCTAGCTCTCTTGGTCCTGACAACCTGGGAGGTTGATATGACCATGTCTCCCATTTTACAGAAGAAGAAACTGATGTGTAGAGAGCTGAGGTGACTTCCTAAGGGTAGCAAGTGGGGAAGCTGGGATTCTGACACATCTTTGTTGAACTCTAAAGCCCAGGTAATTGACCAAAGTTGGTGGGTGGGAAGTTACCTACAAGACTTGCAGCTTTGGGTAGTGATGTTAACACACTCCCGTGACCTCTACCACGCCTTCTAAATTGTAAGAGAAATGACCAAACAGGGGGACCTTCCAAATCCATGCTGGAAACTGGGGGACACAGTTGTCCCTGTGTTGAAAACATTGAGAAACTTCTCCAACATAGGGTTTTTTAAAAAAAAATTTATTGGAGTATAGTTGATTTACAGTGTTGTGTTAGTTTCAGGTGTACAGCAAAGTGATTCAGTTATACGTATATGTATATTCATTCCTTTTCAGATTCTTTTCCCATATAGGTTATTACAGAATACTGAGTAGAGTTCCCTGTGTGATACAGTAGGTCCTTTCCAACATAGGATTTGACAGGACTGGGGAATCCCTTGGGCAGTGGAGGAAAGCTTGACCGCACCCCCATACTGGGGGTTTAGCCAACACCGCCAACAGAAAGCCATCATGGTGGGCGTGAATGGGTGGGTGAGACTCGCCCTTCTCTTTCTTCTCAAGCATTGCCCTTTAAATGTCAAGGACCCAGAAGCCAGCTATAGAAGGTAGCACACCTTTTATCCTATTCTGTTTGTACTTTGTTCATCAGAGTTCCTTGCAGTATCACATATGGACAGAGTCTTCTTTCCCATGGCTGGCCCTGGGAAACCACAGTGTTTTCCCTGTGTCTTTATGTTCTGTGGAGCATTTCCATGAGTGTCTGGAGGGCACAGATGGAAGTTCCAGATCATTTTTCTGTCTGGCCCAGACCTAGAATTCATCCCTTAGGACAGAGAATATTTCTACAGATTCTTCTTCTCTCCCCCCTCTTTTCTCTCCTCCTCTTCCTCAAGTTAATCTTCTGTTTATCAAAGGTATCCCCATTTTCATATATTAAAAAATTCTACACTTAGCCAAACTGGGGTACATCAGCCTTTATTGAGTTGGTGTCCCCTCCAAAGCCAACAGAATGACGTTTAAATCAGTTACCCTTTCTCTGCTTTCTGCGTTCCAAAAACTTATGGAATTTTTTTTCTTTTCATGCTAAAGTGTCCTCTCGTGCTTATTTTGTCCTTGTAGGTTTGTGCCTTTTTTTTTTTAATTCTTCTGTTCCATGAAATGAGGTTTCCAGAGACAGAGAAGATAAACATGTGAGTTCAACCTGCCGTGTTTAACAGGCAGCCATGGCAGGCCTAGGGAACCTAGGGATGATGAGAGTCAGAGACATGTAGGGAAGACTGAGTTGCAGGTGGCTTGTTAGAGACATTAGCGAGGGAGGAGGCTGCAGGGGGGAGGCCAGGTACCTGGGGGGTTTCCAGGAACCTGGACCAGGGGTGGTAAGTGAGAGTTGAGTGGTGATTGATGGTGTGTGTTGTAGTTGTAAATCGGGGAAAAAACCAATTAAGCCGCAGATTTGAAAAGGCAACCGGTGTCCCACCAGGTGGGTGAATTCTATATTTGGATCTCTCTTCTCTCCCTAAATATTCTTTAATACACACTCTATTGGCGTATTTTGCCCATCATCTCTTCCTTTCTATACTTTTTTTTCCCCCTAGAGGCACAGGGATAGCGTTTTGTTTATTCAGCCACGTTCTAGACCCGTGTTTCTTCAACTTTAATGTGTACAAGGATCATATTCTCAGAATGCAGATTCTGGTTTATAGGTCTGAGGTAGGGCCCAAGAGTCTGCACTTCCAACAAACTCCCAGGCGGTAAGGATACTGCTGGTTCATGAGGTTCTAGAAAGGAGGTTTGAAGACTTGGAAAAGCCAAGCATGGAGGGTATTTCACCCCAGAGTCCCATGCCAGCCCTAACTCTCTCCCCCTGCTTTGCTCTCACCCCTCCGCCCTCCCGCAGGCTTGGGTTGACATAGGCCTGGCTTCTCTGCAATGCGTCATTTCCTGGAATCATCTGTGTTAAGATCTGGTCCACAGGAGACGGGCTCCACAAGGCTCCACTGCAGTGACCTCTTACCCTGGTACATCTCTCACCTGCCCCATTGCTTTCTCATTTTTCTAGTTGGTCCCCATGGTCAGTAGGGACTCAGCTGGGCAAATGGAAAGAAGGAAATAGTTGACTTGCTATGGCAAAGTAGCTTAAATCCCAAATCCAAAATTTACGTGGAAGATCACCAGGTTCCTTTTGACACAGCAAACCAGCAGTATATAATCACAGAATAGAGCAAACAAAAGAAGGAGTTTGTTTGCTTTACATAAAGAGTCAGAGAATGAAGCCAAAGTGACCTAATGTGAGTTTTCAGAATTAGCGTTTGCTGTTTTCATTTGCCTGATGTAATCCCACTTCTGTTTATTCAGTGGGGATTTCATTCGTCTGATGTGGTTTCACAAGAAGCAACAGAAGTGGTTGAAGGAACAAAAGGAAAACCTAGCTGGTTCTCGACATCTAACTTTGATTTGTTGGCAATGAGTGTAATTAGGTTTTCTTTTTAAATGCATCTTTTTTCCCCAAAGGCTGAAATGAATTCAAGAATTTGGACGTTATCTGGCCTGGATCACTTCAGAGAGGATTCTTTCTGGATGTCGTAGTACTTAGGGTGTCTCTAGCTTCTGCTTCCTGGGGGGATGTCTGTGACATCCTGCATCTTTGCCTTGATATTATCTCTGGGGTCACCACGTGTAGTGTCAAGGATGATGTCTTATTCGTACAAGTGGATCGCAATAATGAGATCTCAGCTTGGTATTAGATCACGGCCCACCCTCCTGCCAAAACTCAAACAGATACAACTCAAAAGGGATATTTAATCGCATCAACAAAAACAGCGTGTGTACTTTTTGAAGAGTTCACCTCTGTGAAGTCCAAAAGCATCCCTAACGTTGGCTATGGGTCACGTGACTCCTCCTCTAATTACTTATTCCACGGAGGGTCGGGGAAAGAGACCAGAGTCAGGAAACGGATGTGTAATCATTGTCTTGAAGGCTTGCTCACTGTTATTGGGTACAATATTAACATCTCTTTATGTTTCTTGAGCATTTGCCCGACTGTGTTTTCTCAGCAGGGTGGGTGGGAAGGCTGATGGGATCTCGAAGTGCCTGGCTGGACCTGGAGGTTGGAAGCAACGATAAATGAGGACATTTGCTTGGCTCGCTGGCTAATGAGTGAAAGATCGCCAAGAATAATAAGGTTTCAGCGGCATTTCCTTAATGACTGGCACAGTTCATTAAGAGAAGAAACCAAACGCGATGTACCCTTGGGAGAGGCTGGGGGGATGGGACAGTCCGATCCTGGAGATGGGGGCGGTGGCTCAAAGGAATGTGGCTTTCACACAATTAGGTGTTTTGAAGGAAGACAGAGCCTGGACACAGTTGAATAATCTTGGCTAATTGAGATTTGCATGGGTCAAAGACCAGGGGACCCGCTGCCGTTGAGGCGGGATGATACCCGTTCTGGATCCCTGGACGAATAGCGGCCCGTGTGTGTCTCTGCACGGTGCAAACGGGTGCCTCCAGGACGAAGAGCAGCTTTCATGGGAGATGGCCTTCCACCCTTATCCCAGCTGCTGGCGTTCAGTGGTGGGTCTGACGGGCTCTAATTTATCCAGGTGGAGTCACATTTAATAAGTCTCCATTGCCCTCCTTCCCTAGGAGTTAGAACTAATGAGGCATCTCCATCCCCTCCTGTTGTGTGTCTACCAGTGACACGGCCTCCGGACGACGTGCTTCTGAGATGCAGAAAGCCTCCCCGTTCCGTGACTGGGATGTGAGACAGGCTGACCACTGCATCAAGCGTGGAGGGTGTGAATTTCTGTCTACAATCGATATTCCACTTCTTTATTTCTTTAAACCACCTGCAACTGGCTGCAAGCCCCTCCCATCCCACTCTACTGATGGGAAGTTGGTTCGCAGTCATTAGAGATGCTCTGTCTCCCAGGCGGGGCTAAGGTACCAGCAGGGGCACTGCCAGGACATGTGGCACCTTTGTGTGTGTTGGGAAAGGGCACCCCTTCCTGGAGGAGGTACACCTATACCGTGGGGCATAGCTTGGCGAGCTGAGTGCAGGCTGGATTTGGCTACTTCTTGCCGCTGTGGCCCGGCATCCCTGTGCAGGACCTGGATCGCACAGGTGTGCACGGTAGCCCGGGATACCCGGTCTGAAGTGACATCGACGTCTAGACAGGCTCCCAGTCTCAGAGGCCACCAGTCCCCCTGAGATGCCCGTTGTCCCTGCCTCAAGTTCCCTGCAGGTGCTATGGCCAGAGTCCCTCTGTGCCCCACAGGTGTCCCTCTGAGCTCTGGCGTCTTTGGGGGAAGGCCGCAGAGCCCCAGATCCAGGTCCGGACAGAAGCTACACACCTCTTCCTCTCCAGGGAGGACCCTACACCTCTTTCTCCCATCTTGCTGTCCTCAAAGGCACTCCCTCTTTTCGGACCCTTAGCTTAATGTCATCAACTAATTTAGGCTTTATCAAAGGCAAGAAGAACCATGGCTCTAGATTTTCCACTTTCTAAACCCCCCCAAGGCAAAATACAACACTGGCCACCAATTAGAAATGGAAGGGAAGAAAACTATAGAGAAAGGAAACACAAATGAATGTTTCCGTGTTATCCTGCTACATGGACCCCAAACACTTGTTTTCCCTGAAGGAATGATGGCGGGACACCATGTCCTCGACACATATGGCCTTCTTCTGAGATGCTCTGGCCTCACGCAGACTTTGAAGAACATTTGTCGGTGATTCACACCTACTCTAGGAGGTCCTTGGTGAAATTTCATCTGTCTTCAACAAACTTACTAATACTGTGTTTTCCTAATTTCTTAAGATGGATCAGGACCATTGTGGTATTGTCTGAAGCATTTGGGGCTCCTTCAATAATTCAACAAGAGCTGAGTCCCCGTTAGGTTGAGTGGACAGAGGGAGAGGTCACACAACACGGCTCGGTTGTTGACCTTCTGTGACCTTGGGCAGGCTCCTCCATGAAGATCAGGTTGGGCTGGAATTGGGTGATTTTTTTAGGTACATGTCACCATTGCTATCCGTAAAAATACTGTCATGGGAAACTCATCGTATGTTAAGAAGAAGAGGTAAGGCAAGTGAAATATTCCCTTCCCTTTTTTTTTTCTTGTTCTTCCTCCATCACTTGAGTCCATTACTTCCGTTTCTTTTACTCTCTTGTTCTCACTGCCTCCTTCTTGCATTCATCTTTGTTGTTGTTTCCTCCCTCTTTTCTCCTTCTTTTGCATCCCCTTAACGTTTACTATGATCAATGTTTATTGAATTAAGTCTTATAAGCGCTGCCCTTCAAGGTAACCAAGTTGAATGTTTCACACTTCTGTCTCAACGCAGAAAGAATGGTCACACCAAAATCTGAAATTGTTTTTAAAGCAGTATATAATCCACAAAGAAGGTTTTCTCCAAGGACCTCGGGAGAGAAAAGTTCCCCTCGCCCTGCACTAAAACTAGCCACCAGAGAAAATGACCTTGTAACCTTGTCAACCTCCATAAGGAATGTTAAACGGGAGATGGTTGGCTGATGCAGGGCAAGGCTAGTGTGCGGGAAATATCTCGTTGCCTTGGTCTTCAACGTGAGATGCAGTGAGATGGACATATTATGAAAATGATTCTAGGCTAAAATGTTGCTGTGATTACACATATGTTTGGAGGTAGATTAGAGACAATTCAAGGTCATTAATACATTAGGCGACCCTGGAAATTGAGCTCAGCTTCTTCAGAATTTCAGGTCCAGTAGCTTAGCTTTCTGTAGGTCAAAGAAAATGCTCAGATTGGCACCCCGCTGCCTTGACTGCCCCGCAGAAACTCTGTGACTTTGATACTCAGTGAAAAATGCACATCTGGAATGAAATCAGACCTCAGCCCTTTCAAGCTTCTGCTCCTTGGTATTTAATTATTATGACTTGGCTGTGACTCAGGGTAAAGGCTTTATTTTTAGCAATGATTAGAATGGCTCTGATGAATAGATCAGGAATGCTGTTTATTTTTTTAATTGGAGCATGTGACTAAATATATTTTTCAACTCTTGAATGAACAAATCTGACACTTAAGAAAACACATTAAAAATCTTTGGAGCTTTGCATAAGGAGCAGTTTTGCAGACTGTTTTGTGTGAGTTGTCGTGTCTGTCCTCTGATGTTCTGATGAATCGTAGTTATTTATGTCTTGGTTCTGACCTGGGATAAAGATTATGAGAACTAGCAGGGACCTCAGGTATCATCTGGTTCAACCTTCCTTTGACAGAGGAGGAGGTTGGGGTCCATGGGCTGAAGTCACACACCAGAGTCACTCACTAGGGATTGTCCAAAGTGAGCTAGAAACTCTGTAGTTTATGACTTTCTTCCCGTCCTTTCCACCCTCCTCCTCTTCCCAAGTATGGAACACATATCATTGCTGGTTCCTGAAACCATTTTAGATGGTGCAAGAGATCGGATTAAACAACAGAAGCACGGAGGGAGACAGGCTTTCCAGTTCTCTCTTTCTCGTCTTGATTGTGCCAACTTTATTCCAAACACCGTTTCAGACTCCGAGAATATGAGGATGAATCAGTGACAGTTCCTCTGTTCAATGAACTCCTAGCTAAAGAACTTACTCCTACAGATCAGACTGTGGTTGATGGTGTGATTGTGCGTGTGTGTGTGCGTGTGTATTGTATATGTGTGCACACCTGCATGTATTTTGTCTTTCTTGTTCAATTATGAGAATTCTCGTAGCATTCTCTCAATGCAAATATAACCTAGGGAAAAAATTTCTGAGAAGCCCAAACCCCCGGTATCTACTTTGAGTCACCATGGGAAGGAGTCCTTTTTGGTTTTTTGATTCAATATTTGTATATCTTGAGACATATGCTCACCACCAGTCTAGTTAACGTCCATCACGATACAGAGTTACAATTTTTTTTTCTTGTGATGAGAACTTTTAAGATCTACTCTCTTAGCAAAGGTGATCTTAAGGAGAAAAAGTCTGTGTTGAGGCTAATCTTTAACCTGAATAGTTGCTCATCTCCCCCTTTAACTCACAGAGAACAAGTCTTAGGGTCAGAGCCTTCATCAAGGAGAGCCTACAAGTAGAATTTGATAGCATTGGTTTGCCTCAGCCTCTGTTTATAGGAAGTGCATTGGTTATTTATGTCTATGCAATAAAATATTTCAAAACTTAGTGGGCTAGAACAAGGATAAACATGTATTGTCTCACACAGTGCCTGTTGGAATTCAGGAATTCAGCAGGGTGTTAGCTGGATATTTCTGGCCCAGCAAATTTCATGAAGTTGTAGGTACAGTGTCAGCCGGGGATGCATTTATCTGAAGGTTTGACTGGGACTGGGGGTCTGCTTCCACAGTGGCTCAATCCCATGGCTGTTGGCAGGTGGCCTCAGTTCCTTGCCACGTGGACCTCAGCGCAGGGCTGCTTGAATGGCCTCCCAGCACATCAGCTGGCTTCTCACAGAGCAAACGATCCAGGAGAGAACAAGGCAGCCTTGTAATGGACGGGCAGAGAGGAGTGGCTTCATGACTGGGCGTAAGACTCAGACAGTCAAAAAGCATTCCAGGCCCAAGGAACAGCAATCACTTATTCGTTCATTACACATCTTTATATGTCAGGCCTTGCACTAGGGGTACAATGATGAAAAAAAGAGAGACATGGTTCCTACTTTCTCTCCTTTGAGAGTGGAAGACAGACAAGTAATCAAGCAATTAAAACACAGTGTGAGACAATTATTAGGAAGTCCCGTGTCCCACGCTTTGAATTAGAAGTTTGAACGAAATCTCCCTTAAAAGACAGTGTCAGAGAGGTAAATGGTGTTTTAGGTATCTTGTGGGTGAAATCGGATTTTATGGACTCGCCTGGAAAAGATCCCCACATCGTTATAATTTTCAAAGAGATGCATTAATTTTCAAACGCCCAATCTGTATTGAATGTTCTGGAGGCATTTTTTGTACTTGAAGAAACTGACTTAAAAACTGCACTTTTGGAGCACATTGCTTTTAAGGTTTTGGCACTGCCTATAATTTTGTGAATGGACAAACATGGAGTTAAATTAGTACCAGATTTTCGCTTGTTGGGGATGGTTTCTCCCTTGAAAGTCTTTTATCCTTTGGACATTGATGCTGAGTTCACTATGTTTTTAACACGATGGCTTTGGCTTTGGGGAAGTCACTTAATTGCCTTGTGTGTATGTATACTTGTGTGTGTGTGTGTGTGTGTGTGTCTCTCTCTCTCTTTTTTTTAACATGTAAAATGAGTGGAATGTTTCTTTCCTGCTCATCTGGACTAGCCAAGTACCTGCCCCGCCTGGAATACAATCAAAAACGTCTTCGTTCTACTCACTCCAGTAGAACCCAAAGGGGCGACGAATTATTGCAGGGAAATTAATGAAGTAAGAGTTGAGACATGGCTTTCACTCTGCTTTTGTCAGCAGTTAGGCAAGTGTGTTGTTCTTTTTCTCTCCTGGTGGTTTTTCTCATCTGTAAAGGGGGTCACTAGTATCGGACCTGCTGGCTTCGCCCACTCACGGGGACAATCAAAGGAGGCAAGAAGTAAAGAGTCAGAAGTTGACTCAAGTTTGAGACATTTTTTCCAGTGACGACACCAGGTGTGTGGAGATTCTGCGGGGTGGGGGGGTTGTGCCCTGTACCCCTGTGTTAGGACAGCAGAACTAGGCCGCGGAAGCAGCTCGGTATAACCAGAGGTGAGCAGAGGATTCTGCTGAGCTGTGTTCTTACCCTCACTGCTCCCCCCAGGGGCCAGGCTCCCTCACAGTGGGTCATCTTTCCTACCTCGGAGAGACCCCAGGCTGCCTGTTTGCCAGGCCAGTCTCCCTCCCTGGTGGAGCCAAGTGCCCACAGCAGGTGGCGGGAAACCCAGAGGTTCTCCACTTGTGGTCCTCAGAGGAGCAGCTCCAGTAACACCTGGTCTTGGTGAAAAGGCAGAATCTCAGACCCCATCCCACGCAGTGAATCAGAAACTCGGGAGGGGTCCGTTAGGAGTATGGGACTGAGAGATACACACCACTGTATATAAAATAGATAAATAGCAAGGATTTGCTGTGTAGCACAGGGAGCTATAGTCAATATCTTGTAATAACCTAGAATGGAAAAGAATCTGAGAAAGAAGCTCTATCTCTCTCTATCTATCTGAATCACTTTGCTGTACACCTGGAACTAACACAATATTGTAAATCAGCTATACTTCAATAAATAAATAGAAAAGAAGCGCTGAGGGTGAGGCCCAGCGTTCTGTGTTTTAACAGCCGTTCCAGGGGGTTTTTAATGCTCCCCAAAGTTTAAGAACCACTGCCTCAGAGAAGCACTTTTCAAACTTTAGTGTGACTAAGAATTTTATGAAAATTCAGATTCTGATTCGGAGAGTATATGGTGAGGCTGAGAAACGATTCTGTAACTCTAACCAACCCCCAGGCGATCCTGATTCATCTGGGCGGCAAACTGCCCAGTGGGTAGCAAGGCTGTGGAGGGAATAGCAGGGAACTAGGAGATGCAGGTTTTAGAACCAGGTCAACCACTAATTCAGTGGGGACCCACAGGCAGCTGCCATGTCCCCCGGGTCAGATCTTCCCAGCTCTGATATGGTACGGCTCTGATTTCATGACTGATTCTCAGGACATGTGATATCCAGGATTCTCAGAGATTCTTGGGAACCCCCCTCAGCAACAGAACAACGGAGCAGGACAGCAAAAAGGAAACAGCTGGGTCCGAAAGTAGCAGCGCCCTGGGCTGGTCTATACCAGCCACCAGAGGGTACAGCTGAGGGGCTGGGGTGTGCGGGTGTGAGGGCTGGGAAACACACGCCACAGCACCTGTTTCCTCCAGGTTCTCAGCACCAGGTGGGGAAATGCTTTCCCCGCACATCTGTCCCTTTGTGACCTAAGACCGCGAGTTCCTTCATGTCAGAGGCACCCAGGCTCGTGCGGAGATGCTTTGGGCGGAGCATCTTGCAAGTGGTCCACTTTTAAGATGAAAGGACCCTTTCCCATCCCTCCGCGGCCACTTTACACGTCCTCTCCTGTTTCGTAAGATGTGCGCTGCACCTGACACACCTGGCACTTTGGGGGTTTCCTCTTCCACCTCCCACGGGCCGCCTCTACGTCAGAGCTTTCCAAAAATCCTGGGGTAACACATCCCCAGGTGTGCGAACTACTTGGGCTGTTGCTGTAAACCTTCCCAACCCACAAAGCTCAACTCCGCGTTTTCCCTTTTAACTCCTCTGGCTCCTGTGAGGTCCCTCCCAGATCCTGCGGACGCACAGATGCTGGGACTGCCGGCTGACCCGCAGCTGTCCTCACAAGCACACGACTCATCAGTACCGACCTTGGCCCTCTGTGAGTGTCAATATTTATTTAGACGAGAGTCGGCAGTGGGAGAGGCAGGGAGGGAGAGTGAACGGTGGGCCAGAGAAATTCTGTCTGGAAAAGAGATGAAATGGACACATCCCAGCCTGGGAACGCTGCTTGCACTGGGCTTTGCACACTCACCGTCTGAGACCAGACTCAACCTGCTGGGTCCAAAACGGTGGTCCTAGACATCGCTGAACCAGAATCCAGGCTCCATCTAGCCTTTTTGGTTTGCTTTCATTGTTATTTTTATTACACATCTCTATTTATTGAAGAAAAATTAGAAAAAAAGAATTCAAAATAATTACTACAGAAAACTACTACTGATATTTTAGCAGACAGTCTTGCAGGCATTTTTTTCTTCCCATAAGGATGTATATATAGCCATACATATTTATATTTTTAGTGTCAATGGGACTATAATGCAGTTATTTTTCTATAATTTCTGTTACAAAATTATGACTATATTACATGCATCTTTGCATGTCAGTATATAAGCTTCAATAATACAGTATTTAAAGACTAACATTCTATCCTGTGGATGTACAGTAGTTTTTAGAACAGTCCTTTGTTTTTGTTTTTTTCTGTTTTTAACCACTAGGCTGTTTGCAGTTTTCTACTGATGTCAGCTGTGTTTGATGAACATACATGATATTTTCCTTCGGCATAATTTCTCAGAGCACATTGGGATAAAGGGGGTGTGCATTTTTCAAGGCATTTGGAACATCTTGCCAAAGTGAATCCAGAAAAGCTGTAACAATTTACACTTCCGTTGGCAGTATATAAATACGTCTACTTATCTGTACGCTTGCCAACTAGGGATCCTTATTCTTTAAAAAAATTTTTTTTAAAATCTTGCCAAGTTAACAGACAAAAATGGTGTTTTATTTAAACTCCTTTGGTTACAAATAAGTTAAATGCTTTTCCATACCCACGGGCCATTTGTGTTTTTCCTTCTTTGCACTGCCTGTTCATATCTTTTGTTCATTTCTTTTTCAAGTCTGGTACCTGCCTTTTCTAGTGAGTTATAGGGATGCTGTAAACTTTTTGCCCATTATATGTGTTGCAAATATTCTTCCCACTTTGGTGCCTGTTTTCTCATATGAGGAATGGTGTGATGCAATGTGGAGATATTCAAAGTCTGATGCCAGCTAATCTATCCACCTGCTATAAGGTCTCTGTCTTCCATAGGCTTGGTTCTGAGGTGTTTTAGGCACAGAGGCTGGCCCAGACTTCCATTTTTTATTTTATTTTATTTTAATTTTTTTTAACATCTTTATTGGAGTATAATTGCTTTACAATGGTGTGTTAGTTTCTGCTTTATAACAAAGTGAATCAGCTATACGTATACATATATCCCCATATCTCCTCCCTCTTGCGTCTCCCTCCCTCCCACCCTCCCTATCCCACCCCTCTAGGTGGTCACAAAGCACCGAGCTGATCTCCCTGTGCTATGCAGCTGCTTCCCACTAGCTATCTATTTTACATTTGGTAGTGTATCTATGTCCATGTCACTCTCTCACTTCGTCCCAGCTTACCCTTCCCCCTCCCCGTGTCCTCAAGTCCATTCTCTACGTCTGCATCTTTATTCCTGTCCTGCCCCTAGGATTAATCTCCAAAATTTACAAGCAGCTCATGCAGCTCAATATCAGACTTCCATTTTTCAGACCTTCCATGGGACTGTTGAAAGTCAGAATTTAGAGCAAGAATCTTAACCGGATCTGTTTTGCTCTGAATGGAAACATGTGTTCCTCTGCCCTGGATCCTTAGCAGGTGTGTAGGCATTTTTGTTTGTTTTTAGTTAGAATTGCTGGTGTCGGGTATTTCTAAGGTCAAAGTTCCCGAAGTTGTTTTTCCTAGAGTTTTCTCAGCTTCGGAAGAGATGGGATACGTTTGTGGGTGTCCACATTCATGGACTTTAATGCCAGTAGTCTCACAAGACACAAGGCAAGAAAGCACTGTCCTCATTCAGAAGGTCCATACTAAAGGTCTTATAAAAGGAATGAAGTTCTGATCCATGTGACAACCATGATGGACTTCGAGAACATTTTGCTAAAGGAAAGAAGCCAAACACGAAGATCACATGTTGTATGATTCCACTGATAGGAAATACCTAAAGTAGGATCTCTGTAGATGCAGAAAGACCCTGATGGTTGCCAGGGGTGGGGGGTTGGGGAGGGGGGGATGGGGTATGGGATTTTCTTTTGGGGTGATGAAAATGTTTTGGAACAAGACAGAGGTGATAGTTGGCCAGCATTGTGAGTGCCCTAAATACCACTAAATTGTTCGCTTTAAAATGGTTAATTTTACGTTATATGAATTTCACCTCAATAACAACAAAACCCAGGGGAAGGGGGAGAACCTTGCCGGTTGTCACATGAAGTTAGAGGGACAGATGTCAGTCGCCCAGCACTGGAGATATTTGGGACCTGCCCTTGTCTTGGTGACCAGTGATTCTTCCCAACGTCTCATGTGAAAGTGAAGTGTCAGGGAGGGGGCCTTGGGATACTATTTCTCCACTGTTTGTTAAATATTAGGATTAACTGCATCAGCGTGCCTCATTTTCCCCCAAACAGAAGGTGTTGTGAATTTGGCAATCCACCTTGGATGCTAAATTATGAAAAAACGATCTCCCAATTGCTATTCACGGGGAAGAAGAGCAGGTCAAGCGTGGCTTTGTGGGTTGGGTTTCCTGCCAGCTGCCCAGGGCCACACTCGGGCCCCTCCGGAAAGCAGCAAGCCCTGCGGGACTCCCATCCCCAGCCTGAGTGCGGCCCTTTCTGCCCTGGCCTTCTTCGAAGTGCTGCTGTGTCCTTGTTTAGCTGTGTTTCCCCCTCATTCCCACACCTCAACCCTCCACCCCCCAACCCCCCAGTACAAGGCAGTATTTTAAAAGATGTTAAACTTGAAATAATTAATCAAGCTACAGGGAGAGGGAACTCCTGAAAGTCTGGGGAAATGATGCTGTCTGCTCTATTGAAATGCAGGCATGCAAGCCAGCGCCACCTTTGTTTTAAAACTTGGTATGAGGTGTTTCTAGAAAGCCCTGTTTCCATCCACTTTTCTGCTACCTTCCGTGGCTGACCGCTGGCTTTGGGTTGAGGGCAGTTTTTTTTTGTTTTTGTTTTTTAAAATTAATTAGTTTATTTATTTTTGGCTGTGTTGGGTCTTCGTTTCTGTGCGAGGGCTTTCTCCAGTTGCGGCGAGCGGGGGCCACTCTTCATCGCGGTGCGCGGGCCTCTCACTGTCGCGGCCTCTCTTGTTGCGGGGCACAGGCTCCAGACGCGCAGGCTCAGTAGTTGTGGCTCACGGGCCCAGTTGCTCCGCGGCATGTGGGATCTTCCCAGACCAGGGCTCGAACCCGTGTCCCCTGCAATGGCAGGCAGATTCTCAACCACTGCGCCACCAGGGAAGCCCCTTGAGGGCAGTTTTGCTGAGTCCATGTGAACAGGTCATAGCTAAAGATGTTGTAAATTAAGTGAGTGTAACACGTGTGTTCCCTTTGTGGGACGTTGGGAGGGAGAGGAAGAGGGCTCTGTATGGGCCTCTACCCGTGAAAGCCTTTACTTCCCATGTTCTTCTTGAGGGTACCCAAGAAACATGTATTGGGCACCTACAGTGTACCCGCCACTGTGATACCTGATAGGCGTTTCATGATGCATCTGTAAGGTGCAGTTTCAGCTCTCAAGGAGTTTAATTTTTCTTTATTCCGAAAAGATGAGATCGTTTTTAAGCTCTGACAATGGTGAAAGCCATGGGTTAAAGTGATTTCAGTTTCCTCTTCGATAATAAAGAACCTCAGCCTCCTGGTTCCCTATTTCTATGCCCACATGTGTTTCCCTTCGTGGATTCTCAAGGCTTGTAGCCTCTGAACTGGTTCTGGGGATGAGACCTGGAAAGAAAGGGGGTGTAGCTCCATTTGATTGGCCTTTCCAGCTCCAAAATCCTGCAAGGAGCACATACGTGGGCAGGAGGCGGTGGCTCTGGGTGGGATGTGCTCCTCACCTTATGGTAGGCAGTTCCGTAATGTCTTGGACTCGTCCAGGGCTCACCATGTGTGGGCATGCCCAACTAACACAGTCAGCTATATTGTACTGTACTGTAATAGGTTTATAATACTTTTCACACAAGTAACACATAAAAAACAAACACAAAAAATAAAGAAAACATTTTTAATCTTACAGGACAGTACCTTGAAAAGTACAGTAGTACAGTACAACAGCTGGCATACAGGGGCTGGCATCGAGTGAACAGGCAAGAAGAGTTACTGACTGGAGGAGGGAGAGGAGGTGGGAGATGGTAGAGCTGAAGGGTCGTCAGCAATAGGAGACGGAGGGCAAGCTGCAGTTTCACTCAAGCTTGAGGTCGATGGAGCACACGTTCGCATCTTTGAAAGCTCGCAACTTGAAGGTTCGTATGTAGGGGACTTACTGTATTAGCAATGTTGGCTTAGGGGTAGGGGTCCTGTGTGCTGTCATTGGCTAGGAGTTTGTTGGATTTTACTTCTGGAGGAGCTGGCATGGTTTAAACTCCTTGGGCAGATTTGCTTTCTGGATCATGAGAAAGATATTACTGGCCTGGCTAATTGGATGCCGTTTTGAATTTTAAGCCCTGATTTGGGGGAAGTGTATTGGTGACCTAAAGTGGGTCTAAGAGTAGATGACCATGGAGATGGTCTGGAAGACAGGTCAAGAAGTAAGCATGCTGGGTACTGTGTAGGTAATTGGTTGATCATCTGTATTGTCAAACTATTATTGATCTAGAGGACATTCCTTAGTGGCCTGACAATGTAAGGCCTGGTCCTCTTCAATATTTTAAGTATTTTGGTTGAAAAAAAGAAAATGCGTGCCTATGAAACCCATGGACATAACAAATATATTGGATGGTCACATGAAATTTTATGTTTCCTGGTCAGCAGAAATAATACGTTGAAAAGAATAAATGGAGATTTATCAGGAATAAACATCAAATTCCCTGTTAGGTAAAACAAACAAACACCAACATAAAACACTTGTACCACATACGCAGGATGGCAGAGACCTGGTTTAATGTGGTCCATATGAAAAGCACCTGTACTGTTTGGTTGACCACAAATTCAACATGAGTCAGCAGAATGAAAATTAAAAAATAATGGTGAGGAAAAGGTGGTCTTTCAAAATATGGTGCTGGGTCAATTGGGTAACCATACGGAAAAAGAAAACTATCTTGACCCCTAACTCACACCATACACAAAATCAGTTCCAGATGGATTGCTGATATAGTGAAAGGTAAAACAATAAAGCTTTTAAGAAAAAGCAACTCAAGAGAACACCTTCATGACCCTGGTGTAGAAAAATATGTTTATTTTACCAGAATATAAGTACAAGCCCTAAAGAAAAAAATAGATGGAACTATTTTAAAAATTAAAAACTTTTTAAAATTAAAATTTTAAAAAAATTAAAAATTTTTCTTTAAAAACTTAAAGAAACCATAAAAATGATGATAAAGCAACTAATAGAATGAGAAGAAATTCTGTGTCTCTCTTTGCCACCTCCACCCCCTTTCTGTCCACCCAACTAATGATGTTTGGCCAGAAAAAAGAATAAGTTCTACAGATCATTAAGAAAAGGTCAGAACACCCAATAGAAAAATGGGCAAAAGACTTGGCCAGACAATTCACAAGAGGGAATATCCAAATGGCCACTAATTATATAAAAGGTACTTAACGTCATTAGTCAAAAGGGAAATGCAAATGAAAGCCATTATGTACTAAGTTCATATCACCCCCTCCAGTATTGCTAAAATCAAAAGAACTGCCAATGCCAAGTGTTGGTGAAAATGGAGAGCAACACTGCTATTTGAAGTGTGATTTGATATGACTTCATAAAGTGTTTCATAGTATCAACTGAAGTGAATCTTAGGTAGAGTCTATGACTCAGCAATTGGATGCAAAGGAATATACCCAACAAGAATGCAGACACAAGGGTCACCGAAACATACACACTAGAAAGTGTGTAGCAGCATTATTTGTAATAGTCAAAATATAGGAACAGCAAAGTCGACCTACAATGGAATGAATCCAGAAATTGTGCAATATTCACACGTGACACCGCAGGCCAATGAAATTGGACCATCTACAAGTGTGGCCAGATCTCACAAACATCATGTTAGTGAAATAAGCCAGACACAAAAGCATACATGCTGTGTGATTCCATCTCTGTAAAGCACAAAAACGGCAAAACGAATCCAGTGCAAGAAGTCACGATGGAGGTTGTCCTCTGGGAGGGGGTGCTGGTTGGAAGGGTGTTTCAAGGGAGGATACTGGGATTCCGGTGATTTCTCCTTCTTGATCTGGTGTTTTAACATGGGGGTGTTCGGTTTGTGAAAATAAATTGAGCCGCACATTTACAACAGGTGCACAGACTGTACGTATACCATACACTCGTCACTCTGTACGGTGGGGGGTGGGGACTGGTTCCAGGACCCGCCTCTGATACTAAAATCTGCGCATGCTCAAGTCCCACAGTCAGCCCTCTGTATCCGCGGGGTCTGTGTATGTGGATTCAACCAATCGCGGATCTTAAACATAGGACATGATCCGTGGTTGGTTAAATCCGTGGATGTAGAATCCGCGGATACAGAGTGCCTACTGTACTTCAATAGGAAGTGAGGATTGTTGAGTAAATGTATTTCAACTATGTCTGAATTCAACAATGTCGCTGTGCTGGGGGCTAGGCCTTCTCATGGAAGCCTTACAACAGCCCCATGAGGCAGGCGTTCTTCCTCTTCAGTAACTGGGCACCCTGACTTGAACAAAGTCCTAAACCCATTTCAATTCAAGTGATACCCAAACCTGAATGACCCATCTCCAGGCCTGGCTATGTCTTATTTATTCTTGTAGAGCAGAAACTGTAAACTGGTGGCCCAAGGACCTGATTCTTTAGAAGGGTTGCCCTGGCTCAGTGCTTTATTTTTAAAAATCAGTTGCAATGTTATTTCATACAAAAATCAGGTCTCCACTTTCTCTTGAGATATTGGATGACCTGGCAATGCTGGTCACTTCCGATGTGTCAGCACAGGCCTGTTGCTGAGTAGTAGCTGCTTGCTTCCCTTCTGTGTGCTGTTCAGTCCCCCACAGCACCTGCCCCCAACCCCCTTCATCTCATTCTGCTGCTTCACTCATTTCCGTTCCATGCCCAACCCCTGTAGGCTTGATGCTTCTGTCTTGGAGCTTCCCACTTTGCTTTCAGAATCTCTTTTTCCCCTCCATCTTTGTGAGCTGAATTCCTGACTGATGTTGTGCTATTTTCTCTTCCCATCTCTTCCCACGTGGTGAGTTCAGCTGTTTCTCACACCTAAGGTATTGTTCATGGGATGCTGTTGGTTCCTTTTACACCAGCTGATTGTCCACATGTAGCAATTTGATATCTACAAAATACGTTGTTCACTGGCATAGGCTGGACTAGAGTAAAAGCTGTATTGGCAAGGGGCTGTCAATTTCCTGGGACCCTCATCTGGATAGGTTGCTGCTTAAAGCAATCGTGAGATCCTTTCTCTTCTTCCCACTGCTGATTATTCATTAATTTAGCAAATATTTGTTGGATGGCAGACACTGTTCCGGGCAAAGGGATGTGGCAATGAACAATCCAATGTCCTCACCTGCTTGGACCTGTGGTCCAGGGAGAGCAGACAGAAAATGCAGACATCCATACGTACATCCTTGCATACATAGAGGCATGTGGTGAGAAGTTACTATGCAGAAAAATTAAGGAGGGTAAGGAGTAGGGTGTGGGAGAGTAGGGAGGGCGGGGCTGATAAAGTGATAAGAAGTCATTTGTCCATCCACAGAGGAATGGATAAAGAAGATGCGGTACATATATACAATGGAATATTACTCAGCCATACAAAGAATGAAATTATGCCATTTGCAGCAACATGGATGGACCTAGAGATTATCCTACTAAGTGAAGTGAATCAGATAGAGAAAGACAAATATCATATGATATCGCTTATATGTGGAATCTAAAAAAAAGGGTGCAAACGAACTTATTTATGAAACAGAAGTAGAGTCACAGATGTAGAAAACAAATTTATGGTTACCAGGTGATAAGGGGGGCAGGGGGAGGGATTAAACTGGGAGATTGGGAGTGGCATATACACACTACTATATATAAAATAGATATGTAATAAGGACCTCCTGTATAGCACAGGGAACTCTACTGAATACTCTGTAATGGCCTATATGGGGAAAGAATCTAAAAAGAGTGGATATATGTATATGTATAACTGATTTACTTTGCTGTACACCTGAAACTAACACAACATTGTAAATCAACTATACTCCAATAAAAATTTAATTAAAAAAAAAAGTACTTTGGCAGAGTTAGTGGCAAGTGCAAAGGCCCTGGGGCAGGAGCAATGGTGGCCTGTCGTAGGAACAGTGAGGAGGGAGGTCAGTATGGCTGGGGCGGGAGTGATAGGGAAACAGTAGGAAAAGAGGTCCCAGAGTGGAGGGGGATTAGGGAGACGCAGTGTCTAATCGTGTGCAGACCTTCTTACACCAGGCAGAGGCTTTGGAATTTCTAAGTGTGTTGAGGTCCATTGGTGGGATTTGAGTAGGGAAATGATGTCCAGTTTTCTATTCCTTACGCTTTGCTGTTTCCTCTTTTCCTCCTTCCCCGTCTGTGCCTTAGGCCTGCCAGGAATTCTTTTGTTTCATGGAGGGCTCTTAAGGTCTAAGAGGTCGCTGTCATCTGGAAGTACTTTCACATTTGACAATGACAATTCAGATGTCCATCCTTCTGAATGGAAATAAGTAGCTGAGAGTAAGTCATTTGTGAAATAATCATATAATAATAATAATAATATTTGTGAGCACTTTGCTAAACAAATCAGTTTATTTTGCCATCTGTGCTATTTATTAAATAAAGAACCAGTTATGCCTTCTTTGAAGGTATGTGGTGGCTTAGAAGGTACTATTTTCTGGCAAGATGATGAGAAGCTGGAGAGGAGAGATATTATGAAAAGCATCCCGTGAACAGAATTTTCCAGACGCAGCCCCACTTGCCTCATTAGTTAGCAGAGATGCCTCCTAGGGCCTTGTATTCTGTCGCTTGTCCATTTTGGTTTATAATGCCGCAAGCTTCCTGCTTCCTCTGCTTTAAAAGGCATTTTAATGGGAAACTGGAAACAATTTTAAACTGGAAGGCAGGGGCTTACTTCTAAAGAAATGTGTCCGTGGCATGTTAGCCGAAGAAGCCCGGTTGGCATCCGTGAGGGCCAGCGTGGTTCTCGAGGGTGGGGGTGAAGCAGCTTGGGGGGGAGCCCCTGTAAACAAGCCTGGGAGAAAAAGAGCCCAGTTTCCCAGTGAGGACCACCCCGGACCAGAGGTTAATTGTAACAGTAATGGGATATCTGGGGCCTAGTTAAGGAAATGAAACTGTAACTAGGTTAACGAGAAATTAGACCGTTACCGCGCATATGTTAACTGAAGCTCCTGAAAGAGGGCTTTGAGCCTTGCCCCGGAGTAGAGGATGCTTTGCCCCCTAAGTGAAGAAACCTCTGTGTGGCTTGAAGGAAACAGAGGTTCAGAGATAACGGACCCTCTGGATTTTGTCAAATCTCAGAATGGTGACCTGGGCAGGACACTCAAGCGTCAGAGTTTGAGGGGTCCTGACTGACCCCAGATGATTTTGAACAGAACCCCATCTTCCAGTAATAGACTGAAAATCCGTGCAATTGTAACGATTAGATAATATTTCCCTTGTCTTGTAATGGTGGGAATTTCTTCCTCATGTTTCCTTCATCTCTTCAACAAATATTTATGAAGTGTCTACAATTTGATAAGCACGAGACTGGTCCATGTAAACAAATAATTAAAGTAATTGCAGACAAGCATGACAGTAGAGGTCTGAACAGAATGCCTGGGGAACACGGACTTAGATTTATCACTTTTTACACTTCGTTTCTTGCAACTGTGTATACAAAAGGTAATCTTTTCATACACCAAGAAATCTATTTTTCTCTCAGGTTCTTTTTGTGCATCTGTTTGCAATAAATCAGGAGGGTTTAGCCTTCTTAGCGAAAGTCACCTGCGTGGTTGTCACCTGCTGGCATCTGGGGGATCGAGGCAATTTGATAAGACTTTTGGCCAGAAGTATCCAGTTTTATAAAGGTATGACCTCAGCTGTTTTATGGAACACAAATGGCATTGAGCATCACGTGTGGTGGTGATGAGAGAAACCATTCCAAACCAGATCAGGATGACTTCTTTGGATTTCAGTGGAGGTAACAGAAAAAGTCACACATTGGCTTTCTTTCTTTCTCTCTTTCTTTCTTCCTCCCTCCCTCCCTCCCTCCCTCCCTCTCTCTCTCTCTCTCTCTCTCTCTCTCTCTCTCTCTTTCTTTCTTTCTTTCTTTCTTTCTTTCTTTCTTTCTTTGTGGCCAAGTGGCATGCAGGATCTTAGTTCCCCTACCAGGGATCGAACCCATGCCCCCTGCAGTGGAAGTGCAGACTCCTAACCACTGGACCACCAGGGAATTCCCCACACACTGGCTTTCTGAGGGATCCTCAGTTTCATCTTGACTTTTACTCACATTTCTTGTTCCATAAAGGTGATCTGGTGCTTTTCCTTTTCTTTTCTCCCCAACCCAAATCATTAGTAATGCATTGTCTATAAATCGCAACTCACAAGTTAATATGTCACAATATCAATATCAAATAGCTCAAGATAAATATTTTGGGAAAGAGAAGTGCCAATATCTATTACAATTAATACACGAATACATTCTCTTTCTGAAAGATCCAAACATTCAAGCAAAGCAGTGCATCAGCATTCTCTGACGCTAACACAGCACAGGGTACACCTCTCCCACTGTTCTGTTTTTCTTGGCTATTCTTGCCCATTTTCTCTTCCTAGTGAACTTTAGAATTTGCTTGTTACATTCCATAAAGTTCCACAGTGGTTTACATAAGAGTGATTTGAATTTGTATATTAACTTGGGCAGCACTTAAATCTTCACAATACAAAATTCTCTTGTCCAATAAATGACCTATCTCTCCATTTATTTAATTAATCTTTTATGCGCTTTGGTGCTATTTTATAGTTTTATGCATCTGGGTCTTAGGCATTATTTTTAGGCGTTTGATGTTTCCTGTAGTCATGGTAAATAAAATGTTTCTTCCCTAAGGCGTTTTCTAGCAAGTTGATGCTGGTGTATAGAATTGTTTTCTGTTGATACCGGATCCGTCTGCACTGCTGAGCCCTTTTATTGCTCTGATGGTTTTGGGCAGATTCTCCTAAACATGCTAAATAGGTAATATTATCATCTGAAAATATGGAGAATTATTTCTCCTCTCTTCCCCAATATTTAGATCTCTGTTTTTCCTTCTGTTAATGCATTGATGTGGCAGTACACTAAGTACAGTCTTGGGTGATAGTGGGAGCTGATATTGTAATTTTAATCTGATTTTAATGGGAACTTAATTTGATATTTGTTATAGTTTTCTGATGGTTGCCCTTTATTAGATTAGGAAGTTTTCTTCTATTACTAGTTTACTCAGGATTTCCTCCCTCCCCCTTCCTCCCTTCCTTCCTTCCTTGCTTCCTTCCTTCCTCTCTTCCTTTCTTTCTTTCTCTCTCTCTTTCTCTTTCTTTCTTTCTTTCTCTCTCTCTCTCTCTTTTTCTTTCTTTCTTTCTTTCTTTCTTTCTCTCTCTCTCTCTCTTTCTTTCTTTCTTTCTTACTTCTTGGTAACAGCTTTAATGGGATCGAATTCACATACAATACAATACACTGATTCAAACTGATCACTTCAATGGCTTCTAGTACATTCACAGACTTTTGCAGCCACACCACAATGAATTTCAGAACATTTTCATCACCCCCCAAAAGAAACTCCACATCCCTTAGCCGCCACCCCCAACATTTCCAGGAGGGGTGCTGATGCCTGTGTCTCCTGGGGCTACTGCACTTGGGGCTTTGTGTTGTATTTCTGTCCCTGCCACCCTTATCGCGGCTACTTTCTGATGAGCACAGAAGAGGAAGGAGAAAGAGAAACTGCCCGGAACGTAGCTGTGGAAGCAAAAGCCCCTTGTCAGACGGGCTCTGGTTCTTCTCCTGCTTCTCGTGGTCCTCGGCTCTGGTCTCAGAGACCTTCAGAACTGCCTCTTCCCCTGAACAAGCCTCCTTCTGCATATACTCCGAGCTGTGGTTTCCTCCTTCGGTTGTTATTTGTTTCCATATGTTAGATCTGATTCTATCTGCTCTGCGCCGTTTCAGAATTCCTAAATCTCTCTTGTCCTCGGATTCACTGGTAGCTCCCTATCTTCTCCAACACTGTTAAAATGGTCTTTTTGTTCTTTTCTCCTCCTCTTTTGAAATTTCTCCTTCACCAAGGCTTGGGGAATCATGGTTGGTGTTGACGCCCTGCCACCATTTCACTACTAGTTGGCTTTTTGCAAAATTGAGTTTTAAATCACAGCCTCCTAGAAAACCCTCCTATCAGTTGACTTTTCAGCAGTGTTTGCAGGAGAGTGGATTTTCCGTATTTCTTCACCAACTTTGACTGATTCCTCTCTGGCGTGTCTGCTATGTTTGCTAAAGAGTGTAACCAAGGAATCTCTCATGATTTCAATTTTGTCGTTTCAGGGTCTTCTTGTAAGGATGCTCTAAAGCATAGACAATATTGATCATCAACAAGTATGCACTGAGGACAATTTTCAGGCTTCTGGGTACGTTTGAACTTGGAGAACCTTAGCAATGTGGAGGATATTCTCATAAGCCTTAAAGTACTGATGCCAGAGGAGAAAAATCTTGCCTGACAGCCAAGTGGTATTTCCTGAGTCGAGACATCAATCCACAGACGTGGTGATGGGGCCAGATGCCGTGGAGTTTCTTGATCTTACATTTATTAAATGCTCTTTTCATTTTGTGGGGTAATTAGAGGGCCAGCCCCAAAGCACTTGCCAAGTAAGTCCTACAGGGAGTTTAATGATGCCTTCCAATGTATTTCCTAGTGATCCCACATGCTCTTAAATTTTAGTCTCTCCCTAACCATGATCCCTTTCTGGTCTGTTACCATTTGTTAAAAAACAAACATGTCAGAATGGGCTTCTGCTCCGATGAATGAAAGCTTGGTTTTTCAGAACTGCGAATATTCTGGTGTAACAGGGGGACAAGCTTAAGCCTCGATGTCCCTGTGTTCTCTAGTTCTCTGGGATTGTTTTTCCTTCAGCATCTAAACACCAGTAGACTGTGCCCATGCTGACAGACAGCGTGAAGTTCAGTCTAACTAGTTGTGGGATTTCCTGAGGAAAGTAGCCGTTTCACAGATCCATTCTGACCGTCCGGTCCCTCTCTCACCTCACCTCAGCCAGAGGCCCCGCATGCTTTGTTCTGGTCAAATCATGACTAGTCTTTTGGCTGCTTTCTTTCTTTTTTTTTTTAACATCTTTATTGGAGTATAATTGCTTTACAATGGTGTGTTAGTTTCTGCTTTATAACAAAGTTAATCAGTTATACATATACATATATCCCCATATCTCTTTCCTCTTGCGTCTCCCTCCCTCCCACCCTCCCTATCCCACCCCTCTAGGTGGTCACAAAGCACTGAGCTGATCTCCCTCTGCTATGCGGCTGCTTCCCACTAGCTATCTATTTTACGTTTGGTAGTGTATATATGTCCATGCCACTCTCTCACTTTGTCCCAGCTTACCCTTCCCCCTCCCTGTATCCTCAAGTCCATTCTCTAGTAGGTCTGCGTCTTTATTCCTGTCTTGCCCCTAGGTTCTTCATGACCATTTTTTTTTTTAGATTTGGCTGCTTTCTTATCCTCATCTCCTGTCTCCTAAGTCCTCAAGGCATAGCTAAAACCATCGATCACATTAAATAAAACATTGCCAAAGATGTTGTGTGTCAGAGACTGCTTGTTTTCCCCAATATTTGTTCTTTCTTTCTCACTTAAATTATGAAATCACAAGTGTTGGCTGGATACATGGTTGAGGGTTAAACTCTATTTCCCAGCCTTCCTTTTGGTTTCATTCTGGCCAGGAGAATTTAAACAGGAGTGATAGAGTAGTGTATATAACTTCCAAGCTGTGTCCTTGAAAGAAAAGTAACAATTTCTCTTCTTTCTTTATCCGTTCCTGGCATGTGGATGAGTTGACTGCTGTTGGAGCTACCATCTTGGAGGACAAGATGGAAGCTGTATGTGAAGGACAGAAGGACAGAAGGATCTGAGGTCTCCAAAATTCTGGAGTCACTCTATAAGCCTTGGATACTTAAACTGGAAAGGAATGAGAGAGAAATAATTCTCAGTTGGGTTTCAGCTACGGGTCTTTTGGCCTTTGTTGCAAAAGGTGAACCATAAATGTTGGGATAATGAAAGGGAATAACAGAAGGAAATTTAAAGCTGGTGAGTAGGTCTTTTAAAAGACAGAAAAGTAAGGAAAATGTGGGACCTTTACTAATAATCTTGAAAAGTGAAGAGTGTCAGAGTTAGGCATCAGGAATTCTGAGTTGCTTAGATCTTTGTGATTAACCCTAAAGGGAAGGGTTTCTGATATCCTTCTATATGTTTGCTCTTATTAGGGTCACGTACAGACTGTAATAGTAGGTAATGAAGCATTATTTTTTAAGCCAACATTCCATAATTTAAACTTCCAAATTGCTACAATATAGGCATTATTAAAAAGAAAGGTTTCGGAATCGCCTTAAGACCATATGTATAGGCAATACAATAAGATCCACCTTACTAATTAAAAGTCACACCTCATTTTGACATATATTGATATCACCCAACTTGATCCCCTTCCTAAATCATCAGGTTTAGTTCTGAATGACCCTTGGTTCTTTCTAAAAATCAAATCTACCCTCCAAGGATACAGCTGTTAAGTCTATTTGAATGATCGAGCCACAGTTCTGAAAATAATGTCAAAGAGAATTTTGGAAGTTGTAAAATTACAACCTCCCTAAAGGAAGTATGCCTCTTTCCAAGACAAGACAAAGGGGTCTTTGGGCGGTCTTAACTGATCATAAACTTGGTAAGTTTTAGTCTGTTTGCCAATAACCTATTAATTGGCATAGCAGCTAGATCTCGTTGTAAATTCTACTTTGCTTACCATCCTGATATCAGTGCTAAAACTCACGGTGATACAAACAGGCTTAGGTCTGGTTGCACTTGGAACTGAGGATTCAGCAGGTGGCCAACGGGCAGAGACATTTCACACTGAACCTGAATTAGTCTGTAACTCTGCCTTAGAAAGCAGCTTGCCTATAAATATTTCACTCTGCGTCAGACAAAAGCTGGATGGATGTGAGGCCACTTCAGACAAAAAGCAGATAAATTCCTGCTTAACGTGTACCTGATGCTTTATGATTTCTGCCCAGGTTCAGATTTCCTGGATCAAATGTTCCCAAGGCCCGTGAGGTCATGTGGTTTCAGAGACATAAGCTAAGCTTGGTGTATATTACAGAGAAGCCATCGCATCCGGGTGTGACCACTCTGAAGGTAAGTGTTAATCCCAATCTGATTTCATGTGTGTGCAGCAGCTGTTGGGAACATTAGGTCTGCCATCTGTGTCCAATGGAGCGGTCCCTTACCACTCAGCCTCATCTGGCTCCAAAGTTAATTTAGCGCATATTGGGAAATTCCTGAAACAACATGAGACTTAACACTATTTTCCCATCAAATCCTTGGAGTTTTTGTTGATGTTGAGAGAGTCTTAGGAGGTGTGAAACCGTAGGACTGGGGAATGGAATGGTTTACTCATAAAATCTGGGACCCTTATTGGAGGGGTTCTTTCTTCAAGTTAAATGCATGTGTTTTTCCAAGAATAAACCCAGTGCCCTACTTGGAGTAAAATGGTCCTTGAACATTATGAGCCAAATCCTGTGTTCTTTTTTTAAAGTTATTTTTTATTACTGATCTATTTTATACATATTAGTGTATATATGTCAGTCCCAATCTCCCAATTCATCCCACCCCCCCTTCCCCCTTGGTGTCCATACGTTTGTTCTCTACATCTGTGTCTCCATTTCTGTCTTGCAAACCGGTTCATCTGTACCATTTTTTTAGATTCCTCACATATGCATTAATAAACGGTATTTGTCTGACTTACTTCACTCTGTATGACAGTCTCTACATCCATCCACATCTCTACAATGACCCAATTTCGTTCCTTTTTATGGCTAATATTCCACTGTATACATGTACCACATCTTCCTTATCCATTCATCTGTGGATGGGCATTTAGGTTGATTCCATGACCTGGCTATTGTAAATAGTGCTGCAGTGAACATTGGGGTGCATGTGTCTTTTTGAATTATGGTTTTCTCTGGGTATATGCCCAGGAGTGGCATTGCTGGATCATATGGTAATTCTATTTTTAGTTTCTTAAGGAACCTCCATACTGTTCTCCATAGTGGCTGTATCAATTTACATTCCCGCCAACAGTGCAAGAGAGTTCCCTTTTCTCCACACCCTCCCCAGCGTTTGTTGTTTGTACAAATCCTGTGTTCTTGATGATTAGTTTCTGTACCAACTTGGTAATGCAGGCTACCTCTCAGACTCAGCTCTCCATCTGCGGATGAAAATTTCGCAACTTGGATTTATGGTCAACGATTTTACTCATGGAAGGTAAAACTAAACATTCATGGAAATCTTGAATTAGAGTTAGCATTTTCTCACTTCTCCTAGGGCGTGGCCCATCCCTCCAAAATTGTTTTCTTTATTTTCCTCACTTCTTCATCCCGTTCGTTCCTTTAGCATAAGGAAAATATCTGCTTAAGCTGATTTATATCCACGTGTGAGTAAAGGAGAGTTGATCTTAGCTGTAAGCCACACTGAACATATGAATTTGCATTTTTTTAAAGTGATGTTTGGTACTCAATCTGAATTTAGCTAACTGACTTGACCCTGTCTTTCAAGCAGCTGCTGAAATTCCCATTCTCTGAGTTTTTTCAGGCTTAAGACAGGTTAGGGCTGGTGACGTCCTACATTTCAGCTTTCCTCTTTGATTGATCCAGTTATCAGCTATCATATCTGTTTGAATTATAACCACTCTTTGAGGCATAATAACTTTTTAAAGATACAACTGCTAATAGAGTCCATTCGTGGGTGATTCAGTGCATTTGCAGTGTTTAAAGGAATTTAATAATCCAAACGTTTAATTGATCACCTACTATGCACCAGTCAGGTGTGCGCCTGTATGTGTCTGGTTCTTTGGGCAGCTTTTTCACAGGACTACATGATATTAAATATCCATTACAGGATTTTGGGTGATGGAGAACCCCTGGCCTTTGCCTAGCACCTGTCACTTTGCCTTCAGTTCTCATGTCTGTGGGTCCCACTCTGCCAGACCCTCCCCCTCTCATGGGTGTACGCTCACTGTAGCTCCCTGATTCATTTTCTGACTTCCAGATCAGGTCGTTCTGAATCAAGTTCACTTCGCTGGCACATATTCCCCCAAAGGTATGGTTTATACATGGACCAACTTGAACCTTTGGAAACAGAAGCAACAGCAGCAAGTCCAAGATGTAAGGGTCCCCTCACCTCATGTCTTTGTCTCCAAAGACCAGTGTGGAGCCTGATGAAGATACCAGTGAGCATTCCTTGTCAATAAATTCATTTCTCCCCTTGACTCTCTCCTAGACTTTTTCTTAAATTTTTATTGGAGTATAGTTGATTTACAATGTTGTGTTAGTTTCAGGTTACAGCAAAATGAATCAGTTATACATCTACGTATATCCATTCTTTTTCAGATTCTTTCCCCATATAGGTTATTACAGAATATTGAGCAGAGATCATATACACACTACTGTGTGTAAAATAGATAACTAATAAGGACATACAGTGTAGCACCGGGAACTCTACTCTGGTAGATTTTTATTTAATTCAGCCCTCTTATAATTCAATGCACCATCTGGGGTCTCATGGCCAATTTAACATACTAAAAAGAATTAAAATGTGACTGCTTAAAAAAATGAGTTTGTTCCTCACTTCAGTCTTCCTAAGCCAAGGACACCCACAGATGGGGAAACTCATCAGTATGAGTTTCCAAAGTCGGCATGCCAGTGTATCCATTGGGCTCAGATGAAGAATGTGCTCCTGGATTATTTTCCAGATCAGAAGACTTTTTCATACTTGACAAAAATAGAGAACCTGGAGCGAGACCAGGTGCAGGATATCAGAGGACAGAGATATCTTTAGTTTCTTTCTTAAGCTTCTTGTGCCTCTGGAATCAGCATCATGCAGGAAAATGATGGGAAGGAACTGTCTCTTTTGTGCCCAGAGCACGGGCATCACGTCAAAAGTCAAATGTACCAACGATCATTATAATGAAACCTCCTTCCCACGTCCTGGCACCAGTAGTGTTACTTGGAAGACAAAGCTTCTTGCTGCAAAGAGTCTGTGCTGCAAAGACCTTCATTCATTCATTCATTCGTTTATTCATTCATTCAACTTATCTTTACTGAATTGCCACTAGGAACAGGTACTGTGCATCTTGGGAATCTTTGAATGTGAGCCACAAAAGCATGTATTTTTCTGGAACTTTGGCTGAACACAAATATTGTTGATGCCACCTCTGTCCATTGACATTTATTTAATAACACTTGAGAGGCATTCTAGCATAGCGTTCAGGGCACAAACTCAGGTATAGAAGCCTGGCTCCCCCACTTTGTAAATATGTCACTTTGGGCAAGTTACATGGACCTACCTCAGTCTCCAACTACTAACTAGAATATTAGTACTTACCTACCAGGGTTGTTGTGAGAATTAACGCTCTGAGCCCATATCATGTGCATAAACGTGCTGAATACATAGCAGGTGTTGGTAAACGCTGGCCATCATTACAACAGAATTTAATACCCAAACAGTCCTGGCATTAGGAATTTGAATAAATTGCCTAAACTTTCCAAACCCCCGTTTGTGCATCTACAGAATAAGGATAATAACACCTACCTACCTACGTTATAGAAGTGCTGTAGTTCCCATGAGACAAGATATATAGAAGTGTTTTATCAGCAGTCATGTCTTACGTACTTCAAAGTTATTTTCGTTATGCTGAGCTCTTAAAAGACCACCATAATGAAACTTCTTTGTTTGTTCAATTCCTCAGGTTATACCTTCTGAGTCGAAACATAGAAAAGAAAGGCAGGCTCAACTCCTTGGCAAAGGAGAGAGAAATTCTTGATCACAATCCCATCAATTCTATATAGAGGAAAAAACAGAGACTGGTGGTGGTATCAGAAAGAGACAGTATATGCTGGACCACAAAACACAGTAAATCTTTACTAGGAGGGATGAGGGCAGGCATGTGACCCGGGCTAGGCCAATCGGATGCTCCCTTGCTAGAATTTAATTCTCATGTAGAGAAACAAAGAAATTGAAAACAGTCGTGTTCCGTCCCACTGCAGCCTCCTGGGCACCGAGTCCCTGCGATGTGCAGAACTCGTGGTCTCTGGTCCTTGGTCTCTGGTCTCCAGGGCTGCTGTCTTTTCCTTCATCTCCCAGACTGCTCTTCTGGCCTCTTGTCAATCTGGGGAGCTCTTGATCCTTTCCAATAAATTACCTTCAGCCTAAGTCAGGTTAATTTCTGTTGCTTGCAACACAGGAGCCCTAACTGATGTCTGCCCTAACCTGTCTTCTAAGATTGGCACCAAAATCACACAGCTCTCTCCAGCCTCCTCCATGCACTGTGTGTTCTGCCGCATGTGTGCACCTTCATGCACCTATAACGGCTCCTTTATCATATCACGCTCTTAGAAGCCACTTATTCATTCCTCCATCAGACAAATACTGAGTATCTAGGCGTCGTTTTGGTTGCTGGGGATGCATCAGTGAACAAAATAGACAAAATCCTGTGCCCTCGTGAGTTTATATCCTCATGGGGGAAGAGAGACAATGTATTGATAATAGGGAAGAACACATCTGACTCCATATTAGATCTGTTCCTTTTCCTGTGCTTAGTCATGCTGGCTCTGCACCTTTTGTAAAAGCATGTTGCCTATAGCCTGAAATATACAGGCTAGTCTATTCCCAGGGCTCTGACCCTTAAGAGTCCATTCATATAGAGGTAAAAAGTTGCAGAACAGAGAATGACATTTGTCTTGTTGGAGGTTTACAGAAACATCACCACCTGACCTATATGGACACCTGCAAGAACAAAGGATTCCGACACCAAGAAGTTTGCAACAAGTAACCTCGCCCCTCCCTCACTTGGCCTTTAAAAGTGCTTTGCTGAAACCCTTTGAGGAGTTCAGGGTGTTTGGGCACTACCTACCCTAGTTCTCCTTCATGGCCCTGAAATAAACCTCTTTCTGCTCCAAACGCCGACGTTTGGGTTTGTTCAGCCTCACTGTGTGTCGGGCACATGAACTTGCGTTCAGTAACAACAATAAAGTATGTATATATATATAAGGTTATATATATATACATACACATATATAAGGTTAGATAATGAAATGCCTCGGGAAATAATGAACCTGAGAAAGAGGGCAGGAAGAACCCAAGGCAAGGGGCTGATGCAATTTTAAGTTTTTATCAGGGAAGGCTGACTGACAGAGGACACTTATGTGAAAGACATAGCGGAGAGATAGACAGCCATGTGGATATCAGCAGGAAGAGCATTTCTGGTGGAGGGAACAGACAATGCAAAATTGCCCTGGTGGAAAGTTGCTTCCAGTGTTGTAGGGACAAGAACGCTAGTGTAGGTAGAGCAGACTGAGCAAAGGAGAAAGCAGTAGGTGTTGAGATCAGGGAAGTAATAGGGAGTTGGGAGCAGACAAGGTAGGGACGTTGTTAGGACTTTGTTTTTTTACTGGAAGTGAGTTGGGAAAACATCGGAGGGTACTGCCCAGCAAACGACACATGGTTACCTGTGCGTTTCTCTTCTACACTAGCATCTCTTGGCTTTCAAGGACCTTCACCATCTGGGCATGACCCATGTGTTCCACCCCTGGCTTCAATGCCCTGCTCTGTTTCAGCCAGACCGCTCTATTCCCTCTAACCTGGACACTACACATGTCCGTGTCTTGATCCACTGTCTACCCAAAACTCAGCATCGATCAACTGCTGTTTCCAATCCCATCTCCTTCCAGATGTTTTCTCCCACTTAACCAGGCCACAGCGGTCTGGCCCATTTCTGGACCTTTCATGAACTAACCTCTACACCCTCCAACTGAGATTTAGCGCATAGGCCCTTGTATTTTATAGAATGTTTCGTGTATGCCTGCCATGTCTATCCAAAAACTATAGACTGTAAACTTTTGGAACAAAGGTACCATGTCTTGCCCCTCTTTGTCGCCCCTCGAGAGCGCGATGAAAAGGAGTTTCGTGTTACTGGAAACAATCTCCAAGGCTCTCAGCACGTCTGGGTTCTGTTTCAAAGGTTTACAATGGCCCCTTCTTTCCTAGGGGGTCTTGAAAAGTTACAAACAAATGTGTCACTACATGGTTTGCTCAAGTAACAGAACAGAGTTACGATGTAAGACCAATCATCATAGTTCATTAAATCTGGGTTGTTCAGGGAAAGGGATGCCACGGGCCTTGGTCGAGCAATCAAGGGACTCAAAGCCACGCAAGCCAGGTCCAGGGGCTTTGTCCGGCCTGAGAACAAGCTGCGATTGTCCACCCAGCACATGACGGCAGGGACTAGCATTCTTTAATTCTGCAGCTGAATAGCACACACAGCCTTGTGATCCCAGATCCCATGCAAGGTTAACTAGCCTTCTATAAACATTAACACCCATGGGAATGGTGCGCCGTAATTACCCTGGCCCCTAAGTACTTGGCAGTTTACAGAACTCACTCTACAGGCTGGAGTGCAAATGTAATTTGCGTGGCAATGTTTATAGCAGTCACAGCTCTGTAAACAGGCTGCCTGGGCCGAGGACACTGGGTTTGTGTCTTAATGGGGATGTACCTGCAAAACCAGGGTGTAGAAGCTTCCCCGGACAGACGCCTGGGCTCAGAACCCCTCCAAATCCTTCATATTAACTTTCCTCTATTCTCACTTGAATGCCAGGGATGCAAATGAAAATGTCCTTATTCGGGTAAAAAAAAACAAAATAAAAAAACCCTAACAAAATCACATTGCCCAGCCCTTACTCCCTGGGGATTTCTTCTGAAGTCAGAGGCAGATTATATGCCTATTTCTCAAACTCTTGTATTAGTATTTACTAGAGTCAGATGACCTGGGTTGAGTCACATTTATGCCATTAAATATTTGTGCAATGTTGGTTAACTCTTGGTGTCTGAATTTGTGTGGGAGCTGGGTGAGATCTCCAATGTCCATTTTTGTTTTCACATTCCGTGACTATGTGTTTCTTTGAGCCCCAGAGAGGTGTCTGTCTTATAATAAAGAAATGGAGATTCTAGTCTTGGTCTATGGAGCAGAAAAAGAACTTTAAAGACAATCTAGTCATTTTTTCCTTATTGTAACAGTAAGACACTGATTCCTAGAGTCTGTGAACCACTTCTCAAAGTCACACAGCCACTTATAGGGCTAAGACTTACACCCTCATCCTCTGGTCCTCAATTCAGAATCTTCCCATTATATCCAGGGCTTTTTAAAAGTGACTTGTCTAAAATAACCAGAATGATCATTCATCTGAATGATCGGTAAGAACATATAAGAAATGCTCAACATCGTTAGGCATCAGGGAAACACAACTTTAAAACCACAAAGACATCAGCTAAAAGGAAGAAAAGACGGATAATAGCAAGAGTTTGGGTTGTTTTTGAATTTTATTTTATTTATTTTTTTATACAGCAGGTTCTTATTCGTTATCTGTTTTATACTGATAATACCAAGTGTTGATGAACGTAAGGAGAAACTGGAATGCTCCTCCAGGGCTGGTGTGGGTGCAGTCACCTTGGAGAAGAGGCATCTGTTTTTATAAAATCAAACGTGCCCTTAGCATATGACCCAGTAATTCCACTTACATGTTTACCCAAGAAACATGAAAATGTGCACACTATGACTTGCACACAAATGTTCAGAGCAGCTGTATTCAATACCAGCTCTAGACTGGAAACAACCCAAATGGACATCAACAGGCAAAAGTTCTGGTACATCCATGCCATGAAAAACTACTTAGGATTAAAAAAGGAAGCATGTACTGTTACAAGCAAGAACACAGATGAATATAATAATATATTAATAACATGAGTATAATAATAACAAAATAATGAATATAATAAGCTAAAGAAGTTAGACGTTAAGGAGTACGTACTGAAGGATGTCTTTGCATGAATTTCTAGAAAAGGCAGATACGGTGCTTGCACGGAGCTGGAGCTGAGCTGAGGGGATAGCAAGGGCATAAGGAACGACCCGGGCCCTGGAAATGTTCTCTGCCTGGATTATGGGGCTGGTAACACAGGCATACATTTGTCAAAACTCACCCCAGTGTATACTTAACATGGGTATATTCTATTGTATGTAAATTGTCCCTCAAAAAAGTTGGCAAAATAAAATAGTGATTTCCTATTGGCACTGGGGAGGCGACAGGGCAACGGGGCAGCAAGGCCTGCTCTCCTGGTGCCCTCTCAGGCCCGCACGCCCTCCAGACCCGGCCCGCCGACCACTTTTGCACGTCCCTCAGAGCAGAGCTGGCTGCCAAGTTCTGCAAGGCAGAGTGGGAAAAGGCAAGGTGGAAAAACCACTTTGCCACATTTATCTCTGATGGAAAGCCTTGTTCAGCTCGCCCGAGATGTGTTTATAAATCCACGCTCTGGTCTGATTTAGATTTACCACCAGGAAGGGGACGTGGCTCTTTTTAAAGAAAGCAGGCTCTTCAGAGCGCAGATGCCCCCAGAGGAGGCTGAATGGACCCACAGCAGGCAGATTCGGGGTGTATCTTTGGTGGGGGAGAGACCCCAGTAAGGACCGAAAATCCCTGAGGCTGGGGTCTGAGGCAAGCATGAGGTGAAGGGAGAAAGCAGTTACCGTGGTCATTTCGATGCTGCAAATACTGCCTAGACCTCGAATCTCCTTCAGTTTCTGACTGTGGAAGAAAGAGGCTTTTTAATAAAATGTAATGGATAGGCACTGTGGATCCAGGTTTGTGAATTGAGGTGACAGACGCTCGGGGATGCAAAGGTTTCTTTGAAGAAGTGTTCGGTCTGGTCCAAAGAGAGATATGTACGGAAATCATGACTCAGCCCTGCCCCAGGACCTTTATGTGGAGGTGGAGCCCTCAGGAGCTTCATAAACCCCAGGCGCTAGCCTCCGACGCACCTCAGCCCTCCTGGCTCGGATGCCCCATTTCTCCCAGGCGTGGACCTGACCCTGCCCCAGCCCAGAGGGTCCGCTGCAAGACAGGCCAGCTCACAAGCTCCCCGTTCCCCTGGCAGGGACAGGAATGGATGGATGCTAAGTGTAGACTAGATACCTCTAGTCTCCAAACTGAAGTTCTAGAACACTGTGTATAGCGAATAAGACCCATTTTCAAATGTGGTCCCAGATCTATAAATAATTTCTGCTCAAAAATATGACCAAGGGATGGAAATTGGGTAAAGCAAACCCAGGTCATTCCTGACGTTGACATTAGCGTCATACTGGGCATGTCTTTATGACAAATGAAAGGTACATAATGGAATATCAGATGAGTCATATTTCTAAAGTATTATCTTGATCATTTACTCTCCTTCTCAAAAATCTTCAGTAGCTCCCTATTGCCTCCTAGAGATAAAGGACGTCTCTGCTCTGTCCCTGCACAGAGCATAAGGGATCCAGGGCAGCGTGGGCCTAAGACAGCCCGAGCCTTACAGGATTCACCCTGTGCGTTGTGAGAGCCGCACCTGTGACCTGGATACCCTGGTGATGTTGCCCTGTAAGAACCATCAGCCCCGAGGGAGACTTTTCAGTTCCCTCTGGCACCAAAGAGGACGTTTCAGAATCCTCTTTACATCTGAAAAGGAATAGATAATGTATATGTATAACTGAATCACTTTGCTGTACGCCTGAAACTAACACAACATTGTAAATCAACTATACTCCAATATAAAATACAAATTAAAAAAAGAATCCACTTTACCTATATCATCCCTCCCCACCTCTTCCCCACACATTCAAGGAGAGTTACTGAATTTGCCCCAAATGATGTAGCTCCCCTTGCCTGGCAAGTGAATGGATTCAGCCTCAATATGCATTATATTTTGGTCTTTGGTTACGCAGCTACACTGATTTTCCAAAATTCCCTAACTTTACCCGACAAACCTGATAACCCAGTGTTGTCCTACACGTGTCTTTTTTTTTTTTTTTTTAAGCTGACAATTACCAACACTCATAAATCCTTGTTGGTTGATCATGGACGTGCTTTTCATTTACAGGACATTATGGAAATATTACTATTTCCTTGAGATCCTCTGACATCTGCTCGCCAATTTTCATCACTGCTCGATGTGTCAAAAACACCCCGAGTGACGGGATTCGGTTACAGTTAATTCAGTTCTGCTTGTGTGTCAGTGTCTCCTCCGACACGTGGCGGGAGCTGCCCGTTGCTGGCTGGCTGGTGTACAAGCATGGGGACCACATTTTGGGGGGTGTTTTATGGTGAAGCCATTGTTGGTTGGCACTGCTTCCTGCTTCCATCGTCTGCCTTGTTTTCAGGCAATGGGATTGCTGTAAAAATTCACTGGGGTGAAAAAATGTCTGTATTTTTTTCAAGTCCTGCTTTGGCGTTCGCATTTCCTGGAACTAGCTCATTAGCAAAATACCGAATCTTTGAGCCATGGTGCCCTTGACCCCTTATGCTCTGTACAGATGAATTAGACTCAGGAAGTCAGAGATTAGGGCTAGATCGCCATTTGAGAAACTGTACTAATCCCAGAGACATTTAAATGGAAAGGAAGCTTCTATCGCTTCTCGGCCTTTTGGCTAAGATCAAGTGTGGAAAGGAAGCTTCTAGAGAATGTAAATATATGTTAAGAATGCTAGATATACTTCTGATATTTGGAATTCCATATTGTATTAATTTATTGATTTGTCAGTTTGGTTTGGCCTCTCCCTTACAACAATCGTCACATGCTTATGCGTTGTCTTTTGAGAAGGGCACAGGCTCCAGGAAGACAGGGTTTCTGCCCTTCCATGTCTGTATCCGCAGAGATCTTGACTTCACAGCTGGACCAAAGCAACCACCCACCCAGTTGTTGGGAGAAAGAGCCAAGGTGATGCCTCTTGTTCCTCCTGGGTCTCACCATCAATTAAGGGGAACATTTGTTAAATCAATTTGTCCCCGTTTTTAAACACGTCAAACTCTCTCATGCCATTCTTCACACTTGTTAACCTGCAGATGGCAAAGAATAAATAATTTTCCTCCCTCATATTTAGCTCCTTATACTCTGATACACACAAGTGTAAAACCATGCAGGAAACAATTTATAGATGTAGGCAAGAGAGTGTTCATTGCAGTGTTATTTATACCAGCAAAAAAATTAGAAAGGCCCTTAGTGTCTGACAATAAAAAATAATGAATAAATTATAGACCATCCATGAGATGGAAAATAGACATTATGATATTGAAGAATTTCCAGGAATGATGAAATGCTAATATGCCAATATATGACTAAGGCAAATAATAAAAACATATTTAATAGAATTCCAATTTTGGAAAAATATATCAAATCATATTAGTGATTATTACCAGTATTTGGCATTATACAGACTTACATTTTCCTTTCTATAATTCTTAGTGTTCAGTTTGCTTTCTAGTTTGTTAGATGTTGCTACTGCTGTAACAACTTCCTTTTCTTTGGCATCTTTCTGTCTGTTTTATTGTTGTTGTGCATGGTGGAGTTTTGCTGTTGTTGTTTGCTTTTTTAAATTTCTCTTTGTGTGGTATATTCTTTCATTCTTTTATTTGAGAACTTCAGGTATAGTTTTTTAATATGGGTGAGATATCTCTTTTTAAATTTTTATTTTATATTGCAGTATAGTTGATTTACAGTGTTGTGTTAGTTTCAGGTGTACAGCAAATTGATTTAGTTATACATATACACGTATCTATTCTTTTTCAGATACTTTTCCCATATAGGTTATTACAGAGTATCGAGTAGAGTTCCCTGTGCTATACAGTAGGTCCTTGTTGATTATCTGTTTTATATATAGTAGTGGAGCTGTCTCATAAATAGCATAATACCCATTTTTTCCTTTATCAGATCTGAGAATCTCTGACTAATGTGTGAATTAAATCTACTCACATTTATTTTGATGACATATTTTTATTTTGCATTTTTTATTAACATGCTTTTTCTTCGGTTTGTTTTTGATACTCTTTGCCTCCTATTGAATTAATAAAGTCTTTTATGATTCCCTTTTTTTCTTTCTTCTCATTTGGAAATCAGAGATGATATTTGTATGCCTTTAGCTTTCACCCTAACATTTCTAACACTTATACTGAACTTGATGTTTGGCTAACAAAGTCTAAACTTGGTATTGTAGAGACCACTCCCCCCCCCCCCCACCCAGCACACTGAGAAATAAACATGCTTTGTTTCCAACTTTTATCCTCCCATCTTTCATATAATTTTTATCTAGTACTTTACTTCTGCTTTGTCTTACAACAAATAATTAACAGTAATAATCCATATAGTAATAATACATCTCTCTATATATTTTACTGTCCATGGTTATTTAAATTTTCTAACATGATTTGTAATGTTTTTTGTTCACCGTTACTTCATATTTTGCTCCTTTCTTCCTTCCTTTTTTTTTTAGCTAGAGGACATAAATCCACTTACAGTATGTCAACATACTAAATTGTAAATTCTCAATATTTGTAGACCTGAAAATGTCTTTTTATTTTGCTCTCATTCTTTTAAAAGTCATTTTGTATTATGAAATATATTAAAGACCCCAAATCACAAACAATAACATAACTGAGTTAAAGAGTTCACATTTGGCCATTTTTGCTTCAGATATTTTAAAAGTCTGTAAAAATAGAGTGAAAATCTCACTTCCCAGTTCCTCCCTAAGGATAACCACTATCTTGAAGTGGATGTGTATCATTCTCATGCATGTTTTCATACATTTCTGCATATGCCTGTTTCCTTAAACAAGGTATAGTATTGTTTTGTGTCATAATATGTCTAACCTAGTTGCATGTTTTCACTCATGTGTCTTTGAAATTTTCCCTGCTGGCACACACAGCCCTAGTTCCTTTATTTTACTTGCTGTATAATAAAATCATGGTATAAATAAACCACCATTTAATTGTAGGTTTCTTCATCAAAGGGCAGTTGGCCTGTTTGCACTTTTCATTATTACAAATAAGGTGGCAACCAATGTTGTTGTGTTTCCTTGGACACGTATGTGAGAATTTGTCTAGGGTAGAAACTACAAGCAATTTTTCTGTGTGTTGCCGGGTACACATCTGTAGTCAGACTAGTTAATGTCAGAATTAATTGTTCCAAATTATACTCTGACCTGCAATGTATAAAAGTTGCCATTTTCCCACACTTGATGTTATCATTTGATATAATTATTCCCAATCTGATGAGTAAAATATAATCTCTAATTACTGTTTTCAACTGTGTTTTCTTGATTACTAATGGGCCTGAGCATTTTTCTATATGTTAATTAATCCTTTGGGTCTTTTTCAGCGAGTTGCTTCTTAGTAGTCTTTGCCTATTTTTTTCTCTTTGCTTCTTTATCTTCTATTAAGTTTTTAGGAGTTCTCTATACATTTTAAATACATGAAACTTACTGGAGAGCATCTCTCTGAATATTGCCTCTGTCTCATTATTTCTCATTTGTCCTTCTGGAGTAAATGTACGCTGGATTATTTCTTTCTCTTGTACAGTTCTCCTAACTCTTTTTCTTTCTTTTTTAGTGTCTTCTCTCTTTGTATGTTTTCTGTGTGATTTTTTTTCTTAGTTCTATCTTTCAATTCACTTATTTCCCTCTGCCATTTCTACTTTTCAGCCCACTCATTCCTTTATTCACTCATTTATGTACAAATATTTATGGATTGCCTATGTGTATGAGGTACTATTCTAAGTGCTAGGGCTGAAACAGTAAACAAAAAAAACCACACAAACTCTTCCTTCATGTACATTATATTCTATTAGGTAAAATTCTACTGAGCTTTAAATGATATTGGTTATCTTTTATTTGCAGGATTCCTACTTTGTTCATTACAACTCTTTCTCAAATAGTCATTTCTTATTATTGCATAGAACATTCACTTCTTTATCTCTATTTCTTTCATCAATTTTAACATATTGTTTCAATGTTCTGTTTAGATTGTTTCTAGTTCCTGGAGTGTAAGGTTTGCTTTCTCCTGTGCTGTCTCTCTTTTAGGATTGAGCGTTTCCTTGTGTGTTTTGTAGTTTTTGATCATGAGCTCATCTTCAGCAGAAATCTAGCCTGTGAACTAAATTACCAAGACCTTCTCAGTTAGGGGATTTTAGGACGTGTTGCAAAGTTGTCTCTGTCTCAGCCTTGGGGAGGTCACTAGGGCAACATTTAAGATGCTTTACAGTGCATAACGGGAGTTCGGATCCCAGCCTAAACACGGCATAGCTCAGGGGTCCAACTTCTCACAGGTAACTATTTCCACCCATGCTGTGGGGTATGGCTCATTTCCAGGTCCAGACCCTGGGCCAGTGGGTAGAGATTTACAGGTCTGCTTCTAGGATTGAGGAAGTTCTAACCTTTGCTCCACAGGAAAGTAAAACTCCTTCCCCTAAGGCATAGATCCAATCCAGGTCCCTCGGGGAACTAAGTAGCTGAGTGTGCTCTCTCTGATTCTGGACTCTGAAAATTTCCTATTTTTAAATGTAAATATGTATTTCTAATTAACACCCCCCCCTTTTTTTTTTTAAAGCAAATGCACGTGTTTTGAATGATGGCTGAAGGAGGAGAATGTCCAGCTTGCTCAGTATTGTATCTTGACTGGAAGCCCCCAAATTTTCTATAATTAACATGTGGTATTTTTATAATTAAGAAAAAACCATCATGTAAAGTCCAATCATGCAGTAAATTTTAAAAATGTGAGTTTGGGGAAAGGTAATTTAATAATGAGTCAGAGATTCGCTGACTGGAATGACAAGCATAGGGACCAGAGAAAGAATGAGGGGTCCAGGCTATCAAATGGTAAGCTACACCCCAAGTTCAACTCTAAAGGGGTTCTATATATTTCCATTCCTATAATTCTGCACCTATGTTCCCAACCCATGCTTCTTCTCTGAGTTCTGGGCTTAGGTTTACAGAATGCCTCTAATATTTCTACCAGATAACTTCAAGCTCATCATGAAAAAAAAAAAAAAAGATTTAAGACTCCCTCTTCTCTCCTCACCACTTCCAAAATTGTTCTTCCTCCTGAGCTCCCTAATTTGGTGCCTCTGCCAGCCCATTGATCATATCCCAAGTTTGAAAGTCAACCCACCCTTTTCTGTGCTCCTCATTCTGAATATGACTCTGAGTTTGGGTACCAAGTCCCGGCAATGCATCGCCTACGTGTTTCTTGACCCCCTTTCCTCTCTTCCATTCTGACCACTACAGAGCTGTGGTTGTAGTAGGTGACCCCCATCGTTTGTCACCTGGATGGGAGCTACAGCCTCTCCTCTGGTCTCCCTCTCTCTCCTCTTCCTTGTCTTCAGTTCATCCTCCAACCTGCAACCAGAATGGCCTTATTAGCCCATGAAATTACCCACACTTATAAAAACTGACAACCCCATTCCCTGGTGCCTTTCTCACCTTCTGAGATGGCCAGCACTCTGTGGAGTGTGTTTCTCTCTAAATAAATCCACTTCTTACCTAAAAAAAAAAAAAGAAAATGCTAACCTAATCATGGTACTTCCCTGCTCCTTTCAGAGAACTGACCATCAAAGATCAGTGTTTCCTTCTCACAGTACTGAGATCACAGTACTGAGCTGCCCATAGGGCCAGGGGCTACATATTCCAGGACTGCATTTAAATTGAGCCCTATGATAAGTTCTTGCCAATGGAGTATGAGAGAAGTGATGTGTGTGTGTCTTTCTGGGCTGAAGTGGGTAAATGCTGGGAAATCTTCCCAGATAGCATGTTTCTCATCTACAGCAACCCGAGGAGCTCCTTGTGAACAAGGTTTCTGGAGTCTGAATTCCAGAATCGCTCTGGGAGGAAAGTCACCCAACCAGGAACACCCTCATTGGACTGGACCAGAAATAAGAAAGACAGTTTTGTTGTGTTAATCCACTGAAAATTCAGTGATTATTTGGTTCATCAGCTAGTGTAACCTTGACTAATATTTTGATTAAATCATAACAGTTCCCTTAAAATAACTTCAAAACTGTTCAGAATCATGCCCAAGGCTTAGACTCATGACCTGGCCTCTTCGTACTTGTGTCACAGAATCTCTGCTCCCTGCTCCTTACCCCTACTCATCCAGGTACTTCTGCCTGGAATGCCCTTTCTTTCTTATGCTTGTTAACTCTTCTTTTTCCCAAGACTTAGCTCAGATGTTTTCTCTCCTGAGAAGCTTTTCCTTACTATTCCTTCCCTGCAACTTCTTTCCACTTTTTCTTACCTTGTATCAAACTTCATAAGATGCCTGGCAGCTCATACACATACATTCGTCATACTTAAACCTTTGTGTGTGTGTCCTTGTAACTGACATATAACCTCCGTGAAGGAAGAGACAGATGTTTCTCTCAAATATCCCAGCATCGAGCTCAGTGCCAGGCTGCCTGGTGCTCAAGAACTATTTGCTGAGTCAAATTGAGTATGAGGTCACGTGGATGAAGATTCGGGGATGAAGAGGGAACATGTGAAAGCTGGCTGAGGGAAGATGCCAAGGAGGATGGTCTGCTCCTCTGTTTGGGGTTTGGCAGGGTCAGAGCCATAAACTGTAAGTGGCCTCTGAGGAAAGCATTTGCAAGTGGTACCGGCTTGTGTGCCGCGTTCAGCTGAAGGATGGGGATCCAGGCAGACTAGCTGGACTTAAGCAGGGTGGGAGTGAAAAGCCAGAGGGAGGGTAGGTTAAGCCCTGTGGCTTGGCTGTTTACCTGTAAATCTATCCTAGTAAAACACATTTAAACTCTAAGTTGCTGCTGACTTAGCAGGACGCACATGCCTATAGGAGAGCATGAACCCCTGCTGTGCTTTCACACTCACCCTCTAAGAGGAGAGGCTTAACCCTAGGGAGGCGGTGCTTGTGGTAGAACTGATGAGCAGTGAGTGAGCCGTTTCCTTCCACATGAAGGCATCTTTGCTCATGTCATCGGAAGGCTTGCACAGGGTCTAATCTCCATCTTTCATTGTTGGTAAAAGTAAGGAAATCCCAGATACACAACCAAAGCACCATGGTCAGTGAGTGACAGACTCCAGCCTACAGCTCAATGGCTGGACCCCCCACTGGTGGTCCCAGCAGGTCACAGAACCTAGAGTTGGCCAGTGGTCAGAGAAGCAGACACACTAATTTAACCCGTGTACAAAATGACATTTTCTAGATTCAGCTCCTAAATACTCAAAACACATCCCCAAGTTTCTGTCTACAATGTTGTCAAACTATTTAAGCAACTGACACTAGACCATTTTGCTTCAATGGACAGGTTTTTTTCCTCCACTGAATAATCAGAAGTAACCATTTGTGTCGGCTTCGCGTAGTCAGGGGACTTTCAGTAGTAACAGAAAATGCCACTCGAATTGGCCTAAATAATACATTTATAGCTCACATGACTGGAAGTTTCACAATGGGGCATGGAATTTAGGGTTAGTAAATCCAGAAGTTCAACATCGTCATCAAGAGCACAAGTTCTGAGGGTCCCTTTCCTTCCTTGTCCATAATTCTGGCTTCTGCCTCGGGCTGGCTCCCCTCACAATTGTAGGATCTAAGGGTAGAAGAAAAAAAGAGCCTATCCCTCAGTCATGAAATAAAATTCCTCCCTTCCAGCTGACGGTCACGTGTGGGCTCTGGACCAACAGCTGTTGCTAGGAGAATGCCATACAGTGGTTGATTTCAGGGCAGGGTCCTCAAACTACCTGATGGGATTAACATGTTTGGCTTTGATTAATCAGTACTCATCTCATTCCAGGAGTTGAAGTTACTTCCTAAAGCACCATGGATGTCGGTGGAAAGAGTGGAAAACATGTTGGAGAATTGAACATGACGTCCACTATACTGTCTAAAATCATTCAGTCGAAGGGGCGGGAGGGGGAAGAGAGAGAGAAAGGAAAACCAAGTTTGACTGAGTAATATCTGTGGATATTACCAGGAACCACAGACTCAGGGATGCAATAGACAATATCTAGCCTGATGTTAATTGATAAGGAGACAACACCTTTTGTTTGATTCTTGGTTGAACACCAACCAGAATGAGAAAACTGAGTAGATTAATTTCAGCTCTGTTTTCTTTTCTTCTTCTTCTTCCCTTCCCCCCACCCCTCCCCTCTACCTTCCTCCTTTGCTTCCCCTCCCCTTCCTCCGCCTCTTTTCCCTTCTCTCCCTCCTCCTTCTTTTTGGCTCTTTCTTTGCTTACTTCTTAAAGAGATCAGGACTCCTCCCTTCCCCCTTTGACTCCGAAGACCACCATTTTGGCCCTCAACGAGCAAAAAATTAAAATAAGAGAAAAAGCAAACAGTTTCTCAGGCAGGTCACGTGTTTCGAACCACATCAAACTGCTGCTTACTCGCTACCACGAGCCTCTCATCCCACTTTGAAAAATACATTCCTGCTAGAACCTAAGAGCTTAGGAAAGTGAGCGAGTTAAGTCCAAACACACACCAGAATAAATTAAATAACAGAGTTAACGAATTCAACTGTGGCATGGTTTTGCAGAAGTGGTAAATGGCGTTTTAGGGTAGAAGTGTTTGGTTCAAGGCTATTTGTTTGGAAGTAATCTTGGCAAGTGGACTGGAGTGAAGGAAAGCTTTTAAAGGCAGGGGAAAGGATGAATTTGGCACTTTTGGATTAGGTAGTACAGGAGGGCTATTAGCAAATGGATCATTTTTTAACCTGGAATGTTATACAGCGTGTGCTGCATAATTTACTTTACAATGATGTTCAGATAAGGGTTATTTAAGTTACTCTATGGGGGACTTTCCTGGTGGCGTAGTGGTTAAGAATCCGCCTCCCAATGCAGGGACACAGGTTCGATCCCTGGACCGGGAAGATCCCACATGCTGTGGAGCAACTAAGCCCATGCACCACAACTACTCAGCCTGCGCTCTACAGCCCGTGCTCCGCAACAAGAAAAGCCACCGCAATGAGAAGCCCGCGCACCGCAACGAAGAGTAGCTCCCGCTCGCCGCAACTAGAGAAAGCCCGCGTGCAGCAACAAAGACCCAATGCAGCCAAAAATAAATAAATAAATAGGGCTTCCCTGGTGGCGCAGTGGTTGAGAATCTGCCTGCCAATGCAGGGGACACGGGTTCGAGCCCTGGTCTGGGAAGATCCCACATGCCGCGGAGCAACTGGGCCCGTGAGCCACAGCTACTGAGCCTGCGCTCTAGAGCCCGTGCTCTGCAACAAGAAAAGCCACTGCAATGAGCCCGTGCACTGCAACGAAGAGTAGCCCCCGCTCGCTGCAACTAGAGAAAGCCTGCGCACAGCAACAAAGACCCAATGCAGCCAAAAATAAATAAATAAATAGGGCTTCCCTGGTGGCGCAGTGGTTGAGAATCTGCCTGCCAATGCAGGGGACACGGGTTCGAGCCCTGGTCTGGGAAGATCCCACATGCCGCGGAGCAACTAGGCCTGTGAGCCACAACTACTGAGCCTGCGCGTCTGGATCCTGTGCTCCGCAACAAGAGAGGCCACGATAGTGAGAGGCCCGTGCACCGCGATGAAGAGTGGCCCCCGTTCGCCACAACTAGAGAAAGCCCTCGCACAGAAACGAAGACCCAACACAGCCAAAAATAAATAAGTAAATAAATAAATTAAAATGTATCTCAATAATGCCATGGCATTTAAAAAAATTAATTTTTAGGAATTCATATTTTTTAGTTCTCACCAGATATTTTAATCTATAGGCAACTATATTTTCTACTTAGTCATTGTTGATATGCAGTATAATCATTACATTTTGTATACTGCTTTTTACCATTGTCCTTCTTACTGAATTCTCTTCTAGTTTTCATGAATTTTAGTGTATTCTCTTAGATTTTCTGGGTGCTTACCGTTCACAAATAAGATTAGATTTCTTATAACTCGTTTTTTGTTTATTGCATTGACTGGTGCTTTAGAATTCTGTCAAGTGATGTTCCTATAACCATATTTCACCACAAAAGAATATTCTGACTGGAGATTTATGATGGGTATTCCTTTAGTAAGAAATGGACCTTAAATCTGATCATATTTCTTGGGGGCACTTTCCGTGATGAACATTTTGGCTTCTTGGACCTATAGACATTATGAACTTTTACAGAGTTTCTAACAAAGGAGATCTATTGCATTCCTGAAGTCAATTTTACTTGGACAAGGAGCATCTTTTAAAATCTTTGGGAATGGGTTAAACTTCTCTATAAAATATGAAAATACTGCAACAAATTATTGTCCATTTTCTTCACAAGTATTTCTTGAGCTTCAAGAGTATATGATCTATTTCCTGCCACCTCGGTGTTTAAAGATTTGGTGATCACAATTTAAGATTGTAACCAGATGATTAAACCTTGGGAGAGGAGGACAGAAGTGTTGGAAAGGGGTCTGCAGGGGAGGTCTGTGGTTTTGGTAACATTCTATTCTTCAGTTGGGTGCTGAGTCCAGGTGGGCTTATTTTGTGTGTGTGTTTTAAAAAATTTTTTACCGGAGGTTCCTTAAAAAACTAAAAATAGAGCTATCATATGATCCAGCAATCCCACTCCTGGGCATATAGCTGGAGAAAAACATGGTTTGAAAGGATACATTCACCCCAATGTTCACTGCAGCACTACTTACAATAGCCAGGACATGGAAGCAAGCTAAATGTCCATCGACAGAGGAATGGATAAAGAAGATGTGGTACATACATACAATGGAATATTACTCAGCCATAAAAAAGAATGAAATAATGCCATTTGCAGCAACATGGATGGACCTGGAGATTATCATACTAAGTGAAGTAAATCAGAGAACGATAAATATCATATGATATCACTTATATGTGGAATCTAAAAAAAAAGATACAAATGAACTTATTTACAAAGCAAAAACAGACTCACAGACTTAGAGAATGAACTTATGGTTATGAGGGGAGAAGGCCTGGGGTGGGAGGGTTAGATTGGGAGTTTGGGGTTGACATGCACACACTGATATATTTAAAATAGATAATCAACAAGGACCTACTGTGAAAAAATAAGTAAATAAATAAAAAATTTTAATCTCTTTTAGGTCTTTAAATTTATTACAAAATGTTAGAAAGTTGTTTTTCATATCACAGCTCCTCCTTTTTTTGATAACCAGATTATTCTCATTGCAAAGATGCAATATTCTCTCAAATTTTATAGAGAATACAATTAAAAAAAAAATCTGCTTGATGGCCTAAATTGATTTCAGAGAAGAAGGGGTATTTACACTGGATCCCTGGATTGTTTTCCTTATTTTGAATTAGTGAATGTGTGTTTTTTTTAAAAAACTGAAGTATTGTTGATTTACAATTTTACGTTAGTTTCAGATGTACAGTAAAGGGATTCAGTTATACATATATCTATTCTTAAGTGCAGGGATGTTTCTGCCTGCTCATCTTTACCTGGGAAGGTGTGTTGGCAGCGTGGACTACTGACATCCCAGCTCTGATGTCCACAAATTCAAATGGCAAAAGAAGAGTCTGTATTCCACCAGATTTTTGCCTTATGAAAAATTAATATCATTACAGGTATCTTTTTCTTTATAAACTTGAAAATTATCCTGTTTAATTTTCAAAATAAATTTCTACTATATTTCTTTTGCACTAATTTAAAAAATTAATTTAGTGATAGCTGATATCTTTGATTACTGATTTTCTAATCACGCTCGAAGTATATTTTCCACTTATTCATTTATTTTAAGTTCCTCAGTAGCCTTTCTTTCCCTCCTTCCTTCCTTCTCTCTCTCTCTTTCTTTCTTTCCTTCACTGCACTGCACAGCTTGCAGGATCTTAGACCAGGGCCCTGGCAATGAAAGTGCCAAGTCCTAACTGCTGGACCGCTAGAGTCCAGGGAGTGCCAGGGAATTCCCTAGCATTTATTTTTTTGATGTATTTTTCCACATTTCCTATTAGCTTTTTTCCCTAGATATTTACTCTTTTTACTCCTATTTTCTAATTAATTGTTTGTATATAGGCAAACTCCTAATATTGTATATTAATTTTGTACCCCCCCACCCCCCGCTTCACTATATAACAGTGTTGGGGATATTCTCTAGAGTTTACCTAGTACCATTTCATCAACAAATAATGACAGTTTTACCTTCTCCTTTCCAAGTTTTTAACTCATTTATTTTTTCTTTCTCAGGACTATTTATGTGCTATCATTCACAAGGACTCACAAGCTAAAATGTCATAATAACTTTGTGAGGTCATTTTTGCAATTTTCCATGAAAGAGTCATATTTTAGAATGTTTTGAAGTGCTGATGAACAGAACAAATGAAAGTGTAACTATGAAAAAAAAAAAAAAGGAGAGTCTGTGTTCTGCCAGATGAGGTCTCCAGCCACTGGTGATGTGTCGGCAGAAAGTTTCCCCCAGTTGTACAGCCGGGAAGGTCACCGTCGTGGTGAGTGGTTCCTCTTGTGTGTTTGTTGTGGTCCCCAGAGATAACTCTCCGGTAGCAGCCCTGGCTGCCCTCATCAGCGGGCCCTGGAGACGCAGCTCCTCTGATTAACGCCCCGTCTGTTCCAGATGAGGGCGGGCGGGCGGGCCAGGGTAGCCTTGCTGTGGACCAGCGCTGGCTCCATTCCCCGCGTCTCCCGTAAGGTCGGGCTGGGACCCTCACCTGCAGCTGTGCGGCTCACGCCCGCAGGTGTTTGAGTTCCCTGGGCTGCAGGAAGTGGGGAGGACCGCACTGTGACAGACGCTTCCCTTCTGGGTGTGGTGTGGGCCCCTGAGCTGCTGGGTCACTAACCCCTTCCTCTGATGCGCAGGGCCCACCCTCCTTAGAAGTCTGTTTCGGCCACACCTCTGCACAGTGTCCTGACCACTCACCAAGGGCAGACTGGGAGGAGGCACCTGGTCTGGAGTTCTGTGTCCTTCCCGACATATGTATCTGTATATATAGCATAACATTTCCTACTTAAGCCATTTTGAGTGTATAGTTGGGTAGTATTAAGTACCTTCAGGTTGCTGTGCTATCTTCACCAGCATCCGTCTCCAGAACATTTTAATCCACCCAAACTGAAACTTCGTACCCATTCAAAAGTATCTCCCCATTCCCCTCTACCCTGGAAACCTACTCTATTCTCTGCCTCTGTGAACTTGACTCCTCTAGGGACCTCATGTAAGTGGAATCCTACAGCAGAGGTCCCCAGCCTTTTTGGACCAGGGACCGGTTTCGCGGAAGACAATTTTCCCACAGACGGGAGGGGGGGGATGGCGGGGTGGGGGGATGGTTCAGGCGGTAATGGGAGCAATGGGGAGCGATGGGGAGCGATGGGGAGCGACTCGGAGCGGCAGATGAAGCTTCGGTTGCTGCCCGCCACTTAACCTCCTGCTGTGCGGCCCAGCACTGGTTCCGGGGGGTTGGGGACCCCTGTCCTACAGGATTTATCTTTTTGTGACTAGCTTATTTCACTTTGCATAATGTCTTCAAGGTTCATCCATGTTGTAGCTCACATCACAATTTCCTTCCTTTTAAAGGCTGAATCATATCCCACTGTATGTATACATCACATTTAATTTACCCATTCGCCCATCAAAATACATTAATCCATAGTCTTTTTTTTTGTCTGTTTGCTTATATCTTTCTGATTCTATGCCTTTAATTTCTCTTTTCTTTTTTTTAAATTGAAGTATAGTTGTGTTGGTTTCAGGTGGACAGAGAAGTGATTCAGTTATACATATATATACAATATATATATACATATATTTTTCAGATTCTTTTCCCATATAGGTTATTACAAAATATTGAGTATAGTTCCTTGTGCTATACAGTAGGTCTTTGTTGGTGATCTATTTTATATATAGTAGTGTGTACATGTTAATCCCATTCTCCTAATTTATCTGCCCCCCCCCCTTCTACTTTGGTAAGCATAAGTTTTTTTCTGTCTGTGGGCCCATTCCTGTTTTGTAAATAAGTTCATTTGTAATTTTTTTCAGATTCCACATATAAGCGACATCATATTTGTCTTTCTCTGTCTGACATACTTCACTTAGTATGATCATCTCTAGGTCCATCCATGTTGCTGCAAATGGCATTATTTCATTCTTCTACAGTCTTTTTAAGGGAATAAAACTTGCCTTCCCCGTCAGTCCCTACAGCATGGAGCTTGAAGACATTTTGAGATTATTCTAGACAAGTGGTTCTCAAACTTCAACGTGCATCCCCAGGAGGGCTGGTTAAAACACAGATTACTGGGTCCCACCCCCTAAGTTTCTGATTCAGTAAGTCTGGGGGGGCCTGGGGATTTGCATTCCTACCAATTTCCCAGTTGGTACAGATACTGCTGGTCCGGGGACCACACTTTGAATAACGACTGTTGTAGAGATTCAGTTACTTTCTTTTCCAACTGCTACTGACTACACATTGTAGGGTAGCTACCCACCCACATACACTTCTGCGGGAACCTAATCATGCACAATCCTTGCTGTCCCAAAGGACCAGGTGCTGACCTAAAAGGTCATCCATCAGTAAGCTAGCCTCTGACCTTTGACTTGTGTGACCTCACTCAAAATGGTGAGCTGGACCAATCCGTCAGGAATTTGAATGAGGTGACGTAGAGGGTGGTTGACCAGCAGAGATGGGGCTGGTGTGACCATCACGGGCCTTGGTTGGCTGAAGCCCAGAAAGTTACCGGTTGAGAAAAAAGTAGACACTCACCCAGAAGCAGAGACCCGACTGCCTACCTTTTGTTAAGCTTTCCCCCTTCTCGCTGCTTGCTCCCTGCCCCCTGAGCCCATCCCCTCTGCCAGAAAGAATTGGCCCCTGGGCTTGAATTTCAGTGAAGCCATGAACAGAAAATGCACCATGAAATTACATGGCTCCTGCAAAAGAGGCGGCCATCTGCTTTTTCTTTAGGCCTTTCCCTACAGTCTGGTGTTATCTCCCCTTCCTGGTGATATTGTACATATTTAAGAAAAAGGAAGCCTTTATTTAAAAAAAAAAAACAGAATGCAGGATATTCGGCACTAGTAAATTCCCCAAGGCATTTGTGGACACTCTACCATTTTCTAGATATTCGTACTAGTAATTTGTTAACTTGTTTCTAGTTTCTCCCATCCCAATTTTGGAATGGGAATATTGTCCTTTGCTGCGTTTCTATAAGTTGCTCTATATGTGTAAAGATTTATACACAATGATTTGCTTCAAATTCTACACAATTCTACGGTAGCTTTTTCTCACCTTAATCTTCTTTCCCACATTTCTGAGCCTTGGGGAAAATGTGATTTCCTCTTTTCTGGTGAATAATACCAAAAAAACCCAATTAATAGCAGGTGAGATAATAGGCAAAAACCAAACAAATTTTAAAAAAACCCTTCACTCTAAAATAAAGTCTATTTGAAACCGCACAGGTTTTACTTTAGACTCTAAGGGAGCCCAGCTGTGGTTAAGCATAGCGAAAACAAGAAGACATTTTGGTTCCATTTCTGAAGATGAACTTTGAAGATGTACTTTGAAAACGCCATGTTATGTCTAAACAAAAGGAAGCTGATGTTACAAGGCGCATTTTCATCCTGTCTTTTTTATTGTTTCCAGACACTAGCGCTGTCCCCTTGTACAGCGTGTCCTGTTTTCCCAAGAGAGGCCGGGACGCTCTCTCTAAACTTTCCTGGATAAGCTGAAATGTGAGACAGTCCAGGAGTGGACACCTGATATTTCGCAAATTATCAGCTTGGTGTTTTGACCTGGCAGGGCTTTCTCTGTGTGTTCCACACATGCATTCCCTTATTCCCTCATTCTTTTTAAAAAAATTTTTATTGAAGTATAGTTGATTTACAATGTTGTGTTAGTTTCTGCTGTACAGCAAAGTGAATCAGTTTTATATATATATATATCTCCACTCTTTTTTAGATTCTTTCGCCATATAGGTCATTACAGAGTATTGAGAAGAGTTCCCTGTGCTGTACAGTAGGTCCTTATTAGTTATCTATTTTATATATAGTAGTGTGTATATGTCACTCCCAATCTCCCAATTTATCCCTCTCCCCCCCTCCCCCTTGGTAACCATAGGTTTGATTTCCCCAATGAGATGTAAAACTCTCTCTTCTACTGACACACACAACACATTTTGATGGAAACACAGCGGTGGGCAGAAGTGGTCAGGGAGGGGCCGGCAGGGGCGGGAAGCTGCAACCCACTGCCAGGGTGGGCCAGGCTTGCATGGGGAGGGCAGAACCTTCTGCAGAGACCAGTCTGGAAAGACCTAGACTGTGCATCACGCAAGCAGCCCAAACGAAGAGGAAAAGAATACTTTACCTCCACACTTTTACAGGTTTGGAACAGAAAGAGGGTCAGCCTGCAATCAGGACCCACGTTTGCTGAAAATTTAGGTTCATGAAGCAAAGAACAGGCATCCTTGCATAGCTGGTACAAAAAGGGACACAGAAAAAATATAGAATGAGATTTTAGTTTCTTAGACACACTGGCAAAGGGTTATCACTCATTCGGTATTCAGAAGGAAAAAAGGATGCCTGTAAAAAGTCTGGGGATATCTATTTATCATTTATCTATCTATCTATAAACTTTATTTCTTAGAACGGATTTATAGAAAAATTACAAATGTAATACAGGGCATTCCCATTTACCCGATATCTAGTTTGCCCTATTTTTTGGAATTAATGATACATGATTATTGATACATTATTATTAATTAAAGACCATTATTATTATTAACTATTATTAGTACCTAAAGACCATACCTTATTCAGATTTCCTAGGTTTTTACCTGATGTCCTTATTTTCTATCCCAGGATCCACATTACGTCCGTTACACGTTACATTACATTTCATCATAAGGTCTCCTTGGGTCCCTATTTTATACAAATTCATTAAACAATTAACACGTGGTAGGGAGGTCTCATGGAAGAATACCGGCACAAACATTGCCCCAGATCCCTGCATCACCCTCATCAAGCCCTGAAGTTACAAAAAGTCCCTTTGGGAGGGTTATGATTTTTGGACTGGGTGACCCTCTGCTGCTCACTTGACTTCTCTGAAATTTTGCAAGAGTCGAGTTTTATGGGGCGGCTCTACATCGGTGCCTGAGCCCAGAGTGTGTGATGCGAATGGCAGGGAGAGTTGTCCCCGTGTCTGTTCCCAAGGACAGCAGAGAGTCACACGGCATGTTCACCACATCAAACTCCCGCGCCCAAATAACAAGCAGCCTAAGTGCGCATTTGGCAAGGGCTGGGCCAGGGCGGAGAAGGATTCCTTAATAGCTGCGCCAGATTCTTGCTAAAGGGGAGGATGGCCTGTTTTAGCCGCCAGCCCCAGGGGGGCAAGGTCTTCTCTCTGCTTCGATGTTTATGGGGGACTTTAGTGTAAGCTGGGGACCAGGGTAGGAACCAGGGCCACCAGCTATATCACCCACATGACCTCCAACAATTTATTAAATATCTCTGAGCCAGATTGATCATTTCCATCCCTCCCAGAAGTGGGAGAGAGAACTGAGAAACTAAGTCCTGGGGCAAGTTCTTTCCATGTGCGTGCAGCAGGTGTGCATTAAGCACTTACTGTATACTGGGCACGATGCTAGGTGCTGAGAACATGGGGGCGAAGAGGATGCATTTCTTGCCCTCATGGGATCCCCCAAGTTCTGATGCCACGTGAGGATTTCAGTCTGAGCATCTTGGACAGTAGTAGTATTGCCACATCATTACTCCATATATTTAAGGAAAATTGTAAATCTGGTTTGCATAGGATATTGAGCATTGAGTTGCTTTCTTTTAAAAACGCTGCCAGAATGATTAACTGAAAAATCCCCTAAAAACCTGAATGGACAGTAAATGTGGCTGGGGTAAATGTTTACCAGATTCCTGAGAACTGAATTTTTATTGACTTGTTTCTCCTGGCAGAAACCTGCTAACAAAAAATCAAAATATTCCTAATGGTCATACTGTCTTTGACTTAAAGCGTCTTTCGTCTTTAGGAAGGTGGAGGTCACGAGCCTCCCTTTCTGCCCAACCAGGAAATCAGGAAGCCTGGGGCAGGAGCCTCTGGAATCAGAGCCTTTGGTTGACCCCAGGGCAAGTGACTTAAAAGAGTCTCGAAGATTCCATTTCTTCATTTTTAAAATGTGTGTAATGCTTGCTTTGGCTTCATGTGTCAGCTGCTGTGTAAAATCAATGAACCTATGCCTATAAATATCTCGGCCCAGGCTTGGCACACAGTAGGTGCTCAAAAAAACTGGGCGCTCCAATGCTTAGCCCTGGCTTCCCCCTTTGTGAAAATGGAAATACTGCCACCTACCTTGTAGGTGTTGTGAGCAAGCAAATGACTTGAAATAAGGTCTCTGCTGGGCTGAGTCCCGGGCTCTGCCCGAGAGGGACATTTGTGGATGACGGCGGGTCTCAGAAGGAGGCTGGACACGTCATCAAATACCCCTCCAGTGACCAGCTGAAGAACGTGCGTTCACCTGCCCCGGAGAGGCGGTAGGTTCTCTGTGGATGTATCCAATGAGCCGACAAAACTCAGTAGAAGGCAAAGAGTCTGTGTCAAGCCCTGCAGTGGCCGGAGGAAAGGGACAGGGGGTTAACTGGTGCCCATCAAGAAAGAGCTTCTCTTCTCTTCCTCCCCTGCTCCAAGCTCGGAGGAGAGGATAGCTTCGCAGAGGAAGGAATTAAGAGAATAGAGAAAAACCCAGCATGCCCTCCTTCTGCCGTTAGAGCCTGTAACTCGGCTGTAAAGCCCCCTCCCTGCCGACCCATCTGCAGACCGACAAGCCAGGGGAATAGCAGACCCCAGTGATAACATACATAAAGTGCTCAGTCCAGAGCCTGGCTCTTAGTAAGGACTGAGCAAAACAGTTTTCTTTTCACCTTGACCTTTCTCATCATTCTTCTAAGAGCTATAGCAGTTTCCAAGGGAAACATTCAAAAGAGGAAACAGATCCTATTGCCCTGTTTGACCCCATTGACCAGGTGGATGCCATCAGTTTAGCAATAGCTCTCTAATCATCATCTCTTGTGTCCCTCCTTCCTTGCTGTGCTGTCTGGTCCATAGTAAATAAATATTTGCTGAATGTTATTTATTTATTTTTATTTTGGCTGCGCCGTGTCTTAGTTGCAGGATCTTTATTGCGGCATGCGGACTCTTAGTTGCAACATGCATGCGGAATCTAGTTCCCCGACCAGGGATCGAACCCTGGCCCCCTACATTGGGAGCGCGGAGTCTTGACCGCTGGACCACCAGGGAAGTCCCTTTGCTGAATGTTACTGATGCAGGTTCTCGAGGAGGTTCACAAGCTAAAATCTACATGAAGTTTTTTTTTCTGTTCACCAGTGTTATATTACTGGGGATTGAACTCTTGATAGGTATTGCCGAATTGTCTCCCAGAGACTGTATCAATTTACATCCTTTGTGGCGTTGAATGATACCGTTAAAAAGAGTAGTCTCTCTAGCAGGTGAAACATGGTCTATTACTGTCTTATTTTGCAGTTCTTTGTTACTAGGAAGGATGAATACTTTCGTTCCCATCAAGAATAAGTAAACAAATTTGGGTCAGGCTATATAGCTCAGATCTTAGCAGGATGTAGGCTTAAGGCCGTCAGTTACAGGAATTGACAGTAGATTCTTTCTGGGTGAAACACCACCTCCTCTACAGTGACAGAAGTACTTGGAATGACATTGCAAATAGGATGCTGATTTTTCTAAGCAGAGCGCACTTTCCCATCCTTCCTTGACCTTGGCGAATGCCCAGTGATCGAGCTGGAACCTTACAGAACTCAGCTTCCTCCCATCTTTGCTCACCTCCCACTTCCTGGCCACGCCACCCCCCTTTTAGATGTTAATCGATTCAATCTTACAGATGCTAAGGCCGCCTGCCTTCCATGCACACATCTGGTGAGATGGGTGTTTCCCTGGCTGGCTTGCATGTTACCAGCATCTGTCAACCCTATTTAGTCTTTAATTGCTCTTGGGGCATTTGCAGGAAAAGCCTGCCTTGGGATCCACACACTCATATGAGAACAGTGCAAAGCACTCCCAGGCTGGAGTGCATTTGGAAAGAGTGGTTAAAGTTGATGTTTTATTATTTATTGCTGAGCCGCTGAGTCATCATAATATCAGTGTCCAGCTGAGGCTCTCTTTGGTCCTGTTCAGCCAGCTGTCACCCTGGTGGAGCGGTGGTGCCGAGGCATCTGAAGAAATCAGAGAAAAAAAAAAGGGAGGCCACCAAGTCCCCTGACGCCATTGATTCATTTTATGACGCAAACACCTGTCTTGTTTTATAGTAGCTGCCTTGTGACGGTTGCACCTAAAAACAAAAGCAGCATTTGCAGCACCTCCAGGTGCAAAGGCACTGGAAGGGTCTGAGTACAACACCAGAGACAGAACAGCTATGAGTCACTGAAGACTGACTTTGATGCCCTGCAGGTGGAAAATAGGGATTCTTCCCAGAGACGGATGGGGTGTGGGCACCAGTCTTTAACTCCCTCCACCCACCCAATAAATGAGCCAGACAAACAGGCACCAGGAAATCTCTACATTGGCAGATGGCACAAAGTTCCCCGGCAAGTGCCTGGCCAGGCCGATGGGGATACACGGCAGGAAAAGCTTTGCAGTCTGCGTTAATGGGCAGGAATGTGGTGGATGAGTTTCAGTGAGGTGAAGTATCTGGTAATGAATCCACTCGGGGCAGGCATGATGGGCTCTGCGTATTGGTTATAGCCTTAGAAAGAGGTCTGGCCGTGTCGGGCTGGGGTTTTAGGGATGATCTGCTCTATGCTGTTAGGACTATCATGAAAATATTGGCCAGCACCAAAATGAGCGTTGGTGACAAGGTGGAGAATCTTATTCTCCCCTGGTCCTAAGATCTGCAACGCCATGGGCAGCTTTATTTGCCCCATTTCCACGAAGACCTCGTTTTTCAGTGATGTTAATAACCCTTCCTTTGAATCAGCAAGCAGTGACTCCACATCTGTGCCTCTGACCGTTTCTGGATTCCATTGTATCCAAACCTCCTCAACCAGCAGGGAGTAGAAGACAGGGCCTCTGCTTGGGCACAGAGCTGGCCTTCTCCCCTCTTTGCTTCCAGGGATTGTCTGGGTCTTGGCTAGAGGGTCTCCAGGTACCAGCTCCTTCCTGCCCTGTGCCTTTGGGAGCAATACTGTAGGCGGAGAAAACAAACATAAGAGCAAAATGATGCCTCAGTGGACATTTGTTGGTTGCCTTCTTTCATCCACTGCCTCTTCTCCCCTTCCTATTGGGACCTCAAATTTTAAAGCCATGTGACTTCGGGTGAGATTGACCCCCCTCAGCACTAAGGTGGATCCTAATTGGCTTAATACAATGCCCTCATCCTGTTTCCCTGGCTACTGTATTTGGTTCATTGATGAGCATTTAATTTTAGGCCAAGGAACTGAGAGGAGACATTTGCTAGAGGCATCTGGGAAAGAAATTTCTTTTTTTTTCCCCAAAGGAGTTGCAAGCCACTGTTCTCCTAATGAGAGGGGAGCCAGCCTCTGAGGGAAGCTGACATGGTAAAAGGCAAAGAGGAGAGAGAGAAATAGAAACTGGGATCTAGGTGACATCATCAAGCTGCTGGATCAAGCCATACCTGAAGTCCACATACCTCTAGACTTTTAGTTTTTATGTTGAAGCATATGAAATTGCCAGTACTTATAATTATCCTAAGGCACACAGCAGCAAAAACATCCCAAGGGATTCTTTGAGACGAGACTACCAAATTTTGTGTGCATATCAGCTGTTCACTTTGCACTTTGACCTTTCCACCAGCTACAAGCTAGGTTTCCCAACCTTAGCTTAGTCACCCTTTAGTTCATCCTACACACTCCCTTCATATTAATTTTGCTTCAACACTGCAGTTTCCACACTTGTGCTTCAAAGCCAACAATGGCGCTTTAGGGCTTTCTGTGTGAAGGATAAACACAGTTGCCTGGCCTTACTCCAATAAGCTTTTCTAACCTTATTTTCCATGACTCCCAAATAGAAGAACCCTCCATTCCACTCAAACTAGGCTTCATTCTGACCATAGGCTGTGCCACCTCCACCACGACCCTATAATTAATTTTCTTTCTGCTTACACCTCTGTCTGTCTGTCTGTCTCTCTCTTTCATTGCCCCTCCTGGTATACTTAAGGCTATGTTGGGGCAACTTATATTTAATGAGTTCTTTAACCAGATCTTTCTCTCCAATGAATTCCTATCACTCTTGAAATCTATGCCACGCAATCTTTAATTAATTACATATTAATGGCTTCACGCCTACAAACCCAACCTCTTAAAGTTACATGGACCATATATTATATCTGTTTCATAAACTTCCTAACTAGCACAGTTTGGTGCACACAGCAGAAACAAAGGTATAAATGTAAATAACTGACATTGTCCAGACTTAAACATTTAGGCCACTCAACTTAGCATTGGGTACAAATGAGCCCAGAAGCCAAACGATGAGGGTTTATCCAAGCTGATGTTCTGAACTTGAGACCTTCTGCATGTTTCCTAGGAAAGTTTCATCCAGCAAGATCATTTTTCCAACATCAATTCTAAAGATTTTTTTTTTTTGATGTGGACCATTTACAATGTCTTTATTGAATTTGTTATAATATTGCTTCTGTTTTTTTTCATATTTTGGTTTTTTGGCTGTGAGTCCTGTGAGATCTTAGCTCCCCAACCAGGGATCGAACCTGCATTCCCTGCATTGGAAGGCGAAGTCCTAACCACTGGACTGCCTGGGAAGTCCCTGACAACAATTCTAACACACTTTCCCGTGTTCAGGCAAACCTGTGGGTTTCAGCCCAGACAATGAGAGGGAAACATTGATACTTTAACCCAAACGCAGCTTAAGAACCCTTGGAGGGTTCAGACGGACAGAGCTGAACCAAGGCTTTTTGCAGTCTGGCTTCTGTTTCTCAAGCCCTCGGTGGAGAGACAACTTCCTTCGAATCCCATAAGACACTGTGGATACTGAACAGACTTACAAACCCAATCGAATGAGCTAAGCGTCCACGGACCCAGAAACACCAAACCTATGTTTTTCTTAAAATAAACAAGCATAAAGCATTTAAACAAGAAGGTTCTCAGGGGCAAACCCTAGTTGGATTTTAGCAGATCTGAAAACACTTGAAACATAGTCAAAAGACTTTTTGCTAATCCCAAGACATTTGCAAAAAGGTTCTACCTTTTTGTGGCCTCCTGGCTCTTCCACACCCCCATGGACGCACCTGTCTACCCGCGGACAAACCCTCTAGCTGTTCAAGACGAGTAAACTCACCAGGGAACCATGGGAGTGGGCAGTGGACAGCACAGATGGGTACTGGGGGCGCTATTCATCATAAATGTCCTTGTTTATCCTTTTCCGCCATCAGGGATGACCGTGAGCAGATACTTTTCTGTCTTACACTTTGAATTCTCAAAAGAAAGAAGAGTAATACATGCATCGGTAGGCTACTTTAGTGTTCCATAAACCTTAAGCTGCCAGGACGTTTGCTTCTATCATGAAATCTCTTCAAATCCCATTGGCTCTTATTCTTTATCATAATTCTTTGAATATCTGAAACCCGTGATGTTTAAGCGAGTCTTCTCTGTTAGGGGTTAAGTCATCATATTTGTTTTTCTCCCAGTTCTAATTTTCTAACACTGTCATCTTCTTTCGAGTTTCCCCTATTTTTGTTTCCCTAGGGGCATCCTTTGGGACAGAAAGTGAGTTTAACCCTTAGACATTGACACCTATTTTCCTCTGAGTTTCAACTTCAGGGGGATTTCAGAGCAATACTTACCAAGGTAACTGTGAACTCACCCATTCTCTGCAGCTTGGGGAGAATTCCTAAATCTATTTCATTTATTCAGCCATACTTGGTAGGACTCAACTAAAAGAATCTTATTAATTGAAACATCTGACAGTAGGTTGGATTTTAGTTTAACTGGAAGATCCTGTATAACCCAGGGAAATAAGACAACTGGAAAGTTTGCATTTTATTTGGCAGATTTTTATAGTTCCCAGATCTTGTAAAAAACATGGGGGAGGCGGGGTGGCAGGATAAAGCGATGCAGTTTTTAAATCAAATGAAAGCTGAATGTGGACGAGGCCAAGGTTTCTTGCCTATCGCTAACCTCCATGAATATGAGAGAAGAAAATTTCCTTCACTCTGTTGAACAGAATATTACGCTGGAAAACTATTAATTTTAGGTGCTGAAAATCAGCTATTTCCTGTAACATACACTGGTCCATGCTTTTTTTTTTTTCACAAAACTGTTATTGTTTCTATTACAAAAGTCACACAAGTTCATTCTGGAAAATTTTTTGAAAAAAAACCAGAAGCAAAATGAAGAAAATTTAAAATTGCTCAAAGCTCACCGCATGGAGAAATTCAATTAATAAAAAATTAGTGGTTTAATAATTAATAAAGTGTATAAATGTCTAGCACTTTTATCTCTATTTTCTCTCTTATATTCTTTCTATCTTTCTCTCTTGCAAAAACTAAAATTGAAATTATACTGGACATTCTGCTTCATAATTTACTTTTTTCATAATAGAAGTTATTCCTAAATAGGATTTTTTTTTTTTCTGGCTGAGATATAAGGTTATATTCTAGTCCCCATAATGGTTTTCTACCATAACAAACATCCTTGGATCTAAATCTTTATGCCCAGACAAGGTCTTTCCTTACGAGGCATTTCTGGACGAGAAATTGCTGGGTCAAAGGAGATGCAGAATTCTAGGGCTTCGGGGTAAGGGTTGCCTAGCTGCCTTCCAGAAAGATTAAATAATTTCGCACATCCACCAGCACGGTATAAATATTTCCTCATACAAATTCTGGATATTTTAATTGAAAATTCAAATTGATAGATACAAAATAATAGCTCATTATTTTATTTGATTATTAATGAGCTTGAATATTTTCATATAAAATACGGCCATTATATCCATACTGTTGTACATCCCAGTAAGACGTAATTTAAAATTAGTTAGTTATTCATTTAATTTTTATATAGTAAGTATAGCAACTCTATGCTTTCTCTCATATGTTGAAAATATCCCACATCTAACAAGGTCCTACTGCATAGCACAGAGAACTATATTCAATATCCTATGATAAACCATAATGGAAAAGAATACAAAAAAAAAGAATGTATATATATGTACAATTGAATCACTTTGCTATATAGCAGAAATTAACACAACATTGTAAATCAACTATACTTCAATTAAAAGAAAATTTTTAATTAAAAAAAGAAGATATTCCTTTCAATCTAACAGCAGCTGGGCTAGTAAACGATGCACAGGTTACCAGGTAAGCACAGAGCATCTTATTCTGTTCAATCAGAGGCTGTTTACCCTTTAACAGTCTCCTGCACAGAGGTTCATGCCCAAGATGGGTTTAGACTAGGTTGCTTCTGAGTTCTTTCTTATACCTGACATTCTTCCTCCTTTCCTACACCTAGAAATAAAGCATCCTTGGTCCATTAGGAGAAGGAGCAGAGTGGAGAAGCATGGGGACCGGTGGCCCTGCTGGCTGGGCTGTGACAAAGTGGCTCCGAGTCTGCTCATTTCTCCTCTGAGGGATCCCACGTGCCTGCCACGCCCCTGCCACGCTGGCTATGACGGCCACCCTCCTTCCTACAACACTTGTACGACTTCCCTTTAATGCTTCTGTGGCGCGTTGGAACTTACAGCCAGAAGCTGGATTCTTGCACCTACGTGTGCGAGTTTCCTCTGGCTGCTGTAACAAAGTGACACCAACTGGCTTCAAACAAGGGACCTTTATTCTCTCACAGTTCTGGAGGCCAGGAGTCCTAAATCAAGGTGTCAGCAGGGCCGTGCCCCCTCTGAGACTCCGAGTAAGCTCCTTTCTTGCCTCTTCCCAGCTCCTGGTGGCGGCTGCCTGTCCTTGAAGCTCCTTGCTTGCGGCTGCATCACACGAGCCTCTGTCCTCGGCATCTTTCCCTGCATCTTCTCCTCCCCTGTTAGAGCTCTCGTGTCTCTTGTCCTGGACCATGAGCTCCCGATGTCAGGGCCCATCTCATACTCACTCCTCTACCTCAAGAAGCACCTGGTACCCGATACGCAGAGGGAGCTCTTTGGATGCATGAACGAAGATGAATTAATTCTATGGCTTCTCTTTATAGCCCACGTCTTGAATTCTCCTGGATATTTTATCATCAGCTCTTCCTCTGAATACCCCTCATATACCAAATACACTCCCCAAAGTGGACCTTCTCCAGGGTTTTCTTCTCTACTTTCCTTCATTCTCGCTGTATTCCCTCCCCCGAGTTGTCCTGTTACCACCACTGTTGCGTGGGTCGACTCATAAACTTACCTGCCTTGTTTCAACACTTCCCTTGCGCTCAGAGCTATATTTCTACCAGCCCGCTAGAGTGAATAGAAGCTTTGCTCAAATTCTAAAGCCAGCATGTCTAAAACGACACCGCCACCTCACCTGGTCCCCTGGTTCTTGGTTTCTGACGTCCCAGGCACGAATTAGAATCAACACCTATTGGCCAGTAATTCTAGAGAGTGGGCCCCGGCACGAGGGCCATCCCCAACTTTTGTGGGTTCCGCGCTGGAGTGGCGTTTGTCACCCATTGTTTTCCCTTCAATTTTGCCACTGCTTCGCTCAAGATTTTGGTGTCTCTCACCCACTCTTGTGGTAGCATCCTGACAGGTCTCCCTCGCTTCCTGTCTCTTGCTCTGCTATCCATCCTTCAGCAGAATGATGTTGAGAGAAGGATCGGATGGCATGATTCTCTTGCTTGACAGCCCCCGGGCTTGCATTCAGAGGGTCCTCCTTTTGGGATGGGAACGGATGTTGGCTGTGAGCCTGGGAAGTGGAGTGACACTGCAGTTTGTTCAGCTTGATTTGCTGTGTTCGATGGACCCTGCTCGGCTTTGCTAGAGTTACCCTGTTTCATCCCGGTCCTCAGGCTCTGGGCCCCCAGGTTTTTCAGGAGGTGCCAGAGCTCCGCCAGTAACACCTACGAAAGGTCATCGCTTTGACCTCATGATTATTGTGTAAGCTCGTTAAGGGCAAAGATCAAATCTTTTGTCGAGCTACACTTACTTCTCAGCTGCATTTAATGTAAAACTGGGCAGCAGAGGCCTCTGAGGAAATCCTTCCGAAAGAGCCGGTGTGAGAAAGATAAATAAATAGCAGAGGCCCCTGGGCTGAAGCAGCAGGGCAGGGCAGCTCTCCGAGGCTGCAGACGCCGAGGTGAGCTTGGCTGCAGAAGTGCCGGGCCCGTGATTGATGGAGGCAGTTTGCATCCGGGCTTCTAACCAGACCCCCTCACCTTGCGGAATATAGAACTGAAGGCATCCACTGCTCCCTGAAGCCAGTGCTTTCCCGGGACGAGGCAGCATTGTGTTCTACTTACTGAATGGGAGGCTTTCTCTTCCCTTCCTCGTCACCAGGGCATCCGATCACCAGCCTGCGCCAGGCTACACCGGGCTCCCTCCTCCCTGTTCACTGTTCATGATTTTCATGTGTTTTGGGGCTGTTTTCAAGTGCCCCAACCCCCAGCCTCTGCTCAGTAGAGCTATAAAAGCAGAAAGCCTTTCATCTCTTCGCCAGCAACAGCCCTCCCTGCTCCCTTGATCGTTTGGCGAACTTGCCTCTGAACTCGGTCCAAACTGTCTGTCTCCTTGGGATTCCACGTCTCCTCCACCGAGATCAGCCTCCCAGGTGTGCTGGATGATTAGCACGGAGGAAGGAGTTATGTACACTGTGATTAGTGCAGTAATAACAGCGATATTAATAAGAGCAAGAGCCTGACGATGACAGAGCACCTGGGCTATGGTGATCTCGAGGAAGATGCACTTTTAGCCCCGGGGAGCCCATGTTGTCCTCTTTTTATTGTAACACTTCCGGTTCTTTCTCTCATTCCAACAGTAATCTGTGTCCATTGTGCAAAGCGTGAAAAATTCAGAATGATAGAAATAATTCAGGATACGTTACCCATACTCCTGCCATGCAGAGGTAACCGTTGTTAATACGTTGGTGGTTTTTTGGTCCAGATTTAGTTGATGCACAAGCTCTCAGATTCACACATGTAAATACACTGGCAGAGGTGGGTTTCATGCTGTATATAAAACTGTGTGGCACCAAAGGGGAAACATGAGGGGAAGTGATAAATGAGGAGATTGGGATGAACATAAACACACTGCTGTATATAAAATAGATAACTAACAAGGACCAACTGTATAGCACAGGGAACGCTACTCAATATTCTGTAATTACCTATAAGGGAAAAGAATCTGAAAAAGAATGAATATATATATACATATAACTGAATCACTTTGCTGTACACCTGAAACTAACACAACATTGTAAATCAACTATATTCCAATAAACATTAATTGAACAGCTAAAAAAAATTGTTTTTGGGGGGGGGCTTCCCTGGTGGCACAGTGGTTGAGAATCTGCCTGCTCATGCAGGGGACACAGGTTCGAGCCCTGGTCTGGGAAGATCCCACATGCCGCGGAGCAACTAGGCCCGTGAGCCACAACTACTGAGCCTGCGCGTCTGGAGCCTGTGCTCCGCAACAAGAGAGGCCACGATAGTGAGAGGCCCGCGCACCGCGATGAAGAGTGGCCCCTGCTTGCTGCAACTAGAGAAAGCCCTCGCACAGAAACGAAGACCCAACACAGCCAAAAATAAATAAATAAATTAATTTAAAAAAAATTTTTTTTTAAATAAATAAAATTGTGTGTCCTCTTTTTCCTTCAGTGTGATATCACACAGACGTTTCTAGGTCATGAGATAGTCTTCTACAGCATAATTTTAATGGTTCTATAGAAATATATATTCGATGATGTATTTGGCCATTTCCTTATGGTTGAGTCCATGGGTGGTTTCTGAGCTGTGTTGTTATGAAAATACTATAGGAAAGGAGCAGGGGACAGAGCACATAAAGTGACCTGTAGAAATAGCTTGCCATCCAGAGAATTGCTGGGGGAAACTCAATTCCCACTTTCTACATTCCTACTCACCGGAAAATGGAGTAGTTTGACATTGAGCCAGTCAGATGGGGCAAGGGGAGCAGCTCTTTGAGTGGGAAGGGGGTTTGGACCAATCTTCCATGTCTTTATACCTCACAGTGTCCTAGAGATGGGAAGACGGAAGGGACACAACCAGGAGAGTCAGCCGTCTTGCCCACGTAGCCTCAGGAAGGCGGGAAAGAGAAACTCACTCACATCTCAGAGTTCAAGTGGGAGTTACTATCCCAGTGAATATGAACCCATGACCCACCCTCTGGGAGATAAACCAACATGGTGAGCAGATTATCTTCATGGGCGCAAAATGTTCTTTGGAGGAAGAGAATGTAGCAGGTCAAAACTCTTGCAGTATAAAAAAAAAATTACCTGCTTCTGTTTTACTTTTCTTTTTTTAACTGGATAAGAAAAATCCAATCCCTCCTAAATTGGGATGGGGATTAACTTGAAAGTGGGCATGAGGGATCTAATGGAGGGAAGAAAATGCTCTAAAACTGATTATAGTGACGGTTGCACCTCTCAGTAATGGTCCTAAAAAAATCATTAAATTGTACACTTGAAATGGGTAAATTTTATGATAGGTGAGATATGTTTCCAATAAAACTACTTAAAAAAGTAAAATTTAAACCCCTACCTAAAAAAAAAAAAATAAAGTCTCGTGTAAAGCCAAGACAAGAGACTTTTTAAAGGGTTGACTAGGACTAGGTTGGGAAACCAGGGAGGCCTTGTGGGAAGCAAGATGGCGAGATGCACGGTGGACGTGGTCCCACGTGGCACCAGAGGCAGGAAGCTGTACCACAGCCAACTGAATGCAGCAGAGAGGCCCTCAGCCTTGCTTTCATCTGCTCTGTTGTCCCTGGCAACCTCTGCTAACTCTGCCCAGTGAGTCACTGTACCTTCAGTCATTGTACCTTCATTGTACCTTCAGCAAGGCTCTCAGCCTTGCTTTCATCTGCTCTGTTGTCCCTGGCAACCTCTGCTAACTCTGTCCAGTGAGTCATTGTACCTTCAGGTACAAAGAACGGCTGTCTGGAACGAGAACAGGCTTTGACCTTTGATGGCTGTGTGACTTCGGGTAAATCATTTCACCTTCCTGAGACTTGGATGCCACGTGCGGAGAATGAAGGATAATGTCTGGCTCTCGAAGGCCTGTTGAGTTGTAACATTTCTCTAATGCCATGATTCATGCTTTATAAATGGTTATAAACAAATCCTAGAGCCAATTTTCTAGTTTTCTCCTGTGCCCAAGGACAAACATAAATCATATTTAACTGGTGAGAACTCTAGCTAACTCACAGGTATATCATGAGATTAAATGAAATAATAGACCTGAAAGGAATGTGATGGAGAAAAAAATACCTAAAACCCTATGGGAATTTTTACCCTATTTTTAGGTAAAAATACCTAAAACCCTATTTAAAAAATTCCTAAAAAAACCCTAAAACCCTAAAAAAATACCCTAAACCCTAAAATATTAGCACAGGTATCATCTTGCTTTCCTCCTCAAATCAACCTTCTGTACTAGTCCAACAACGCTGGAGAAACGGTTGTCATTTGCTGGACTTGGGCTGAGTTTCTAATCTGTTGGTTTCACCTAATCTTTAAAAGGAAAATTCTATCCAAGTGCAGTGGCATTTATAATATCCTCATTGCAAAATAGGAGGAAACAACAACAAATGGAGGCATCTTAGTAGGGTACCTAAAAAAAGGCAAGGGATTCTGGAAAGCGAATAGGTGGTGAAGACAAGTGCTCTTGCCGTGGTCAGTTTCTTGCCATGGTCAGTTTCTGCTCTTCCGTGAGCCTGCAAAACAGGTGGCAAGAGAACAGACCCCAGACATCTCAAGTATTGTTCTCCACGAGGTCCTCCTAGAGTGGACAATGGCCAGCCGGGCACGTGGTTCTTGGGGTTGGTTCTCATGCTGACAATGTAGCCGTCACATCCCCTGGGAGGGAGCATTGAGGGACGTCGGTAAAGACCGGGTCTGGATCTCACAGTCCAACGTGAGATGCAGTGAGACATCCATCAGAGCTCTGTAGATTCAGGTAAATATATTAGACTTTAATGCCACTCTGAAATATCAGTTGGATCCTCCAAAGTATGCTCTTGACAATCAGCCAGTTGCCAAGTGTTTACTTTGTGCTACCTGGACAGAGCCTGAGAAGTCCTCTCCCCACGCCCCGCCCCCCTTGGTGTGCACTGGCTCGTATTTGCCCAATAAACTCAACATCTCTCTGTAACAGCCTTTCTGGCTGCTTCCCCACAGGCCTTCCTTGGAGGAGAGCTGGCTGGGCAGCCCAGAACACACGTGAAAGGTTAAGCTCGCAATATGGAATTTTAGTTCCAGGTGGGGTGGGTTACTTTGGAGGACAGGTGAGTCTGAAAGGCAAAACTGAAATCAATGCATCCTCTCTCCCCACTCCTCTGCCACTTCCCCTAGGGGTTTGTGAGTGGAGATGTTTTTCAGATTCAAAATGATTCCATGCCAGAGTCAGCTGCTGCAACACATTGGTTCACTGTGGCTCATTCCTTTATTCACACTCTTACCCACACCTTCCTTCCTTTCTTCCTTCCTTCCTTCCTCCTTTCCCTCCTTCCTTCCTCCTTTCCCTCCTTCCTTCCTCCTTTCCCTCCTTCCTTCCTCCTTTCCCTCCTTCCTTCCCTCCTTCCCTCCTTCCTTCTTTCCCTCCTTCCCTCCTTCCTTTCCTCCTTCCTTCCCTCCTTCCTTCCTCCCTTCCTTCCTTCCTTCCATCCTCCCTTCCCTCCTTCCTTTCCCCCTTCCTTCCTTCTTTCCCTCCTTCCTTCCTCCCTTCCCTCCTTCCTTTCCCCTTCTTTCCTTCTTTCTTTCCTTCCTTCCTTCCTCCCTTCCCTCCTTCCTTTCCCCCTTCCTTCCTTCTTTCCTTCCTTCCTTCCTTCCTTCCTTCCTCCATTTCCCTCCATATTCTCTGACACTTAGTGTCACAAACACTTGTTGATTGCCTTCTACATGTCCAGATCTATTTTTGGTTTCAATTATGCAAAGATGAATGAGACACAGTCTCTTCTTCCAAGATACTCACTAAGGGGAGACAGAAATAAAACCCAGAACTGCAGCCTAGTGGGACAAGGGGTATCGTGGAGGCCTGTAGTGAGTGGATCAAAGTCTGGTGATTAGTCCTGCTCTGAGACCCTCGTAAGTGTCCATATCAGGTGAAAAACTTTAATTTTCTTGACCAGTGAATGACGTGATTGCCTTTAGTATGTTTACACACATAGCTTATCTTTTCTCATAGATAAAACATTTGACTTTATTTATTTTCTTTTTTAAATTTATTTATTTTATAGTAAGTCCTTGTTGGTTATCTGTCTTAAATATAGCAATGTGTTACATGTCAATCCCAAACTCTCAGTCTATCACTCCCCCCAACCCTTCCCCCTTGGTAACCGTAAGTTCATTCTCTAAGTCTGTGGGTTTGTTTCTGTTTTGTAAATAAGTTCATTTGTATCATTTTTTTTTAGATTCTTCATATAAATGAAATCATATGGTATTTGTCTTTCTCTGTCTGACTTACTTCACTTAGTGTGATAATATCCAGGTCCATCCATGTTGCTGCAAATGGCATTATTTCATTCTTTTTTATGGCTGAGTAATATTCCATTGTATATATGTACC